>NW_027397064.1:14438487-14620272 GCF_003265705.2 Callorhinus ursinus
GTGATAGACATTGGGGAGGGTATGTGCTATGGTGAGTGTTGTGAATTGTGTAAGACTGATGAATCACAGACCTATACCCCTGAAACAAATAATGCACTATATGTTAAAAAAAAAAAAAAAGATAGTAGGAAGGGAAAAATGAAGGGGGGGAAATCGGAGGGAGAGATGAACCATGAGAGACTATGGACTCTGAGAAACAAACAGGGTTCTAGAGGGGAGGGGGTGGGGGGATGGGTTAGCCGGGGGATGGGTATTAAGGAGGGCACGTACTGAATGGAGCAAATAATGAATCATGAAACACTACATCAAAAACTAATGATGTACTGTATGGTGACTAACATAACATAATAGAAAAAATTAAAAAAAAAAGAACTCTGATCTGAAGGGATGGCTAAATCATGAAGTTGAAACACACATAATTTAGTAGTTAAGAGCCCAGTCCTCTGGTTCGTTTACCTGGGTTCAACTCCCATTCCACTGGGTCTTTTACTTAGCCTCTCTGTGCCTTGGTTTACCTACCTATGCCACCAATCTCACAGGAGAGGTGTGAACTTTCAGTGAGTTGGTGTAGGTAACCTGGAAGACATTCTCAGGGAGTGTTAGTGCTTTGCGTTGTATGATGCGGTCATCGAGTTTAGAGACCACTAGTCAAAAACAAACAAAAATGACTTGAGTTGATCATCTAAACTACCAGCCATTTTTCATGTTTATTTATTTATTTGTTTTAGTAAGCTCTACACCCAACGTGAGGCTTGAACTCGCGACCCCGAGATCAGGAGTCGTACGCTCTTCTGACTGAGCCCGCCAGGTGCCCCTCCAGCAGTTTTGATTAACAAGATACTTCGACAAATTATTATTGAGGAAGTAAATATTTCAAATATTTCATACTTGTCATAACCCTTAAGAGGGTAATAGTATCTCCGTTTTCAGAACCTTGGATAGTTAAGCACCTGATTCAAAGTCTTGGAGTCAAAGACTAGAACACAAATTAAAATATTTGGGGAATTGGTTTTCACTCACCGAATCTACGCAATCCAAAAGCTTTAGGAGTTCTCAAAATGTACTTGGAAGATAAGACTCTTATTCCATTCTGGAAACAAACTGAGGGTTGTGGAAGGGGAGGTAGGTGGGGGGGATGAGGTAACCGGGTGATGGGCATTAAGGAGGGCACGTGATGTGATGAGCACTGGGTGTTAGATGCAACTGAGGAATCAGTGAACACTATATCAAAAATTAGTGATGTACTATATGTTGGCTAACTGAATTTAAAAAAAAGAAAAAATTTGAAAAGAATTGTAAAAAAAAAAGAAAAGCCCAAAAAGTTGAGGGGGGTCTATAACTATATGTGTAAACAGAACTCCTTTAGAAGGCCAAGCTAACCGAATCTGAGAGTTTATCCCACACCAGATTGGGAAGAAGACAGAGTAAACTGAGTGCATTTGCACATATGAACTTATGTGGTCTTTACAACAAACTATGGATCACGGCTTTTTCTACAAAAGTATTTTAAATGCATACCATGTTTTAGACATTTGAGTAAGAAGAGTGAACAAGATAAAGTCCTTGTCCTTGTGGAGTTTCATTTCTAAAGGTGAGGGTGAGGAATGGCTAGGTATGCCCATTTAGCTGATGGGGAAACCAACGCACGTAAGTTCATAGAGGCTACTGAGACACAGCAGAGGACTTGACCGAGTTCTTGCTGATTGTGGGTCTGTGACAGTTTCAGCGCACTTGGAGTGCTTTCTGGGAAAAGTCCCGGCATGCCTTTGAAAGTGAAGATTCCTTTGGACACCGCCATGTTGTCAGTAGACTGTTCTTCTGCCACATTGCAACAGTGAATATGACCTTCTGTTTTTTTGTTTGAGATGCAACTGCACGTTAGGCACTGAGACTGGCATCAGGAGATCTGGGTTAGATTCTTGGCTTTGCTACTTGTGAGCAGTGTGGCTAAGTTCTCTGTGGCTGAGTTCTGACTTTCTTACAATCATGGAAAAATTAGAGTGGTCTCACATAAACTGTGTTTATGCACATCTAGAAAGAAGGCTTTCTAGGTATGCAATAACTCTGCAGTGGATATGGCACTATCTAGTATTATTAACTTGTGGAATTAACCAGGGAGGCAGAGGGTCCCATGAGGGAAATAGCTCTATCTACCTTATGGTGGAACCTTGCCTTTGTCTCTAATGTAGATAGCATGCCAAACCGGGCAGTGGTTGAAGTGTTAGCCATAGACCATAAAATGCACCCAGCAGAGTTTCTGCTTGCAGAATAGTCATGAAACTCTACTTGTTGTGGGGTGCCTGGGGTCCTGAGATCAAGCCCTGCACAGGGCTCTCTGCTCAGCAGGGAGCCTGCTTCTCCCTCTCCCTCTGCTGCCGCTCTCCCTGCTTGTGCTCTCTTTCTCTCTGTGTCAAATAAATAATAATAAAATCCTTAAAAATTTTTCTTAAAAAGAAATTGCATTTGTGATTCTTACTGCTTATGAGTCTAATAAAGCATGTATTAACTAGGCAATTTGTAAAATGTGTTACAAATTTGGATTGAAACTCTGTTGATGTTTTTAGTACAAAGACTTTGGATCAAAAAGCCTAAGAAACGAGAAAACATAAAAACAGTTAGAAATGTTTAATTTAAAGGAGAACATAAGAATAACAACTAAGTATGGGTGGATTTTCCTTGGTTAATTAGGAGTTCATCAGATCTTAATGAGCATCCCTCCAAAAGGTTGTCTTCACATTTCAAGTTATTTTCTGGCTTCATGTACAAATGAGAGATCGTTTATATACTACTCACAAGGTGTTGGCTGTTTCTAGAAGAACGAGCATGTTGATGGGGACCAGATTTTCCTACTGACCTTACAATTATCTGCTAAGTGTGGGTATATAAATGGTACAGCAGACTGAATATTTAAAATTGAGAAAGTTTGACCCTGTAGGCACAGACACACTTGTTGGGGTGGAGGGGGGGAATTAAATGAGAGGGGAGTTTATTTTTATACAATATTTGGAAAACTAGAATTCAAATGTAAATATCTGGCCTCAGGGCATCTTTACAAGGGTAGTACCCTGGAAACTACCCATAGGGCTGGGCTGGATTTAATCCTAAACATAAAGAGTGTTGTCCTACAACGAAGTGGGTAAGTAATAATGAATACATTATGGTCATCAAGCTTTGAAGCTTTCTGCTTGGGTTGACCGGTGATTTCTTCCTCCCAACACACATTCTGTCTCCGTCTCTCCCCCAAATCCCATCAGTGATCCTTATTGTGGGGTAATTAGCAAGTTAGGATCTCAAACCTTCATTGTATTGCTCTGGGAGAAGCAAGGGGCTTCCTCTGGGAGAAGGATGAGGGAGACAATGGTCACACACTGAGCTCTTCTTTCAAAAGAAATGAGTTCTAGCTCTGTTTGAAGGAGCTCCAGGAAGCCAAGCCTGGAGGCTGGCCTGGGGATTTCATGAACCGCCGAGTTCCAGAGTGCAATCAGACCCGGTTTCCCTTTTGGCCTCTTAATTGCTTCCTGGAACTTCTTTCTTCTGGGATCCTAGGCGATTCCTGCTCCTTCCAAGCTGCTCCCTCTTTAATTAAGGCACCCTGCTTCCCTACCAGGCCCAGCAATGGGATCTCTCGGTCTCTGATAGTGATTTGGCTTGCTTTACCTCTGCCCCCGGGAGAAGCCCGTTGCCGCAGCTTTTCATGTTCCGTTGCCCTTCAGTGCCCCCTACTGGCCAAAGAGGTTACTTTCGTTAGCCCTTGAGGTTTAGACTTGATGCCAGAGAAAACACGATTAAAGCTTTCAGTTTCAGCAGTCACGATTCTAATTTTCTTGTTTCTATTTAAGTCTTAAACATAGGTAATTATGTCGAAGCATACTATTTAGGTAATCTGGTTTCACAGGATTAAGCAAAAACAAATGGTTTGTTCCACTGAAGTAGCATCTCTTGGTCCTCGTTCTCTAGTTAATTGCACGACTCTGCATTTTACCTAGTTTGGAGGGTTTCATACACTAATCAGAGCTTCTGATATATACTCACAAACACATAAGAACCAGTTCCTCCTTATACCTGGGTGTAACTGGGGTGCTTTGGAGAGTCGTGTAATCCCTCTTGCCCAGTGCAATGGCTAATTGCCAATCACAAGGGTTTGAGTTATGTTCATTCTCGTACATATGTTGCTGCATGGTCCATATTTCAACACAGTCGGATGAATCTCGCAAGCTTTAGCAATCCACTGTACTCTCAGCTGATTTCTGGTGGAGGCAGGTGTTTGCAGGCCACTGAGTCCTTAGGTACATGCTAAGAAGGTGAATTTGTCTTTGATACCTTCTCCCATCTTCTGTAGTGCCTTCCACCCATGTATTTGAAGATGTCTAGGAACCAAAATCTGGCAAATTGGTCTCTTGAGAACTGCTGAGAGTAGAGCCTCTGGGAGGTCACTGTGCATGAGAGTCACCCAGGGGTCTGGGCAAACTGCAGGTTCTGCTTCAGGGGTCTAGAGTGTGCCCAAGAGCCTGCATTTCTCATAAACTTGCAGGTGATGCCTATGCTGCTGGTCCTTTGTGGACCACACTGAGTAGCAAGGCAATCATCTGATTAAAGGGATTCTTCCTAATTAAAGTGTAAATGAATGTTAGGTCCAACACAGCTGGTGTTTGCATTTTAATAGGAATTGTGTTCTTTCCAGCAACCCTTGGAGATTTCAGAAAGAACAGTACTCTACCTTTTTTTTTTTTTTTTAAGATTTTTATTTATTTATTTGACAGAGAGAGAGACAGCGAGGGAGGGGACACCAGCAGGGGGAGTGGGAGGGAGAAGCAGGCTTCCCGCCGAGCGGGAAGCCTGATGCGGCGCTCGATCCCAGGATCCTGAGATCATGACCTGAGCCCAAGGCAGACACTTAACGACTGAGCCACCCAGGCACCCAGTACTCTACCTTTTAAGCCTCCTTTTGCTGAAGTGATGGGGTGGGGGAAGGGTTAATTGCAGGAAATTTGCAAAGACATTTCTTTGGTTTTCCATCTCTTTTCTGTACCTCTTTCCACCTCTTCTACTGATGGCTCATCTTTTCCTCATGCCCCTTTTCTACTCTGTGGCTCAAGGACATGAAAAAGCTACAAGTTTTAATAATGTTATTTAATATTTAGATATTCTGTTGCATGATAAAAATGTTTATAAATTATTGGTAAAGCATGGCTTCCTATCCCAATTTTGCCACAGTATTGGGGTACACATATGGCATGTTTCTTGACCAAGTGCTTAAGTAGCCAATATCAGCTTCCACAAAACTAGTTAATCTTCAATAATCCTAGAGATACAAGACCAGTAAAAAAAGATAAAAGTCCAAGCGTGCCTGGGTGGCTCAGGTCATGATCTCAGGATCCTGGGATCGAGCCAGCAGGGAATCTGCTTCTTCCTCTCCCTCTGTCCCCCCCCATGCTGCACTCTTTTTTTCTGATAAATAAAAAAAATAAAAGTGCAAAGTTTATGCTATTATGAATTAACCAATATTTATTTAATAAGGATGTTGCTCTAGCAGAAAGAATCCTGGATTGGAGCTAAGAGAATTTGGCTCTGTTCCAATTCTATGGTCCCTCGCTGAGTGATCCATCCTGAGCAATGACAACAGAACCTGGCCTCAATTTTCCCATCCGTCAGACCTGTTCATTAATTGAACAAATATTTATTAAGTACTTACTACGAGGCTGTTATACATCTGGTCAGTACTCAATACTCTAGTCTTAATCAAGTTCTTATGTATATTTAAGTCTCAGGGTTTTAGAAGTTGGATTCATTTGCTCCCAGGAAGGGATTTAGGCACAGAGGATAAAGACTCTCCTTTTTTTTATATTACTCCTTGACGTGGTGGTAGAAGGCAACCCTCCCCGGTTTCCTGTTGCTTCCCTCAACCTGAGATTATGTCTGGAAGTCCTGAAGACTCAGCAGGCGGTTCTTGTAGCAACTTTCTCTTTTGGGTGATGGCCAAGGAAGGTGTCCAGCTGCACATGAATAAACCGTCTGGTGAGCCGGGACCATTGTAACATGGGTGGGCTCAGCTGTGAAGGATGCTGGCACTGGCCAAGAGGAAGTGTTGGAAAAGCCCAGGACCAGATGGGATCGGGACTGGGGAACATCCTCAGAGGAAGGGCCCTCTCTAGAGCCAATTGTCCAATTTGCAGTGTCAGAAAGGGCAGCTGAGTCATGGCTCCTGAGGATAAGCACATTTGGAAGGGCGCCCCTGCCAGCCACTGGGAATAGAAGGAACAAGCCACAACTTCCGGGGGAGGGACAAGGGCAAGGACTCCACAAGGTATTGGATCCCTGCCCAATGGGCTGTGATGGTTCTAGGCAAACCTCCAGACCCAGCAGTGGACTGGAATGCTAAGCAGGAAACGGAGAGGTGCAGCCTGGTGCTTGGGGCTCATCAGGGCTGCAATGGTGAGATGAGTTCCAGACTCCACATGCAGGTGTTAATCCCTGTCTTGGTCAGGGCTGATTGACTTAGAGTCTAGGCAGGACTGTGTCTATAACTGGCCAGGACTGGGAAGGTGGGGGGAGGGGTGAGGGAGGAATCAAAGTGGGGAGCTCTGGTTGATATCCCCAGTCCCCCTCTTTCTACCTCCTCTCCACTGCTTACTGGCATTGTGCTCTGCTGGTAGGGAATCACTTCTCTGTCTCAGGAAGGGTTTTTTTTTTTTTTCTAAGATTTTTATTTATTCATATGAGAAGGAGAGCACGAGCAGGGGGGAGGGCCAGAGGGAGAGGGAGAAGGAGAAGCAGGCTCCGTGTTGAGCAGGGAGCCCGAGCAGGGAGCAGGACCCCGGGATCATAACCTGAGCTGAAGGCAGATGCTCAACTGACTAAGCCACCTAGGCACCCCTTTCAGGAAGGTTTTTAAACAAGAGTAATTTTGTCAAGTGTTAATACTTCTGAGAAATGTAACATCTCAAGCCTTGCTTCCCTTTTCCCGTACTGAAAATTCTGGGGCAAATGTAGGGTCTATGCCCTCCAGGCAAAGACCATCAGAGACACACTTGGAATCAAGCAAATTGAGATGATTACTCATTACAAGGAGAAAGATGTAGCTGGTGAGGATCTGTGGGAAGTCTTGGTGAGAAGGTATTAGAAATGACATTTTATAGAATCTGGGCCTCAGTTGGGTGCCTTTAGTTCTAGAGTGGCTTTTGTCAGAAAGCAGGGACAAGTCTATGATTAATAATGTAGTGTTATCCGTAGGGAGGAGAGTCTAGAGCAAGGATAAAACTGCAATTGGTAAAGAAGCAGCAGTCGATCATATTAGCCAAGAGCGACTGGAATATTTGGTCTTTTGTAGATCACACAATGACCATATTTTTGTTTGTACTTAGGTGAAATTATGAAGTGCTCTTGTTCTGTCTCAGTTTATCATGGCCTAAGAGCAACTGTGTCTGAGGTCAGTGTTCTGTGACATCTTTTATGTCCAACAGGAGACACCATGCTGTGAGCATCAGGCCAGCCCCTAAAGATACCGAAGTCTTGTTGGAAGTGCCAGAGTAGTTCTTAAATGTCAGTATACTCTGGTTCATCCATTCCTAGTGGGTTGGAAGAAATAGGGTTTAATATGTATGGTTTTGAGAGTAAAATATTTGGGAACATGGAGAAACTCATGTTCTCATGCTAATATTTTGCTGTCAGTCAGGAAATAGAGTAAATTCCATAACATCTTATTAATCCCACTCAGATGTTGGTGTTTACATTTTACAAGAAGAGAAGGGGAATATAGAAAAGTATAGGGTGCCTGGGTGGCTCAGTTGGTTAAGCATCTGTCTTCGGCTCAGGTCATGATCCCAGGCTCCCTAGATTGAGCCCCACGTCAGGCTCCCTGCTCAGCAGGGAGTCTGCTTCTCCCTCTCCATCTGCCCCTCCCCCCTGCTTGTGCTCTTTCTCTCTCTCAAATGAATAAATAAAAAAATTTTTTTAAAGTATAGAAAGTTGGAAAAGGTATCATAAATCATGCAAACAGTGAATCAGGCAGAACCAGAAACAACACAGGCTAAACTTCTTTAATTAAACATTGTGGTTGGTCACCAAAGTCATGGGAAAACTACCTGCTGCTAATAAGGCACCCAAAGTGGCTTTGTAGGGGAGCATGGCGTGGGCAGATGATGAGGAAGATGATGATAGTCTTCAGAGTCAGGAATGCATCATACGCATACCTGCTTTTTCTTTAACATTGATACATTCATTCTTTCACATGATATAGCTCATTATATCATTATCTACAACATTTTTTGAGCCAGCTTATACTTGTGGCCAGTTTCTTCTCTTTGACTGTAAGTCCCTTGAGTTCAGTGCCTATTCTGGTAAGGAGTGAATCCTCATTCAATTTCTTTACATTTTTATTTAATTCACTATACTATGTGTCACTTGAAGGCAAGGACAATATTTTCATGAGATACTAGAGTGGACTACTGAATAAATGACTATAGATGAATGATACTTATTTATTTTCCAAGGAACTGTATCTTCCCTATACCAAGATTTTATGACAAACTCAAAATTTCATCACCACCATAACTAAAATTATGATTTCTAAATTTCTTTGATCTTAAAAAAAACCAAACCCAAGCAACTCTCCATTGAATGAAAACAAATATCCACAAAAGACTGACATGAATGTTTATAGCTTTATAGAATTATTCATAGAGTTCTTCATAGAATAACTATAGAGTTATTCATAAGAGATATTACTGGAAACACCTTAAGTGTCCATCAGTAGGTGAATGAATAAACAAATGGTGGCATTTCCGTACTATGGAATGCCAGCCAGCGATAGAAATGAAGTAAGTACTGATTCATATGCCTTGACAAGGATAATTCTCAGAAACATGCTAAGCAAAATCAGCTAGACACAGAAGATGACATACTGTATGATTCCATTTATGTGAAACTCTAAAAATTTCATTTATAGTGATATAAAACAGGTAAGTGTTTGCCTGGGTCTGGGGGTGAGAGGTTGCTGGGTGGAAAGGGGCACAAAATGTTCTACATCTTGGCTATAGTGGTGATTGCATACATATATACATTTGTCAGAACTCACTGGACTGTATACCTGAAATTGGTGAATTTTATTGCATGTATCTCATGCCTCAGTGAAGTCGGTTTTTAAGAAGTTTCTCTTGACTTCATACCCTTCTTCAGCTACCATCCCTTTCTTTGATCCTTATTTAGCAGAACTTCTCAAAAGAACTGTCTATATCCATTTTAATCCCTCTCCTCTTATTCTCTGTAGAAGAAAAGACTCTTGGGGCACCTGGGTGGTTCAGTAGGCTGAGCGACTGACTCTTGATTTCAGCTCAAGTCATGATCTCAGGGTCTGGGGATAGAGCACCACTTTATCGGTCTTCACACTCAGCGGGGAGTCTGCTTGAGGATTCTCTTTCTCCCTCTTCCTCTTCTTCTGCCTGCCCTCCCCCCCACCGCCCCACTCATGCACACACATACACACACACTCTCTCTCAAATAAATAAATAAATAAATAAATCTTTTAAAAAAAGAAGAAAAGATTCTTATCAAGGTCACCAATGACCTCAGTGTTGCTACTCTAGGGTCAACTCCAAGTCCTCAGCTCACGAGACTTCAGTCAACTTTGGCAGAGTTGCTCACTCCCTCCTTCCAGGCACACTGTCACCAGCTCTCAGAGAGGTACCACGTCCTGGGAAGCTCTTCTTCAGTTTCTTTCCCTGCTTTCCCATCACTGCTTAGACCACTGAATTTTGGAGGCTTACCCCAAGTTGATCTCACCCAGTCTCAGGGTTTAAAATGCCATCTCTGTGCTGATGATTCCAAGTGCCCTTTCCAGTGCAGCCCTGTCTCCTGCATTCCAGATCCTTATAACCAACTACTTACTCATAATGCCCACTGGGATGTCTAATTTATATTCAACATGTCCCTTTCTGAACTCCTAATTTCCATTGTGCCTAACAACCTTGCTTCTCACACTCTGGTCCTCACCTCAGCAAAGGGCAAGTCTGTTCTAGTTCCGTATGTCAAAACTCTGGAGTCATCCTTGGTTTCTTTCACATCCCACACTCATTCCATTGAAATTCTGTTGACTCTACTTCAAAAATACAGCCAACATGTGATTTTTGTCAGCCAACATCTGTTCCCAAATTCTATGTGATCCAAATAAGACTAACTCAATCCCCACAACTTACCAAGGAGCTAAGAACTTAACTAAGACCTTACCCATCATCTTCTGACCTTAGTGATGGGCTCATTCCAGTTATGAAATGAGTAAGTCATGGAGATGAAAGGTACAGCATAGAAAATACAGTTGTAATAGCAAAGTATGGGAGCTACACTTGTGGTGAGCATAGCATAACTATAGTGTTGTTGAATCACTATGTTGTACACCTGAAACTAATGTAACATTGTATATCAACTATACTTCAATTTTTTAAGTAAAAAATTTAAAAATTAATAAAAATAAACTGGTTTAAAAAATATAGCTAGAATCCAACAACGTTCACTGGTCTTATTTTAACCCAAGTCATAGTTGTCTTATGCTTGGATTATTGCAATGGCAGCTACTTGATGTCCTTGGATGAGTAAGCAATTGACTTTGTGCTCCTCTGTAGTCTAATCCCCACACAGAAGCTAGCATAAAACTTTTAAAATGCAAGTCAGATTGGGGTGCCTGGGTGGCTCAGTTGGTTGTGTCTGACTCTTGGTTTCAGCTCAGGTCATGATATCAGGGTTGTGAGATATAAGCCCCATGTGGGGCTTCATGCTGAGTGTGGAGCCTGCTTAGATTCTCCCTCTCCCTCTTCCCCTCCCGACCTGAAAAAAAACTTAAAATATTAAAAAAAAGCAAGTCAGATCATGCATGCTGCTGAAAACAAATGTTCTAAACTCTGATGCTGTAAGTCTAATGCTTTAACCCCACATCCCTATAATGACCTAAGAGGCCTCACAAAATCTGGCCTCCTGTTGCCTCCCCTTTGCTCACTCTGCTTCAGCTACACTGGTCAGCCACCTTGCCACGCCTGGCATGTACCAGGCATCCTTGTACCTCAGGACCTTTGCCTTTCTTTTTCCCTCTGCATCCTTCTGGAATGCTCTCCCCCAGATATTCACATTGCTTACTTCTTTCTTCACTCCTTCAGGACTTTGCTCAAATGTCACCTTCTTAGGAGAGATCTTGGACAGCCCTCTTGAAAACTGTAAGCCCTTTCATGCCTTTCTACACTGGGATTTTCAATTTTCTGTCCTGTTTTATTTTCATAGAATTTGTCACTCTTTGACACACTTTATGTATTTGTTCATTGTACACTTTTCTCCACTTGAATGTAAGCTCTCTGAAGCAGATTTTTTTCTTGTTGTCCATTTCTTTGGGGGATTTTATCTGCTGAGCCTAGACTACTGTCTGGCACATACAAGACAACAAATATATTGCTAATTAATGAGTGGAAGGACACTGAGGCGTGGGGGGATTAAGCGAGTTAAACAAAAATTATCTATAAGAGATAGACTTGCTTTTAAGAAAAATCAATACACTGAATTTGGACCTGAGTCTTACACTATAGAATTACACTAAAATTTATTTTCTGTAAACTCACATGTATGTATAATAAACTTCCCCACATTGGCAAGCTGGTTCTATAAATTACTTATCATTTCTAAGTTGATCGACTTTAGCAAAACGTTCTAAAAATTCCTCATGTATGATCACTGATGAGTCAAATTCTCCATTGTCAAAGGATTTATGACCACTGCTGAAAAAATTTCGTCATTCTCTGAAAATAACTATATTTGTAGGTAGTTCTGTATTATTTCTATGTATAAATGCTGAAAGGATGTTCAGGGATGGATAGACTGGTATGAAATTTCAGCCCATTTTCAAACAGGAGCCTTTGGTGATGAAGCCACAGATTCCCAGCCTTGGGTCTCCTTGGGCAGAGTGGTCCGTGGTTGGGGGTGGCAAATCTGGACCACAGTCTCGTGGGTACATCCCTGAACTCAACTCCTAGGTAAAAACCACTTTTGAGATCCACAGTGCCCTAAAGAAGAAAGAGCGAGTAGCTCCCTACGAGGTAGGTGGTTTAGAGAGGTGGTTTAAGCCCATGCACAAATAAAGCCATAATTTTTGACATATTCCTGTGATTAAAGAGAAGAGTGTTTTCGTGACTGTAAGCTTACTCAGGTGTGCCGTTCAGTGTGTTGTAATGCGCTTCAGGTCTGCTTGGTAATTACCTTACTGAAAACCAGATTACCTATTGTTTGCATGTCAGCTACCTGAGAGTGTGCCAAATAGCTCTCAGACAACTGGGGATTACCAACAATACTTGCCTGATGAAGGCGCCCGCATTTTTCATGTCACGTGTGTTGCCAGGGTGGGCAGACTGTGTTGCCGGGGTGGACAGACTGGTTCCAGGAAATGAACTTCATTCCACACTGCAGCAGGCCTCTGCGGATCCACCCTCCACCCTGGCTCAGGAAATATCAGGATGATCATGTTCTCTGATGGGCTGGTGCTCTGAGACAGCTCGAGTCTTCAACAAAGAACAAAGAATCTGACATTAGTCCCTTGGGCAATCTCCTCTGCTTGGGAATTTCTAAAGTGTTATTGACATTATGACATCAGAAAATTTGATATTCTAGAAATCAGATCAGCTTTGAAGACTTGAATACAAGCAGAAGATATACATATGTGAATATATATTATATATATATTTTCAAGATTTTATATGAGAGAGAGAGCATGAGCAGAGCGGGGGAAAGGGCAGAGGGGGAGGGAGAGGGAGAAGGAGAGAATCTCAAGCAGACTCCCCACTGAGCATGGAGGGAGCCTGAGGTCATGACCTGAGCTGAAACCAAGAGTCAGATGCTTAACCGACTGAGCACCCAGGGCCCCATATGTATATATTATATTATATATACATGCCAATATAATATACAGTCTTAGAGTCTTAGAGATCTTAGAGATGTTAGTCTGCTTTCTATTGTGAAGGGCTATTTAAAGTCAGGAATTAGCCTGCTGGATTGAAATCTGTTCAAACTTCTACTTCTTACTTAATCCCTCTGAACTCATTTTCTTCTCCCTAAAATGGGGATAAAATAGTAATTTCCCATAGGACTTTTTTTTAGGACTAAATGAGGAAACATACCTGTAGAAGCATCTAAAGCAGAACAGCCAAGTTCAAGCAGAAATCCGAGTGCAGATGGATTGGGGTTATCATTTGACAGAACACTTTATGAGTTCTCCAATGTCACTAATACTCAGTTTCTTCATTTGCAGTCCCTATATGGTGCTGAGCACAGTGAGTGGTACACAGATAGAGATCAGTGTCCATTAGTTATTATTATTATTGTTGCTTTATGCTCTGAGGTTTAGGAAGCAAAAATCACCCAGTTGGTAAACGGTTATTCTAAGCATTTACTAAGTGCTTACTAAGTACTTACTGAGTGCTTACAAAGTACTGGGGTAGGAGTGAGGGAAGTAGAAGGGCTTAAAACGTGGAATTTGCAGTTTAGTTGGTGAGGTTGACTTTTGTGCGTTTATATACACCTGGGCTACAAGTCCTGTTTTTTTTTTTTTTAATTTTATTTATTTATTTGAGAGAGAGAGAGAGAACAGGGGGGAGGGGCAGAGCAAGAGGGACAATCAGACTCCACACTGAGCGCAGAGCCTGACTCAGGGCTTAATCTCACAGCCTCGAGACCATGACCTGATCCTAAATCAAGAGTCAGACACTCATCCAACTGAGCCACACACATGACCTGATTTTTAAGAAAGAACCTGAGGTATGGAGTTAAGAGACTTCAAATTCTGGTCTGCCACTTATTGAGTGAATCCTTGAACAATCCAGTTAATTCTCACCATTAGATGCCTTAATCTGTAAAATGACTGTAACAAAAAACAGGTTTGTGGTCAGGATAAAATAAGGTCATACACATACAACTCTTTACTAAAGTGTACAGAACTATTAACTATTGTTATCAGGAGTTAGAAAGTGAAATCTTACATAACAAGTGTCTAATTAGGCAGAAGTAAAAAGTATGCAGAGAACAGGGAGAATCACTGTAGCTGGAATAATCTCAGACAATTCCATGGAGAAAATGGACCTAAAACTAAGCATCGGAGGGAGGATACGGTTTAAAAAACAGACAAACAGAGGGAAGTCAATTTTCCAGGGGGGAAACCAGTGTGAGCAAAGGCCTGGAAAGAGAAATGCAAGGTATGTGGTTAACATCTATGAGTAGACCAGTCTGGCTGGGATATCGAATTCAAATAGGGAAGAATCAGCAGTTGGGGGAACATGGTTGTTGTAGACTGTGGTGGTCAGAAGTGATTTGGTAAGAAGGCAGGTAGCCCAGAGGTTGACTCTGGGCTCTGATATTTACAAACTGTGTAATCTTGGACAAGTCAAATTTTCTTCCTGGAAATAATGGCTAACTCTCAAACAACCAAAAGCAGGACATATTTAATTACCCATGGCATAAACAACAATAATTAAAGATACAATTCCATCAGCCAAACAGATCAGCTTACTTTTTCAGATTCTTCTTTGACCGTGTATATATCAATATATTTTTCATAGTTTTAACAATTGAGAGTAAATGCTATGTATTTCTTTTCAGTTACACTTTCAAATGCTATATATATATTATTTCTGATCTTGAGTCTACTAGAATTTTGGTAACCCCAAAACTTGGAGATATCTTTGAAGTTTCAGATCATTTCTATCATTTGCAAGGCGAGGTCTTATGAATTCAGTTGTTTTTTGCATTTCTTTATCTGTATCCCTCATCTGACTCTTTGGGAATACTGTAGCATGGGAAAAGACCTAGAACAGTGGTTCTTCACCATGGGAATACTGGGCAATGTCTGGAGACATTTTTGGTGTCAAAACTGGGAGGTGGTAGGGAGGATGGTGCTACTGGCATCTAGTGGGTGGAAACCAGGGATGCTGCTAAACATCCTATAATGTACCGGACAATCCCTCCACCCCTGACAAAGAATTATCTAGTCCAAAATGTCAATAGTGTTGGGGTTGAGAAATCCTGACTTAGATAACTTCTTTCATCCTCATTGTCTTGGGTTACGTGATGACATGGCCAGAGGTACATGAAATAGGTAACTAAGCCTTAGATGATGGAATGTGGCAATTTTTTTCCTTTACTCCTTTGTGTCTGTGTGAACTACCCTAAGCCCATTTTCACTGGCCACAGAAGGACAGGAGCTACTGGAAAACCCTGCTTCACCACTGGCAGATACAGTCACGATGTTTGTGTTTAATTTGGTGCAACCAAGTGCATCATCGCTCTTTGGTGTTAGTAAGTTGCAGATTGAAACATTCAATTAGAACCTATCCAACTGCCCGCCAACATCATCTAGCAGAGGTGTACTTTCTGCTGGATGCAAGATGCTGTTTTAGGAGCTCATCTCACTTCTAATATTTTTGGTTCTTTTCTAATAGAAAGGAGAAATTTCATCAAATTTAATAAGCTATTGATTCTAAGATGCACCATTATTTCTTTCCCAGTAGTGTGCATTCCACTGAGAAAGAGCAAAAATGCTGCCAATTTTAATTGTAAGATGCCATTTATGGTAAGATACATGCCAGTTTCAGGCATGTTAAAAAATGTGGAAAAACGGGCGCCTGGGTGGCTCAGTTGGTTAAGCGGCTGCCTTCAGCTCAGGTCATGACCCTGGAGTCCCGGGATCGAGTCCCGCATCAGGCTCCCTGCTCGGCAGGGAGTCTGCTTCTCCCTCTGACCCTCTCCCCTCTCATGCTTTCTCTCTATCTCATCCTCTCTCTCAAATAAATAAATAAAATCTTTAAAAAAATGTGGAAAATCGTGCATTCTTAAGTTGATAAAGTATGGTCCTTACTGCCCATATTATTGAATGGGCACATTAAACTTATTTTCCCATTAAACTTATTCTCCTTTAAAAATATCATATCTTTTCAATATTTGGATTTTACTTTTGGGTAACTTCAGTATTTCAAAACTGTAGTGCTCTAAAATGTGACCATAGTAAATGTGAGTAAAAATTTGTGTTCAGGAATAATAGATTGCTTTTCTGGGGGAGGGGCACATACCCAGCAATTCCTGTATCTTGAAGAATATAAAGGAGAACACATTTTGAAACCCCTGGAAAAACTATACAGCACTATAATGTAGGTGTATGTGTGGGTATGTATGTGTGAGTGTGCGTATGTGTGTATTTTTTTCTGTTTCTCTTCATTAGCGTATATTCTATCAGACTTGAGATCATGGCTTCTCTCTCATTCATTCTGATTTTTAGAATTCTATCCAGTATGTAGTTAACAATTCCTCAGTCTTCCATAATAATATTGATCTATTCCTAAAAGTTTCTCAGCCTCTACTCAAGAACCCTAATTAAAGACATGGCTAATTTTGGCTAGAATGGGAAGCAGAGCTGATTGAATCCTTTTGGCTCCATGGAATGAATTTCCTTGTTCTTTGCAGCTATTGGAAAAGTCATAGAGAGGCAGAAACGTCAGGGTGCATAACAGGTAATGATTGAAAACCAAAGCCCAAGTCCAAAGACGCGTAGCCCTTGCCGGCCATAGAAAGGAAAGCTTCTGTTGTTTGTGACTCAGCCCTAGGTTAAATCTGGAAATCTGAACGTGATGATCATTATGAAACAGCAAAGTTCCTTAATAAGTCATTTCAGAGGCTTGCCAGAATCTAGGTCCATCAGCCCTACATCATTGGCGGCTCCCACATGGTGAGAGTTTAGTTTGGACCACCAACCCTTGAACTAACTAGGAGAATATTTTTTAAAAAGTTGCTATTTGAATGAAAACGTGCAAAACTCATTTCTGTGGAGCAGTTTGCTGTGTTCAAGTTTGCTTTCTTCAAGTGTTCTCCTTAAAGTGAGCAAAAATACTTTTTATTGTAAATTCAGATAAAATAGGAAAGCGATAGTGTAGCTTATATTCAAAATGGTTGACAAAACCTCCTATTTCCGGTACAGCCACAGTCCCCTCCTAAGAAAACAATCCCCGATGTTTCCCTCTCTATACAAAGAAATGCTAAAGGATAAAATAAGAATCATTTTCATATATTTTCATCTAAGGTAGGAGAAAAAAAGAATTGTAGTTTTTGAATATTATGCAAATAAATATTTGTTGCTGTTCAGCTTGAAATGTGGAATCAGAAGATAAAAACAATTCGTAGGAGAAAGAACCAAATCATGGCAAAGCAGGTTAGTTGAAGGGCTGAAAAATCAGCTTGTATGAAATAATTACTGACTTCACCGGGGATCTAGAATGTCAAGACTGGTAGATTCCTAAACTGAAATGATAACTTTAAAGTTTATTTTGAGCTATAAAAACAGCTTCTTCTTGACAAGGACAAAACTAAGCACTGAGCCCTGTCCTCAGCCCTCTTGTGGCAAATACAGATTATGGTAGAGATGATAATCTTAAAAAGTTCTATACAAGACATTTTTCAGAGAGATGGAATTATTTTTCTCTTATACGAAATTTCAGAGTAAGTTTGCTTAAAAAAAGAATCACAATAGGTGTTGGCAATTGCAAAGCAGAATGGAAATGTCCTAGACTTTGGAGTCAAAAAAACTTGTGAAATATCGCTTTTTTGCCTCCTAACAGCTGCTTCCAGGTCTTTTATGCAAAGCTCTCAGCCCTTGGAAGCCTGTTTACAAAGCATGGCTGGGGATGGGATACTTGCTCAACAAACTCAACAAGGCCATTTGGAGGGTCAGATGACATAATTCACCTCGAAGCATTTTTAAACCGGAAAGTGACACAAAGGCAATGTATTATTCACCTAGTAAAAAGAGAAGGGACTAGTTACACTCCCTTCAACTAATCTGAGATACTGACATGAAATGGAGAATGTTTACGACCCACCATCCTCATCTTCAGAGCCCTGCAGTTCTTAAAGATCTATATTTTATTTATTTTTTATTTTGCCAATTTTATTATTGTTGTTTAAACCACTGTTTTAAGGAACTTTTTTTTAAAAAAAGATTTTATTTATTTATTTGAGAGAGAGAGCTCAAGCAGGGAGGATGAGCAGAGGAGGAGGGACAGGGAGGGGGAAAGAATCTCAAGCCGACTCTGAGCTGAGCTCGGAGCCCAACACAGGGCTTGTTCTCACGACCCTGAGATCACGACCTGAGCCAAAACCAAGAGTCGGGCACTCAACTGATGGAGCCACCCCGGGGCCCCAAATATCTACATTTCAAAATGAACGCATTTTTCTTTGCATTTCTTTTCCTCTTTGAGTTTTTAAATTCCTCTAATTTCCTTTCAGCTTTTTATTGACTTTAATAATATTTATCTTTCATATGGCTTAACATTTTTGCTGTTCCTCATTGTGATCATGTCTCCTCTAGTCTTACCTTATATCATTTATACAGTCTCTGGTCTCTTCGTATCTGAGTGCCTATGTGACAATTACTGTTCTATTTTCTGGGGATCCAGTGGTAAAAAGGTAGCATGGCCCCCTTATGGATCCTATGATACACACACACACACACACACACACACACACACACACACACACACACAATGCTAGGTAGCATTACATACTATGAAGAAAGCGAAACATTGGCACAAAAATAATGGGGGTGAGGTGGGAGAAAAAAATCATTCCAGGCTGAAGGAAAAGCCAGTGTTGGTGTCCTGAGGCAGAAAGAACAAGAAAGCCAGTGTTCGTGGAGTGAGGGTTGTAGAGACTGGGAAGGAGTTGAAGAGAGATAGGCCAGGGCAGATCATGAATAACTCTGTCATCCACGGATAGGAGTCTGCTTTATTTCGAGTGATGGAAACCCCCAGGTGGACTGTAGAACGGGATAACGATGCAATCTGATGCATTCCCGCACAGGTCACATGGCCGCCATATGCCATAAGACTGAGCTGTTGAGATAGAAGATTACAGTTTCTTTACCCAGTTCCCTAATCAAAGTCAGTTCATAGACTGGAAGCCCATTGATGGAAGGGGAGTTCAGCTCCCCTTGAAGAACTGCTATGGACTGACTTTTGTGTCCCCTCAAAATGTGTTGAAATCCCAATGACCCCAATGGCTAATACCAATGGTATTAGGAGGCAGGGCTTTGGGAAGCTTAGATTATGAGAGTGGAGCCCTCCTGAATGGGTTTGGTACTTTTATGAAAGAAACCCCACAGAGCTTCCTACCATGTGAGGACGTAGTGAGAAGTAGACATTGGACAATCCAGAAGAGGAAGAGGGCCCCCACTAGAACCTAAGCCCGTGGGCTTCTGATCTCAGAATCCCAGGCTCCAGAACCATGAGAAATAAATGTCTATTGTTTATAAGCTGCCCATACTGTGGTATTTGGCTATAGCAGCCCAAACTGACTAAGACAAGAATGTTCCAATTTATCTGTTAAATATTCTGAACTTTCCCCAAAGAGGCCTGTGGCTATCTCGTAATTAACGGGCTACTGGGGAAAAGGGAGTGCCCAGATTTTCCAACAAGTACCGGATCAAGGTTGTCTGAGCTCTCAGGAATACCAAGAGAAAGAACCTAGACACCATCACATGTGTGCAGCTAGAGTGGGCCTTTTGGAGACTAGGTGATACATGGAGGTCTGGCCCAAGTCTCTCCCCGGTGGGGCCAATACATGTTCATTCCTGGGAACATCTATGTGGAGGCTGAAGTCACTGATATTAGGAATAGTGACAGAGAGAAAAGTATTGAAACCAGTTAGAGGATAAGGGGTACTCACCAGGTGGTGGGGAGACTATCACTAGAGGGGATGGTAGCAATGGGACTGGTCTGATGATGTGGGCTTTTCAACAGCACTGGGGTTCTTAAGGAGGAAGAAATGTCTAGAAGTGGGAGGAAAAGAGGGGCATTTACCTCAGTCCAGGCTGACTCTGGAAAAAAAGAGCCACCATTTTATGAAACTATAAACTAACACATGGCACCGTGAGGTGGGAGCTGTGAGCTGTGTACCACACGTGTTCTGTCTGACAAGTCACTTAACCCTCTTGTCTGACGGTTCCTCAGCTTCCTCATTGGTTTGGTTCAACATCAGGAACCAGGAGACCTCAGAAACAGAATGGAGACTGTGCACTCATTGCTGTTCAGGTCAAAGTCTAAAGAAAATGCTTTTCAGTGCACCCCGGCCCCCCCCACTGGGGGCCCCCCCGGTAATTGAGAGCAATATTAAGATAATGTTCAAAGGCCTTTAAGCTCACTGGAAGAAAGGCGGTCCATAAACACAAGGTGCCAGGTGATTTTGCACAGGTGTTCCCTCCCTCAGCCCTCAGTTTCATAAGCTTTGTCACACCCATAATGGATGTCACACCCAGATGGTTAAGGGGAATTCTGTACCGTGGGTTCCTTCCTTGTCTCCTCTTCCCTGAGTACATCCTGACTTTAGGCCTCAAGTGGGTCTCAGGTACCACTCCTTAACAACATCTCTGGTGTTCGCAGAGACAACAGAAGGATTAGTTAGGCCAAGCAGAAACCACTCCATGGAAAGACATTCCACTCGGTTTCTGCAGCATAAACACAAATACACATACACAAACACAAATCCATTAGATGCTTATTTGTACTCTCTCCATAGACACGTGTATATATGTATATAGAGCAAATGACACACAACATGCCCCCCAAAAGGGGACAATACTGGCATCTACTCTCCACTAAGGTACTGGTGAACCTGGGAGCCAGGCCAAGCTAAGAAGTGGATGACTCTGCTTCTCTGTTCAGATCACCTTCTTCTGCTCCGCTTTTGATTGGCTTTGGTGTCCCTTGCTGGTTTATATTCCATCCTGACTCACGTGGATAATTTAACCTCTCGACCACACTCAGTGTTTAGACTTTAAGAGAGAGAGACTTCTGCTGTGTTCTTTCTCTGTGAGCTTCAGTGTAGGTCATTGTGACGCTGGCATATCAAAGGGTGTGGGTGTCCTTTGATGCGCACTGAAAACTAGCAAATGGTAGCGCTCTCCAAACAGCCCCCAGATGGCCGGTCTCCACTCCGCTTGCAGAGGTGGAAAGGGCTGTCGTCCTCTGTGCCATTCTGGGCGGGTGTTTCACTTGGTAGGCTGCATGCTGCCTGAGAAAGTCGGGCTCCGCCAGCACTCACGAACTGAGGGCTCACCATGGGCCTGACCCTGGGTTCAGACTCATCGAAAACACTACCTTCTTTTATGTTTGCTTTTTCCGTCACCCCACCAAACGTCCTCCTCCTTAACCTCCAACCTAAATTGTGGTTGACAGTTCTGCTGTTGCCTCTCTCGGTCTCATTGTTTCCCTGTGAACTGCAAGACACATAACTTAGGGTTTTTATGCATTTCCCAGCATTTCCTAAAGAGAAGTTACAGGAGCCAAATGCAGGGTATTTGAGCCATAGAAAGTAAATTTTAAGCCCGCCTGTACTCTTTCTAGGTCAGAGCTGTGCAGCCAGCAGCTCATTTGGGGAGCCTCTGGGTAGCTGCTCCGCGTTCAGCAGGGAAACTAGAGTCTGTCTTGTTTCTCTGCCACCACCTGCTCTCACCAAGGCCCCTCCAGGTGCACAGTCTTTTCTGTACCTGTTGTTGCTGGGAGGCTCCAAGATGTCTTCCTGCCTCCCTAAAGGGATCTCTCGACTTCCCTATAATTTCATGTCTTACTGTCAGTGCTAAAGGCTTGGGGCTATCTTCTACTGGGGCTGTTTGACCTTACATTAAAGGGATCTGCCACCACCACTCTGTTGAGTGTGAAATTACCTTCCTAACATGAAGGGGAGGAGGGGAGGAATGTGGTGTACAAGGCAAGGACTTTCGGATGCACGGGCCCCAGAGGGTGGCCCCGACATAAACTTCTCCCCTGTCTTCCTACCCTCATTTGGCTGGTTGAGGCAAGTTACTTTGGATGATTCCCCAAAGCCTTAATAAAGTTACAATGAGTTGTATTTCCTTTATTGTACAGTAGAGGTGACCTGTCTTTATTTACTTCTCCTTTTTATTTTTCCCCTGAACTTCCCCCAGGGAGCCGCCCTTTGCATCACCCTCCCTCCCTCCCTCCCTCCATCCTTTCCTCCCTCCCTCTCCCCCCCAACTCTCTTTCTTGCTCCTCCTCACGCCCCTGCACTATTTCCTTTTGTCTCCTCGGATTTAACACAATGTGTCCAGCTCTGGCTCAGGAGCAGGCTCTTTGTGGTTCATATTTTCAGATCACCCTGTAGTCTCTTGTCTCTTTGCCCGGCTTAATTTATGGGGATTGCTCAGGATGTCCTCTGGAATGTTCTATCATGGCGTCTCCAAAACATTTGGTCTCTCTGTGGCCAGTGCTTAGGATTTCCATCTTAAATAGGGTTTGCCTTGTCTGAAAACCCCAGGACGAGGAGGCATTTGGTGTCTGTAGGGCAGTCGGACTTCTCCGTAGCTTTGAGGGTGGTGATGCTTGCATGGGGAGAAATGTCGGAACAATGACAAGAACAACAAAAGCGGGGATGGAAAACCTGTGAAAGATCTGCCACCACAGGCTGAGGTGTTTGTGTAAGAGCTGATTTCTCTCCCATCCAGCAGCCACCCGTGTGGGAGGAGAAGGGCTTCCTTTCTCAGGCTTCCCAGCTGGCCTCCACTGACCAGGAGAGCTGGGTGATGAAGGGACTCCAGATGGAAAGCAACCAGAGTGGTGACCTGGGAAGTCACTTTGGCCACTGATACTGCCAAATAGGACTTTAATCTGATTCATCCAAAATATATGAAGATGCTAAGATGCCCCAGACTCTGTGCTAGGCATCAGGGTCCTAAAGACAAATATGGTCCAAGAGGTCTGGCAGGATTTGGTGCTCCACAGGACTTGGAATGGTGGAGCAAGGGTGGGGCAGAGGATGACTGCCAGTTGTCTGGCTTAGGTGATTAGGAGGAAGGTGGTGATGTTAGTGAACAAAGGGACCATAAGAAGAGCAGGTTTGAACAAGGTGGGGCAGGGAAGGAGTGGGGAATGATATGTTTGGTTGGGTAGGTGATGAGTGGAGCACACCATAAGGCATCCAAGTGGAGATTCCAGAAAGCAGTCAAAGTATAAGTCCAGGGTTTACCAGAGAGAGCTCAGAATTGGAAATTTGATCTGGAAGTCATCCATGTCGACAGAGCCAGTTACTAAAGTTGCTTTGACTTTACGCTTCCTAATATGGATAAAGGGAATACATTTCTGCTGTGAAGTAATACAAATGTATATATTGGTCTCTCACTCTGGTTCTTCTCACAGAGCTCCTAAAAGCATTGAAATTTCCTAGCTGATAAGAAGAGCACCAGGACATCTTTTGTTCTAATATTTGTTCTTTGACTTGGTTCCTGATGCTGAGCTCCTAAAGCCTTTGGATTTCCTGGGTGATAGGAGTCTCTTTTTTTTTCTATGAGGCAATTCATGGTGGGCTATTCAGTAGCCTCAGGATGGGGACCGGTCACCAGAAAGACCAAGCCATGATTAGAAACTTGGAACTTTCCACTCCATGCTCCATACTTCAGGAAGGGGAGAAGGGCTGGGGCTAAGTTAATGTTCAATTACGCCTACATAACGAGACTTCCATAAAAATCCCCAAAGTACTGGGTTTGGAGAGCTTCTGGGTTGGTGAACATATCTCCATGCTAGGATCAGACAACCTGGTAGATAGTGTCAAAATTGAGCTAAATTGCAAGACACCCAGCTGGTGTCAAAGAATTGCTTGATGTGTGGAAAACCCACACTTCTGGTGTTGGAAGTATTGTGTGTGAGAAAAAGAGAAACACAGGAGTGTTTTTCCTTTATATATTCCCTGATAAACTCATGGGGTTATTGAAATAATCTAATGACATAGTTTACTTGAAAGTATTTTTAACATGCAAAAGGATGCAATTATAAGATCTTAATATTATTGTTTGATCACTGTGTTTATAATATGACACTAAGTATGGAGTGTAAAGTGAGAAACCCTTCTCTCAAAGAGCTTGCAATTAATGAAGGGTCTGGAAAAAATACCTGTGCTTTCAAAACAATGAGGAAGATTCTAGGATTTGGATTCTCCTAGGATTTAGGTGGAAGAGAGGGGTACCACATGGGAAATAAATAATTCCTGGTGGGGAAATGGTAGTGATTGAGCTCTACTTCCTGACCAAAAGCCTATGTCCAGGGTTGTACAACTGTTAGAAGAAGACTTTGTCCAAACTGAGTGACCTTTTAAGGCTCCCTTCCATTCTGCGGGCAATTTATAGGATACCTTCTCTATTTGGAAGATGGCCACTTTTCAAAAACCTTGAAACACCCAGTCAGTACCTTCTACACAGGGATTGATAGTGTCTGTTGGCAAAGCATAAAAGCCACAGCCAAGACTGCCTACATAATTTGTGGGGCTCAGTGAAAAATGGAAATAAGAGCCTCTTGTTTACACATATTTAAGAATTTCAAAATGGTGACAGCATAACACTAAATCAAGTGGAAGATCTTTCTAAGTGTGAGGCCCTGTGCTACTGAAGAGGATGCCCATACATGAAGCTGTGTATGTATAGTATTTCTGGAGTCTACTACAGGGACATCACCTGGGTCACCAGGTGAATTGAGGGAAAGAGCCTGACTCTCCATGTATTCAATAAGAAATTGTTAAATCATTGCACCAAGCATCTATTATGTGTTGGACCAGCAGAGGGGTGGGCACAGAGGTTATGAGACTAGGTAAAGCTCTCTTCTCTTGAGAAGTGCATTTGCTTGCTTAGTAAAAACAAAACCAAAACCAAAACATATATATATATATATATATATATATATATATATATATATATATATGTATGTATGTATGTATATATATAAAATAATATCGTTTGGTCATTGTGTTTATAATATGACACTTAGTATGGAATATGAAGTGATAGAAGATGAAACCCTTCTCTCAAAGAGCCTGCAATTAATGAAGGGTCTAGAAAAAATATCTGTGCCTTCAAAACAATGAGGAAGGTTCTAGGATTTGGATTCTCCTAGGATTTGGGTGGAAGAGAGAATATATATTCTTGTCCAAGTGGTCTTTCCATTAGCAAGACTTCCCATAGCATGAGCCATGATGGGGTCATGGTCATAAGGAGATACTGGTTCCCTGGGGGCAACCAGGTGGGGCCATGACTGTTGAAGCCCCGCCTGGTCCTTCTGGCTGTGAGCACTGTATTTTCTATGTATGCCACGTTTTTTCTATGTATGCTATCTATGTCTGGACAAGTCAGGGAGTCCTGGGTTCCAGCAAAATCCTCTCCAGCACCAAGGTTGCTCAACCATTAAAACTTTCTCGTTCATATTCACGTCCACCCTTCCTTCAGGAATTTCATGTGGTTCTCAGGTATCTTTTCTATTTCCATTTTCCTTTTATTATGGCATTTTGGGGCCAAGACACAGGAGCCATGGTCAGTGGGCCAGACCACAGCCTCACAGAGCATATTTCTGCAGCTCCTTCATCTTTTCAAATCTAGGCAGACATTTGAAATCTAGAAAGGATTTGGCTAGTCTTTTTTCCTCCTAGAAGAAAGATATAATGTTACGACCAGCCTGAGGAAGGTGATGGCTCTTAAAACCACATCCCTTCCCCAATTCCTTCCCCCTCCTTCTGCATCTGGAAGATGTGATTCTGCCCTGTGCATCCTGTTATGACCCTTCTTTCCTCTCTCCTCCCTCTGTCCACACTCTCTCTCCCCACGTGGCATTGTCTAACCTTTACATTGCTTTGTCCCTCATAGGACCCCTTTCTTCAGGCTGAGCTTTGCCATTGGGCCATCAGTCTGTTTTGAATGAATTTATAAGCCACAGACCCCCAAAACCTCGTGCTGAATTTATTGTCAGGGGTGGTGTTGCCTGCAAGTTGAGAACTGGGAGAAGAGATTTCTCGGAGGCCGTGGTACCCCAAGAACTGGGTCTCTCTTGAAGAGTCTGATTTTTAATCTGATACAAATTGTGTATATGACTTTGTTTCCCCTTTTGAGTGGATGGCTGAAAACCAAATCTGTTTAGGATTTTACAAGCCTGTCTGGTACTCAGAAATTTTTTCTAGAAATAATTTGACATAACTCTACCAAAATGTATGGGGCTTTATTGCATGTTATTTGAATACTGACCTTTCCCTTGTCTTAATTTCTCCTTCCCTTTTTTCTTGTGATTTTCTATTTTTATATTGATGTGATACTTGTATCATGTGACTCTTTTTAGAGAGGCAAAGAAATAAATGCTTTAACAACCGACTGCATACAGAATAAATGAATTTTTAACCAGTCTTCAAAAACCCTCTTTTTGATCCCCCCCCACACACACTCCCCTTCCCATTCCACCTGTTCCACAAACCCTTCACAAAGACTGCAAAACACAACGCTTGATATGCCCATGAGTATTTGCGGAAGAGTAACCTAGGAACACGTGACTAAATCATCCAATCACATGAATCATTGCCCAGTTTCCGGTCAGCGGCTTGCTTGTGTTTTGCATGAGGAGGCACACATGCGCATGCGTGAACGTAAACTCCATGAAGGGAGAGAAGGAGTGTTTTCTTGGATCAATTCCACGCCTCTCCTCCATTTCTGACCCAAGTGGAGTGTGCGCAAGATGAGGATGGTGGGGCTTCTGTAGGAGGCTGTGAGAATTTCCAACGGCTGTTAACAGCAGGATAGGCAACTCTGAGTTTAAGATAACTTAGTTCCAGCTTTGTGACCGGGGGCTAGAGGAGGAACAGGATGAACCGTTACAATCATTTTAGCTTCCCAATTTATGGGCTGGAGGTGAGGCCGCACTCAGCTGTTAGATGCTGTCCTGTGTGGCGTTTTCCATAAATTTAAATCTTGCTGCTGATATAGGGCAGATGCATCTCACTTTGTGCAATATCTATGTTTCTGGGCATTTCCATGGAAAGTGAGCACTTGCGCAGTAAATGGTGTCATTTAACATACAGGTGGGCAGCTCTCAGTTCAAAAGAACCCTGGAGTGAATCCTTTTGGAAGCCACAGTTCCTCTGTGACTTAAGTAATTGCATTCTAATTTATATTTTCTCTCTCTTTTTTAAGATTTTATTTATTTATTTGAGAGAGAGCATGAGAGATAGAGAGCACAAGAGGGAAGAGGGTCAGAGGGAGAAGCCGACTCCCCGCTGAGCAGGGAGCCCGTTGCGGGACTCGATCCAGGGCCTCCAGGATCATGACCTGAGCCGAAGGCGGTCGCTTAACCAACTGAGCCACCCAAGCGCCCTAATTTATATTTTCTCTTAATCTGGATTGTAACTTAAGGAGTTGCTTTATAAAATCTTTACTTAATGTAAGTAAATAAATTAGTGCATATCCTATAATATTTTCCCCAGCGGCAAAATGATCAGAGAAGGGTGATACTGGTAATAATATTTTAAGTCAATGATTTAATCATAGCCTTTGAAGAGATAGGGTTGTGAAAGATGTCTTCTCATTAACTTATAAAGCAGGGACAGCCAGAGTTTAGGTTGTTCATCTAAGAATGGCTCACCTGGCTATTGCCCTGGGATGTCCTGAGTTCTTTGATGAAAGCCAGCAGAGGACTGTGGGGGATGCCACAAGAGGAAATTGGTTTAAACTGTACCTTGATTCAGTCACTTGTCTTAAACCCGTTTGACCTTGAACTGGCCTCTTAAAATCACTGTTTCAGTTTCCTCAGCTTAAAAATGAGCTAAAATATTACATAGGCTCTTTGTTGAAAATATGGAAGGACAGTTTTCATAACACACTTTATAAAGTGCCGAGGACAAAGCATATTAGTCATAGATAGAGGACAGGGTGATTTTGTTTGTTTTTATTTTTTTAAGTTGACCTCTTCTTTTTAAACAGTGTTCTCCTAGCAGCCTCTAATTCAGGCTTTTCTAATTGAGTCTACCCAGCTGCCTTATTTTTTATTTATTTTTTAAAAAAGATTTTATTTATTTGACAGAGAGAGACACAGCAAGAGAGGGAACACAAGCAGTGGGAGAGGGAGAAGCAGGCTTCCCATGGTGCAGGGAGGCAGGGCTTGATCTCAGGACCCTGGGATCATGAGCTGAGCCAAAGGCAGACGTTTAACGACTGAGCTACTCAGGCGCCCGTTCCTAGCTGTTTTAAAGATTCCCTGGAAATTAGCAACTTCTTTAGGAAAGACCACCTTTGAAAGGACGTAAAAGTAAAAAGGTTTTCTAGAGAAGAGAAAGTTCGCCCTCTAGTGTGGCCCATGAGAAAGACAGAATATGAATTTATGAACCAGTCACAATGCGCTTTTTGGAAGAGACTGCTCTCCGAATTATTATTTTATTCTGCCCTTTGAATCGAAACCCTTGCTTCTTTACTAATTTAGCTTGGCTACTAGATATTTACTTGATCGCTCTTCAAATGATCTGTTTTATAATATTAAATATTCTGCTGACTTTTTAAGCCATTGAAGACAGTACAATTTTCAGAATTAGTTCGATTTTTTCTTACCGGATGGTATTTTTATAGTCATAGTTGCAGTGTGAATGCTAAGCAGAATCTTGCCTTGATTTATCTTCCTTTGATTTGATTTCAAATTAAATAACCTCAGTCAAGATTATGAACTATAGTGGCTGATGCTGTGTGTTGTAAAAGTCTCTGCTCCTGGTGGGTAGACGAATGGCAGGGAGATGAACACTCTCATAATTTTAGCATAATGATAGGCATTTAATCACATTAGCATATAATACAGATACGTGACATTTTTTCCCATGGAATTACTGGTTTCTCATATTGTTTTAAATTGACATGGGCATATCCTCTCCAAGCTTTGAGCTTTATACCAACATCTTTCATTCCTTTTTGGCACACCTCAATAAAGAAAATATAGCAAGCTTAAGTTTCATAAGGTTAAACGTACAAATATTTCACTATTTTTATTTTTCTATTACCTGACATATTAAGTATCTTGATCCCTATGTTTGTCTTTTAGCAAAAAATGTGACCAAGTCACTTCCAGGTCTGGGGGAGCACTGGAGCTGGCTCGAACCAGCAAGCAAGAACCAATTGTTCAATTTTCAGGAATTATACACATTGGTTGTTAATACACATTAAATTGTATAAACCTAAAACTAAATAAATTATAT
The DNA here is from genome assembly GCF_003265705.2 of Callorhinus ursinus. Taxonomy (NCBI): domain Eukaryota; kingdom Metazoa; phylum Chordata; class Mammalia; order Carnivora; family Otariidae; genus Callorhinus; species Callorhinus ursinus. Next base: position 14,467,537 of record NW_027397064.1, read on the forward strand.
CAAAAACAAAGATTATTAATATGCAGAACTCATCCCTTCCTAATTAGTTTAGGTGGGCATCATAATATAATGCAGAGGTCTCCCTGCTCTGCATTCACTCCCACATGTCCATCCCCTGCTTCCATTCCTCAGCCCTGATCTTCTAGTCTTTTCCTTCAGGTCTCTGTCCAGCTGGTCAGGCCATTCACCACTGCCCACGAGCCTGGCCCCTTCTCTTTCCTCACAGAGTGGATGCTCAAGTGCCGCACCTAGCCCTCTGCCCACGAAGACGGCTGGTCCTCACATTTATCTGTCAAGGCCACCCCTGAGGGAGGCTGGGGGCACACCTGCCAGCTGTTTTCATCTTGAACCCACAACACGGAGCTGACTGCTATGAAACTGAACTTTGATGCTCCCCCCTCTTTAAGCTGAACATACAGCTTCTCCATGTGGTGTGAGGTATGAGCTGAGGAGGGTTGCTAGCGTGATGGTGATGGTGCCACGAAAAGTGCATGCTCCGTGGTCCTGCTCATGTGCAGTCCTGATGCGCTGCTTAGCTTACGATGGATTACCACTGGGCCCTTATTATGACTTGGTGGATCTGGTGGGACTCAGCTCATAATGAGTAATTATGGTGTAATGCTTACCTGTGGTCCCATCTCTAGCGGGGCCAAACAGCTCGATGAAGATGGTTTTTCAAAAGGTGTATAGCTCTCCACTGCAGAAGATATGGTCTTGCTCCAGAACCCCAAGGACCTGCCTGTGGTGTGATTCCCCAACTGAGGCATGCCACAGGCTCTATACAGTCCAGTATGGACACCCTGACCCGTCCAGCCTTTGCCGGATTGGTTTTCCCCAGTGGTAGGCTGCTCCCCTGGACCTCTTTCGGAACTCTTTCCTGCTCCGGGCTCCACAAAGACCACAGCTTTTCCTCCCACCCAGGGGCTGGGCTGGGGCAGTGGTCCTAGCTGTGGAATATGCTGCCCCCAAAATCCAAAGAGGTCCACAATATCACACTTTCTTATTTGTGATAGGGGTGCACAATGCCATCAGCAGCCTTTTACTTTGGAGGGGATGTCTCGGCATGCCCCCAACCAATAAATCTTCAAACATTTTGCAGATGTGGCAGGTTCTGAACCTTCGCAAGTTTGATTCCCACCTTCTGTAGCACACGTGTGGCCTGGAACACGCAAGCCACCCTGTTGCTCATCTAGCCGAACCAACATAATATTCATGTGTATAGTGTATTCTGTTGTTTATTCCATGGGAATGCAAACTGTTTCTCATCCTCTTTTCTCATAGCAGTAGAGAGGAACACCTTCACCAAGTCCATGGCCCATGTTATTAACCGGAGGCAAAGAGGTTGAACAGTTGGGGTTGAGCTTGCAGTAATCCACAGGTCTCCCCCAGGAGTCTTCCAGGTTCTGCAGGAGCCAGACTGGTGAATTAAATGGAGGTATGATGGGGGCCATGATGCCACATTTTTAGATCCTTAAGGAGATGTGAGCTCCTAAAACACTTAGAAATTTCCTGGGTGATGGGAATGACTAACATATCTTTTGTTATGTTAATGAGGTGGCTTTTCCACCCCCACCTGAGGATGGGGGCTGGTTGTTATTGCAGCCAACCATGCAATCAGAGGTTTGGAACTTTCAGTCCTGCCCTCTGGACCTCCTGGGAGGTGGGAGGTGCTAGAGATTGAATTCAATCACAATGGCCAATGATTTAATCATTGTAATGAAGCTTCCACCAAAACCCAAGAGGGTGGGGTTTGGAGAGCTTCCGGGTTGGTGAGCACGGGGAATTTTGTGAGCAGCACACAGAGAGGGCGTGGAAGCTCTGCACCCTTTCCCTATACCTTGCCCAGTGCATTTTTTCTTCCATTTGGCTATTCCTGAGTTATATTCATAATAAACTGTTAATCTGGTAAGTAAAATGTTTCTCTAAGTTTTGTGAGCTGCTCTAGCAAATGAATGGCATCCAAGGAATGGGATTGCAGGAGAGTCTGATCTATAGCTGGCTGTTCAGAAGCACAGGGGACAGGCTGAGCTGGTGACTGGCATCTGACAGGTAAGGGGAGTGGGCAGTCTTGTGGGACTGAGCCTTCAACGTGTAGAATCTGATGCAATTTCTGAGTAGTGTGGGAACTGAGTTGAATTGTAGGACACCCAGCTGGTTGGAAACCACTTCCTAGGGGCGCCTGGGTGGCTCAGCCGTTAAGCGTCTGCTTTCCGCTCAGGTCACGATCCCAGGGTCCTGGGATCGAGCCCCACATCGGGCTCCCTGCTCAGCGGGGAGCCTGCCTCTCCCTCTGTCTGCCGCTCCCCCTGCTTGTGTTCCTGCTCTCACTATCTCTCTCTCTCTGTGAAAATAAATAAAATCTTAAAATAAATAAATAGAATATTAAAAAAAAAAAAAAGGAAACCACCTCCTAGTCCACCCTTTGGAATTGGGTCTCAGAGTCTTTAGCAGTTTTCTCACATCTGCCACCCTCTAGGGGTACAATATTGCTTTGGATTTATTTTCTTGGCCAGAGGGGTTAGCTTCAGAGACTTCTACTTTGCGTTCCCCTCCTTGATAGCTCTTATCCGTCAGAACAAAGTGCAGACTGCCAAGCATGTTGATCTCACTTATATATTTTGGGAGAGGAGAAATGGCACAGAGGAGGTCTGGAGACCAAGTGTGATACCCGCCCCACCCATGCCAAATGCGATCAGAATTCTATTTATTACATGCCCCTACTCTAACAGGGGAAGAAGCCTGGGATGCTTCAGGTGTCTGGGTCTTAATTTCATTTCAGATCGCATGTTCAGTCATTCTTGAGATGTCTGGGTAGTCCACTCTCTCCAGCATGCAGTTACACATAAATGACTGTGGATCCCTTTGTAGAAGGACTGGGAGAATCACCGTTGTGTGTACCTGGCATGATGTTGCAGGATCCTTTCTTCTGGGAGCCTGGTCATCAGCCAGAGGGTTCCAGGTCAGACAACTGGCTCAGGTCTGGAAACTGGGAGAGGGATTGAGAGTGTTTATGGGTGTGGCTGCCCTCAGCCTGCTGGTCATCCACCCTTGATTTCTTCTGCTAGTACAAACTGAGTAGTATCCTTATCAGTTGTCCATTTATTTTCCCCCAGAGCCACTTTATTCTCTTAACCATTTCCATAACTAGTGCAGGTAGGACCCCCTTGGCTGTCACTCCAATTTTGCCAGCCATCCTGAGACCTTCCAGACTTCTGGCAGTGAAGACCCATTGCCAGATTTCCATTGTTTTGGCATCCTATCATTACATTGCTGTCAGGGAACCAAGTTCGGTAACAGCCTCTCCTACCACCAGCCTGCGGAGGATGGCCACCACCGAGCTTCTTAGTAAAGCTGGTGCCTTTTTACTGGCACATTACTATGGCCTTGGTGTGTGTTGTGTCGTCTGGGTCCTCTCATGGAACGGGCCAGACACAGTATGTCCATTCCTGCATGCCCACTTCCCTGAGCCTTTAAATTCCTCCCTCCACCATCTGCCACCACAATTCTGTTCTCAGGGCATTGGCCATTGCTTTTTCATGCCTCTGGGAGCAAAGCTAGTAATGACTTAGCACTCTCTCCTGGGATCATTGCCAGGGTTGTTAAATCCTATCTCCTGGGACAGACAGATAAGATTCACTTGAATCAACAATTTTATGTCCTGCCTCCCTTAATCAAGCATTCTCAGAATTCAACCCCAGGTGTGTTTCCCCTGCTAGTGTAGTCTTAGTCTTACTGCTCTTTGGGGTTTATTCTTTTCCAGCCTTATCAGATCAGCATATTCCCCAGCTGGGTTATGCTATGAATTAACCCTCATTATAAACCCAGCAGCCAGGATTCTGAGAGGGCACCTACCAGTTCTGTTTCTAATACAGTCTCTGCAGAACTTCCCTGAGTTCTAGACTCTTTAGGGGCCTGGCTCGCCCTTTCCACAGGACTTTGTTTCTTGGGACACTTGTTACATTACACAGTTTTCCCCACTAGGCTGGAAGCATCATGAGATGGGCAGGAACAACCTTCATTTGATCTACTAATGTATTCTCTCTGCCAAGTTCTGGGCCTGACATGGATATTTAATGTGTGGTTTGAATAGGCCTCCTCTGATAAAGGCCAGCAGGTACCGAGTGTTCACCACAGATGAGGTTCTGTTTAAGCTCTTCCACGTGTATTAGCTTATTTCATCTTCATCTTAATCCTCTGAGATAGGAACTACCTATTGGTTCCTATTTTGCCGAGAAGGCTGTTAGCTTGCCCTCTACCTATATCTTCACAGCATCCTATACATTCCGTTGTCATAGTAATCATTGCATTATGTCCCTTGAATTAGCTTCTAGCTTAGACTTTGAGTGATATGTATAGAAATCCAATAAACTTTTTTGTGTGGGTATTTATGATGGGATTAGTGAATAAATTAAGTCTCAGAAATTAACCAGAGGGGTTTAAACATTTTATAATTTCACTCTTTTTGTTACAGACACATTGCATTATATATTGTTCTTAAGTCACGTATGCTGTTATAAAGAAAGGTCAGATTTTTTAATTTGAAGTTCATTAAGCTATTATTGTGCTCACTTTTCCAATCATCTGTGACTAGTAAACAAGCCATATGTTTTATGGACCAGGATATGTAAAACTTTATTCCACATGAGGAACATGCTCCCTTTATGTGTGCCCTCCTCCTCTTGCAAATGCAAATCAATTTTTTATGTCTGTCAAATACCAGCACACATTCCAGTGATTAACAGCCCAGTGTTAATGTGATGGAAGAAATTAATTTTAGATGTGTTTGGAGTTTAAAGTAATTTGTGTAAAAATAAGATCCTGCTGTGATTCAGCTATTTCCTACCAATCTGAAATATGCTGCTCTGGAAAATGTGTTATTGGCACATTTATCATAGATCACAGCTTATTATTTCAAGGGCTGACAAGTGTCTCGTTGCTCATTTATTACGGAACTGAGCCTTAATCATATCTGTGGTTTTAAGAGTTTCTGTCCTATTAGATTTGTGACTTTTTTTTTTTACAGAAGAATTTTAAAAGGGAAAAATCTCCCAGACCTGAAACTGCAAGGATGATAATTTTATAGAGTATTAAAAAAGAGTTATAAGAACTCACCTCCATAAAAAGGATGGCTCCTATTTTATTTTTATATTCTGATGAACAAACTCAGTTTTTTTATTCCATTTGGTAGGTTTAAGCACAGTTATATTCTGAATTTGTAAAATTTCCTGCCTTCTAGAAATTTCACAACACTTGCCTTTTCTTTTCTTTTCTTTTTTTTTCTTTCTGGATTTCCATAAGGATCAAATAAGTAAAATAATAAGTTAGAAACACAAAACCAAGAACAAAACTACATGACCAAAAACAGTACTTTTCAAAATGTTGCACTTCTTGAAACATTTTTTTGTTTAATTATTTCAACAAATATTTGAGCCTCTACCTACCACATATCTGTCACTCTTCTGAGTGCTTTAGCTGGGAGAAAATGGCTATGATTATGTGCCTAGGGGGAGCTTACATTCTATTAAGAGTAGACATCAAACAATAAGCATGATAAATAATAAAACTATAAACTATATTAGAAGGCGCTAAATGCTATGGGGAAAATATAATAAGATAAGAAGGAACGGGAGCATTGGGGCAGGTTTGCAATTTTAAATGGTATCACTCTTAATGAGATGCTGACATTTGAGCAAAGACTTAGCAGAGGGGGAGTAGGTCTTGGATATATCTGGGGAACATTCCAGGTATAAGGAACAACGAGATCCAAAGCTCTAGTTTGTGTCTGTGTCTGGAATGTTGAAGAAGCTGTTAGGAGGCCAGTGTAGGGGAAGCAGGGTCATCAAGAAGGAAAGTAATAAGATAGGAGCTCAGAGAGGGACCCAAGGAGGTTCTTGTGGACCACGATAAGGGCTTTGGCTTCTCCTGTGAGGGAAACAGGGGAATCAATCGGTCTAACAAGAGGAATGACAGGATCAGTCATGCGGATGACACTGCTGGGTTAAGACTGGTCTAGGGAGGAGGGAAGCCTGGAGACTAAATTACCCTGACTGAGGAGGAAAGACTGGAGAATTTATCCTCCGTCTTTGTCACAACTGATACAATGTCTATGTCTTTACATAACCCCAGCTTCTGTTGAGTGGTGGCTTCGACTCTCATTTGGGCTCCTGTTGCCTGTTGCACCATTTCTTCTCCTTGCCCCTTCAGACCTAGGGCTGGTATTCACTTCCTGCTGCTGATAGTCCTTAAGGAGCTCAACATCCATTGTCCGCACCCTGTAAAGTTCCCTTCATTAAGCTTTCCTTAGCTAAACTCTGAGAATGCCATCTGTTTGTTGTTGTTGTTGTTTTTTTGCTGGGACTCTGGCTGATACATGGGAAGGGCTCACTTGAGTTGCTTTTAACTACATAGTATAATAAGCTAATAAATACAAACTCCCACTTCTTCCTCTTCTTCCTTTCTCCTAATATTTCCTCACTGGCTCATCTCACAGAAGATCAAGGAGAAGTCACTGAGGAATGGCACATTAACCTACAAAAAAATAGTTCACAAAAATATGATTCTTATTATTATACAGGAAGATGTAAAGACTGTCTATAAATAATATTTATTATTTGAGTTGAACAATAAATGTCACCGAGTTATTCATCTCAGGAAAAGATATTTGTTAAAAATGAGCCTCCAAAATGCCATCCCTGCTTACAAATTTATGAGGAAGAAATTGTAGAATGTTGTTCTGCTGCATTACTCCACAAAATAGTCCTGTATATAGAGTCTGCCATAATCGACAACCTCCATTCTTTTATTCATTCCATAAACTTTTATTGAATATCTTTTAAATGCCAGCCGCAAAGATAAATACAACATAATTACTGCCTCAAGGATTTTACGGTCTTGAAAGCTATATTGACAGATAGTTCCTATACGGTGTGATAACTGCTTTGATTGAGGAGAATACAAACACAAAGAAGCACTGAACAGGGGAAATCAGGAAAGGCCTCCCAGCCCAGATGACACTTGAGATGAATGCTGCAGGATGAGTAGGAGGTAGTTGAGTAAAGGAGGTGGTTGGAGGACAGGAACTTTGGAGGGACTCCCAAGAGGCTAGAGATACGGGTTTTGACATCTACAATGTATAAATAGATGTGAATAAAACCAAGGATGTGGAGGGGATCTCCCATGGAAAGGATTAAGAGCAGAACCAAGGAGCAGAACCAATATTTGTAGATCGGGAATATAAAGAGAAGCCAACAAAGGAAAAGGCTGAACAAAGAAGGAAGCTAGCAGAGAGGCTGGAGGACAACCAGAACAGAAGGGAAGGGTTTAACCATGTCAGGCATGACTGTAAGACCAAGGATCCTGACCGAGGGTTATTTTGGATGGTGTAAAGTTGAAGAGTGGGATATGGTGCTTGTAAGTCAACAGTTTTGGAGGGGGGTTAACCATGAAGGGGGTGAGAGAGACAAGGTATAGCTAGAAGAGACACCAGGTAATTCAAGAGTTTTCTTTTTCTATGTTCAGAAAGATGTGGATATTTCCAAAAATGTGAAAAGAAAAGAAAAGAAAAAGAAAATAGAGAGGAGAGAGTAAAAATACAGGATAAAGTGGGAGCTACTATGAATTAAAATCTCTGAACTATCTTCCTGTTAGGACAGAAAAATAAGGCACGGTTTATTGGAGACGTTGTATGTTGAGTTTTATGATGCTGACTTTCTTGTTCTTATTTAACTTTCAGATATATATACTATTCATCTCTGAGGTCCAGCATATTGTAATACCCACCCTGGTAAGTACTGTGGAATTCAGAGGCAGAGCAGGAGAAATCCCAGAAGTACCTTGTTCCCTCTCCAGCATCTCACCCAAGAGCTTTAGTCTCTGAACAGTTCCAGGAATGGGAAGGACAATCAATACCTTGATAAATCTTTTTATTTTTGGACAACTCCAAAAGTTAGAAAAGGCTTTCTTAGACTGTGCTGAAATATGCCCTCCTGCCTTTTTTCTCCAATTGTCTTCATTTTATCTTAGGACCTACACTCCGCAGTAGTGACTTTGGAGTCTGGGTTTTTTCCCTTCTCCAGGTTTCACATGCTTTCTCACTCCCACTGCTATTTATGTGACATTGAGCAGACCCTTCTTGATGTATAGTGTTTAGAATTGAACACAACACTCCCTGTGTGATCTGAGAAGCCCAATCTAGAGCCAACTGTGCCCTCTCAGCCTATAACCTCTGCCACTCCCTGTTTTCAACACTGTATTCATTGAATCCCAACTTGACCTTTCCTGTCGCAAACTCTTGGCTTGGAAAGTTTAGAAGTCTGTACAAACCAAAGAGTTTAGTACCTCAGATTTTCTTATGCCAGTCCCCTTCCTCATTTTAAATTGTTTTTATACCAAGTGCTGCTATTATTTCTATGCAGGGTTTTTGAGATTGAATTCTTAGACACAAAAGATCAGTGGGCCAGTTAGAGCTGATTCTGTGGAGGCCTTAAAATTGAGGCAGGGAAAAAAGAAAACACTTCCTTTTCTATACTCTTAAGCATAACAAGCTCAGAAATATTTTTGTTACCACCTTAAAAAGTCTCTGCCTTTGGAGCGTCTGGTGGCTGACTTGGTTAAGCATCTGACTTCTCATTTCAGCTCAGGCCATGATCTCACGGTCATGAGATCGAGCCCTACCTTGGGCTCCACACTCAGCCTGGAACCTGCTTGAGATTCTCTCTCTCCCTCTCCCTCTGCCCCTCTCACCTCTCTCCCTCTCTAAAAAAAGAAAAGTCTCTGCTTTTGGATAAAAGATTCAGCCCTATGCATCACTTGAAGAATTCTTGCAAAGTGATTAGTTCCGTTAAAAGAATATGGCATGCATCATAGTATTAGCCGCACTCATTTATATGCAGAAGAAGTCATAGTTATGTAAAAAAAAAAGTTAAATATGCAAAACTGAAAAGCCACAGAAGAAATATGAAATTTAACCTACAAAAAAGTGCAGATGGTGAGCCACTGGATTGTTATTTGCTTTGCCTATTTCTTCTGGGAGAAATTCATTAAATGGGATAGCGAACCCGCTCAAGGAGTAGACGTTGAATTTGCCCTGGATTAACTCTCCCTATATTTGGTTAAGATTATGTATTTATCTATTTCAACTATCCCTCTTAGTTCATCATTGTTCAGGTCCTTCAGGAAATGAGATCTTCCTAAGGAAGGATCTAATGACCACACTCACTAAAGGAAAAGTAATAGAATTTTTGCTGACTGTTTTTTTCCCCCTCACCATTAGTGCTTCCTTATGATCATAATGAAAACCTTGAAATATTAACTCGATTAAATGTTTTATAGTGAGAAGGAATTACCATTTTATAGAAGTTGAATTTCTGATCCAACAAGGGTTTTAGTGGGTTGGCAAAAGTAGAAGAGGTGGTAAAAGAATCAATGAACGGAACACAAATCTCCAAGTGCGGACATTGGAGGGATTTTTAACAGTCATATTTTGTTCTGATTAACTCTCCTCTTCCCAGAAGCAAAGAGGATGTCCTTTGCTAGGGCAATGCAGCTAGGACAATCCATCATCTTTAATAATACCACTTGTAATAAGAAAGCCATTTTTAGGCTCTTTTGGTTTAATTAGATGTTGGGTAACTATCATCATAGCTCATTCTATTCTTTCTTCAAGAGCTCATATATTATAGCCTTTGTGGAAGTAGAAGTCTTATTTCATAGACAACTGTCTAAAGTCATTCTGGCTAAAGCATGTAACTTTTACATATTATTCCTTAAAGGAGGAGGTTTTTTTAAATTTTTAAATTTTGTGATATGAGTGAGCTTGTCCGCAAGAGCAGATCAGGGGTGAGAATAGACCCATGTTAGCCTGGCCAGTCACAAGCATAGGTTTATTTTGGTAGGTATCAGAAGCCTCCAATAGTTTGAGGTAGGTAAAGGCTATAGGTTTCCTCCCTTACAGCCTTGCAACCATGTGGTATGTTATCACTTCATACTGAAGTCTTCCACTCCTACAAGCAATTGTCATCAAGCAGTCAGAAACCAGCCATTTGGCTGGCTCTTCCTCCTCTTGTGGTTAGTGAGGTCCTGTTCTCTGTCCTTCAGTCTCTGTCTTTCATTGTGTCACACCATCTGGTAGCAAGTTCTCTGCATGAAAGATTCTCTAGAGGCAGATTTGAAACTATTCCAACAGGAGGATTAGCTGAATCCTCCTGTTGGAATAAGGTGACAGAATCCTCCCTGAAGCTGTGGGATTCAGGACTAAACGGGAGGCCAAGGACACCACTTGGAAAGGTGTCAGGCTGCTGGGCTGGCTAGATTCCTATCTAATCCACTGTGATTGAATATCACTCATTTCACCCATGAAATATTATTTCTAATATTCCTTATGCAGATAAGCAAATTCTATATGTTGATCTAGATAGAGATAGTTCAAGTGTTTATGGTTCAAATGCTAGGTAACCATCATGGGTTATTTATGATTTGGGTCCCTTAAATACTAGCCAGTTTTCTATCTATCCATCTACCTATCATCTGTCCTCATTTATCTGTCTTCTGTCATCATCATTATCATCATCATCATCATCATCATCATCATATCTATTCATCTGTCTATAACTCACACTGTGTATAGAGTAGTTTTTAGATAGTATAACATTAAGATTCTTGAGATATTAAATCACCGTGAAGCTTCTACCTCCCTTTTATTTTCATTGTTTTTCTTCCCTCCCTCCCATCTTCCTTCCCCCTCCCCTCTTCCTTTTTTCCTTCCTTCCATCTTTCCCTCTTTTCTTTCTCCAAATCTCTCTCTCTCTCTTTCAACAACTGTTCATTGGATAACTTCTTGGGAAGTCAGAAGACCTGGGTTGGAAACCACCCATTACTACTTTACTAGTATTAGGGTGACCAATGGTCCTGATTTACCTGGGGTTGAGGGGTGCTCCAGAACCTGAAACTTTATTAAAATGGGAATAGTCACAGGCAAACTGGAATGGAACCCTACTTGTAACCCTGAACTATTTAACTTCTAATGCTCAGGTCTCTTACTTTTAAAATAGGATGTGATAATACCTACCAACTAATGTGGTGGTGAAAAACTAGTAACAGTTGGTATAAGGTGTGTGAAACACGATGTGACAATGTAGAGGACACTTCATTTCCTTGGCATCAGCTTTCTCCCCCAAGGAAAAGACCTGCTGGTTGCATGAATAATTTGATGAGCATTTAAGGTAGAGATAAAATGACCTGGAGGCATGTGTGAGGGGAAATAGATGGCACATAAACTGTTCTCTAAGGGGGATTGGGTGGGGTGGCAGCCTGGCTTTGTCTTGCTGAGTGGACTTCATGCTGAGGGCAAGGCCATCATTTTAATGTACTCTTGGATCTTATTGGCTAGTATCTTGGTGAGAATTTTGGCATCCATATTCATCAGGGATATTGGTCTGTTAATTCTCCTTTTTTTTTTTTTTAAAGATTTTATTTATTTATTTGAGAGAGAGAGGATGAGAGATAGAGAACATGAGATGGATGAGAGGATAATTTCTGGAGGCTCTATCCATGAAGATGGTTGTGTAATGAGAACTGAAATGTCTAGCATGGAAATGAATGAAGCCTTGTATGATGTGTGGTGTATTTTCCCATCTTCCTATGAAATTCTTTCTAAGAAATATACATCACACCTCATGTGTTTGCAGTTACGTCTTACTGTCTTATTTTTGGTTGGGTTGGAGAACTGAGTCTAGCATCAAAAAAACCACAAGACATGAAGAGAGCCTGCCCTCTGAAGGAAGATGGTGCCTACCTCATAGGCCTGTTGTGAGGATTACATGGCCTTTTGTGTGTGTGACACCATGTCTAGAGAAAACTCACAAAACAGTGCCTGGTACATTTTAAGTACCCTGTAAATGTTGGGGTATTATTATTATTATAATTATTTAATAATAATAGTGATTATTAGAATAGTCTGCTCTCAGTGAACACTAATTTCCTTTTCCCTTCTCTTGGGGCTTGCTTCCACTCTCTGCACGTCCCTATTTTTAATTAGCTCTCACTGTTGGATTAAAATCTAGATGCTGTTTTTACAGGAACCTCAAAAATCCTGGGTAATGTAACCCTTGTCTATGCTGGAGATACTGCCTCTCCTTGGCTCAGCAGGGTCCTGACAAAGTCTTTCTCCCATGGGGACCAAGCTGGTTATTCTCAGAGGCCCCAGTTTTTACTTTTTCAGAATTCCCAAGGCTTGGTTTCAGACATGGTTGAATCTCATACATTTTTTTATAACTGCTTGGTTTTTTTTTCTAAATTGGAGGAGAGGAAGTAAAAATAAATTTAGTAAAGACATTCCAGCTGACATGTAGAGCAGGAAAATAAGTAATTTTTGGTAGTTATTGGTGTCCTGGTTAGAAGCTAAGTCTTTTGACCTCCAAGATCTCATAGGTCAAGCATCCACATTCAGAGCCTCATGAATAATTGAAGTAATTATAGAGATAGTTCTATTAAAAATCCCACTTGATTTATTCAGCTTCTAGGTGTCTGACTTCTGGGTTATTCATTCAGAACTGATTCTAGATAAAAATGACAGCTTCTATTACCTAAACCCCAGATCTGTGTATTAATGCCTATAAATTTGAGTAATTTAAGGGGTGGCTTTTTCAGTCAAACCCAGAATATATTGTGATCACATAAGAATCTCAAATGTTTTTATATCCTACCCCAAACTCGCCTGTATAATGGCTAAGTTATCACTAGACAGTTCCAGAATGCTACGTTGAAAGCTTAAATGATAGTGAGTAAATCATACCTAATCAACAATGCAAGGTCAAGCTAGATTTTTCGTGGGACTTTATGTTAGCATTGGTAGAAAGGACCTCCAGGGGCAGGAGGCACAAACATTATTTGGAAAAAATAAACTTTCCTTGGAAAGGAAATCTATCTGACTAAACATTGACAACTACTGAATACTCATTTTTTTTTTTTTTGAGCTTTGTAGCACAATAGCGATCGAAGAATTCTTGCCTAGAATTGGATGAGGTTACCCATCCATTCCTGATTTTCAGTGTTTAATGTAGATGAAGTATTTTGGAGGCATAAAAATGCTCATTAAATATTAAACCTAATTCGACAGTCAGAATAGTTTCATCTTCTGTGTTGAAAGTCAACCTGACCAGTCATGCATGCCTAAAGTCAGAATTTATGACATCCCAGAGAAATATGGAAACAAAGAAGGATCTGTTAAGTGCTTCCTTATGTTTGTACACAACAATAACAAAAATAAGTACATTTACATTTTTGGCTATATAAAGTTATATGAAGAATGGGGCTCATCTTTTTCACGTATAGAAAAGTATCTATACTCAAGTAAAATATTTGTTATTCTCAACCACTTTCTAATAAAGTCAACCTAGCAGTTTTGTCTTACACAACTGTTCTAATGCTTTTCTCTCTCTCTTCTTAAATTAATACTTTATTTTTTAGAGAAGTTTTAGGTTCACAGCAAATCTGAGGGAAAAGTACAGAGAGATCCTAGAAACCCGTGCACCCACACGTGCATAGCTCCTCCCATTATTAGCATTTCCCACCAGAGCGGCACATTTATTATAATTGATGAGCCCACAGTGACATGTCATTATCACCCAAAGTCCACAGTTCACATTAGAGTTCACTCTTAGTGCTGTAGATGCTATGGGTTTGGACAAATATATAATGATGTGTATCCACTATTAAAGTATCATACAGAATATTTTCACTGCCCTAAAAATCCTCTCGGCTCAGCCTATTCATCCCCCCTATGCCCTGGCAAGCAGTTTTGCCTTTTTCAGAGTGTCATGTGGTTTGAGTCATACAGTATGTAGCCTTTTCAGATTGGCTTCTTTCACTTAGTAATATGAACCTAAGATTACTCCATGACTTTTTATGCCTTGATAGCTCATTTGTTTTTAGCATTGAATAATATTCCAATGCCTGGACATACCACAATTTATCTATTCACCCACTGAAAGGCATCTTGTTTGCTTCCAAATTTTGACAATTATGAATAAAGCTGTTATAAACATCTGTGTGCAGGCTTTAGTGTAAACAGGAGTTTCTAACTCTTTTGGGTAAAAAACAAGGAGCACAATTGCTGGATTGTATGGTGAGTATATTTAGCTTTATAAGAAACTGCCAAACTGTCTTCCAAAGTGACTGTACCATTTTGCATTCCCACCAGCAATGAATGAAAGTTCCTGTTGATCCACATCCTCATCAGTATTTGGTGTTGTCAGTGTTTTGGATTTTGACCATTTTAATAAGTGTGGAGTGGTATCTCATAATTGTTTTCATTTGCATTTCCCTGATGATATATGGTGTGGAGCATCTTTCCATATATTTGTTCGTCATCTGTGTATCTTTGGTGAAGTGTCTGTTAAAGTCTTTTGCCCATTTTCAAATTGAGTTTTCTGTTTTCTTATTGTTGAATTTTAAGAGTTCTTTGGATATTTTGGACAACAGTCCTTTATCAGACATGTCTTTTAAAAATACTTTCTCTCAGTCTGTGGCTTTTCTTCTACTTCTCTTGACATGTTTTTTTTTTTTTTTTTTTTTTTTTACAGAGCAGTTTCTAAATTTAATGAAGTCCAGCTTATCAGTTACTTCTTTCATGGGCCAAACTTTGGTGTGGTATCTAGAAAGTTATTGTCCTACCCAATATTATCAACATTATGTTCTGGTAATTATATAGTTTTGCATTTTACATTTGAGTTTGTGATCTATTTTGGGTTAATTTTTGTGAACAGTCTGTGTCTAGATTCATTTCATTCCATGTTGTTCCAGCACCACTTGTTGAAGAGACTACCTTTGACCCATTATATTGCTTTCACCTCTTAGTGAAAGATCAATTGACTGTATTTATGTGTGCCTATTTCTGGCCTCCCTATTCTGTTCCATTGATTTGTTTGTCCACTTTTTTTTTTTTGCCTATAGTATCTCTTTTTTATTTTGTTAGAAACACATTTTGGTTTCATATACCTCCCCCTAAAAAGGCAAACGGTTTGTGAGTGATGAAATTTTACTTGCTATGGAAAACTAAAGGTCTGTTAAAAAATAAACTGGAGAAGACAAAAATGTACTTTTGGGTCTTAGCTTTCATTTCTGAAAGGAAAATGAATTTATCAAGGGCTCCATAACCTATATTGATACAAATAAAACAGCAGAAATTAATTTACCTGACAATTCAAATTGAAAATTATATAAATATTTCTCTTTTCATTAGTAAGCTGCTTAACATGTTTGGGAATACTAAAATCTACAAGCATCAAGAGAATGAAAAGATGGCCATACACTGGGAGTTAATATTTGCAAAAGACACATTTGATAAAGGGTTACTATCCAAAATATACAAAAATCTCTTAGAACTCAACAATAAGAAAATAACCTGATTGAAAAAATGACAAAAGATAGGCATTTCTCACCAAAAAAGATATATGGATGACAAACAAATATGTGAAAAGATGTTCAACATCACATGTCATCAAGGACTTGCAAATTAAAATGAGGAACTACTCCATACCTATTAGAATGGCCCAAATCCAAAACACTGACAATACCAAATACTGACGAGGATGCCGAGCAACAGGAACCCTCATTCATTGCTGGTAGGAATGCAAAATGGTACAGCCACTTTGGAAGACAGTTTGGCAGTTTCTTACAAAACCAAACATATTCTTACCGTGTAATCTAGCGATTTTCCTCTTTGGTATTTACCCAGAGGTATAAGAAATTGACGTCTACACAGAACCTGCACATGGATGTTTATAACAGCTTTATTCACCATTGTCAAAATTTGGAAGCAACCAAGATGTCTTTCAGTAGGTGAATTGGTAAATAAACTGTGATATGCCTAGACAACGGAAAATTGCTCAGTGCTAAAAAGAAATGAGCTATCAAGTCATGAAAAAATATGGAAGAAACTTAAATGCATATTACTAAGTGAAAGAATACAGTCTGAAAAGGTTCTATACTATATGATTCCAACTAAATGATGTTTTGGAAAAGGTAAAGCTATGGAGAGCGTAAGATCTATGGAGACAGTAAAAAGATCATTGGTACCAGGGGTTAGAGAGAAAGATGAATAGGTAGAGCACAGAAGATCAATGAAACTACTCTGTATGATAATATAATGGTGGATACCTGTCATTATATATTTATCCAAACCCTAGAATGTACAACATCAGGAGTGAACACTGATAATGTAAACTACGGACTTTGGGTGATAATGGTGTGTCAGTGTAGGTTCATCGAGTATAACAGATGTGCCACTGTGGTATGGGATGTTGGTAGTGGGGCGACTGTGCATGTGTGCGGATAGGGGATATGTGGGAACTCTGTTCTTTTCCCTCAGTTTTGCTGTGAACTTAAAACTGCTATAAAATAAAGTTTACTAATTAGAAAAACAAAACAAAACTCCTAAGCATAATTTATTCTAAAATTTTCTTGAGAAAAAAAAGAATTTATATAACAAGGGTGTAAATATGTCATAAATTCTATTCATAAGTGAAAAACAACATTGCCTTTAGTGAGCTATATTTTGGCTGGCATTATACTATAAACTTAGGATATTTAATTAATGTTAATTACAATAATATATTAAAAGAGATTTACAAGCAACAAAGTATGTCTTTTTTTTAAGTTTTTTTTTTTTTAATTTATTTGACCCAGAGAGAGAGAGACACAGCCAGAGAGGGAACACAAGCAGGGGGAGCAGCAGAGGGAGAAGCAGGCTTCTGGTGGAGGAGGGAGCCTGATGCGGGGCTCGATCCTAGGACTCTGGGAACATGACCTGAGCCGAAGGCAGACGCTTAACCGATTGAGCCATGCAGGCGCCCTGCAACAAAATATGTCTTAAATCTGTATTTTTCCTTCTCCAATTCTATTCTTTTTTCTTCTTTCCCCCCTCTTCCACTTTTTCTTATCCTCATCCTTTTTTCATAATAAAGCTAAACTTTCAATGTTTTAAAAATGAGAATATTCATGTTTGCATTTTCTATTAAAAAATGAACCCATCCAAAATCTCAGGAGAAAAATCTTCTTGTTGAATACTTCTAAACCAGAAATAAATGTAAATATGCATACTTTTCAGAAGGCTTATGTTTTGTGGTTTTTGTGTTCCTAAAATAAAATGACATATTGGGAATTAGATGCAAATAGCTCATCTAAAGAGCAACTCTGTTCTCTCTTGAGAATCATGAGAATAATCAGGGAAGTGACCAATTATCTTGGATTAATATTATGTACTCTAAGAAAATGAGTAGTTTCTGAGTGCATACGTGCACATATTTGTTGGGAGAGGGGAATATATGTGACCTGACCCTACTTTGTCTTATACTAATGGATATGGATCTGTTTTAGACTTTTCAACAGTGTTTTATAAACTGCAAGTTTTGGCTTATTAATGGGTCATAAAATCAACTGAGTAGATTGCAACCAGTGCTTTTTTTTTTTTAATAGAATAGACACTATCAGAATATATAGCCCTTAGGAAGGGTAAATAATAAAAAATGAAACTTTAGTTTCAGGATTAGCTACTGCATTAAGGTATACAGTATATATATATATATATATAATATCCATATATAATATATACATATTTTTATTGTGGCTTGCAAGCAACATAGGTTGAGAGCCATTATTTTAGATCACTCATATCTCCCTTCAGCCATTAAGAATGAAAAGTAATAAAGGGGCACCCCGGGTGGCTCATTCAGTTAAACGTCCTACTCTTGATTTCGGCTCAGGTCATGATCTCAGGGTTGTGAGATCGAGCCCTGTGTTGAGCTCTGCACTGGGTATGGAGCCTGCTTAAGATTTGCTGTCTTCTTCTCTCTCTGCCCTTCCCCACTGCTCTCTCTCTCTCTAAAAAAAAAAGAATAAAAAATAATATCAATGCTAATACTTTAAATGTACTCAGTTGCTCCTCCCTCCTATGGACTCCCAGTACTTAATGAATAATATGATCTCATTTATAGAGATGGGGGTCTTGTATACAATGCAGAGAGCAGCTGTCCCAGATGGGAAACGGAAGCCCACGAAAAGACTCCTATGAGGGTTGTGAATGAGTTGGCCAGAAAGCCTTTAAGTGGATGTGCAAGAGCATGAAGGTGGAGATGGTAAAGATTTTATTTACTTATTTAAGAGAGAGCTAGAGTGAGAGAGCACAAGCAGGAGGGGGAGCAGCAGAAGGAGAGGGAGAAGCAGGAGCTAATCACCCTACCTTCTCTTAAATGCATGCAGCCCTTTGTACCACCTGCCCAAAGTATGTGCCCAATATTTTATTTATTTGTTTTCTTTCTTTTTTTTATTATGTTTTGTTAATCACCATACATTACATCATTAGTTTTTGATGTAGTGTTCCATGATTCATTGTTTGCGTATAACACCCAGTGCTCCATTCAGTACGTGCCCTCTTTAATACCCATCACCAGGCTAACCCATCCCCCCAACCCCCTCCCCTCTAGAACCCTCAGTTTGTTTCTCAGAGTCCATAGTCTCTCATGGTTTGTCTCGCCGCTCCGATTTCCCCCCCTTCATTTTTTCCTTCCTACTATCTTCTTCTTCTTCTTCTTCTTCTTCTTCTTCTTCTTCTTCTTCTTCTTCTTCTTCTTCTTCTTTTTCTTCTTCTTTTCTTCTTCTTCTTCTTCTTCTTTTTTTAACATATAATGTATTATTAGTTTCCAAGGTACAGGTCTGTGATTCAACAGGCTTACACAATTCACAGCGCTCACCATAGCACAATGTTTTAAATAAATCTGGTACAAGGGAGAAATATCTAAACCTTGCTAGGAGCCATAGAGAAGCCTGGATATTCAAACGTGCATAAATATACAGTAGATTTGGATTCTGCTCCAGTATTTCCTGGGTTTTATTTGTGAAACCTCTAAGGATGATCACTAGTGCTTATGTGGATGTTATCTTCATGATAGGTTTAATTTAGCAAGAGAAGATAAAGACAATTGTGTGACATTCATCAGGCTCTGGATTGGAGCGTCCCACTGAGGCTCAGGCTGCTCAGCAAAAATCAAAAGATGCTTCAAACGACAAAGACATACCCACCCGTTAGGATGACCGTTTCTCAACTGTTTCAGTAACTCACTGCCTAGCATTGAACTCTTCTGTGAATATTAGTGTTGACTCTCCAAAAGGATGGTTTGCTCTTTAAGAGTTCAAGATTCATATTTCACTTGTAGCACCCTCTATTTGACAAACTGTGGTGCATCTTTAAGTAAGTGGTTGGTGGTTGCTGGTGAAAGAATACCTAGGATCGATAAACAACTGGGACTCTATGGTAAGTGCTGAACAGAAGAGAGAGGCAAAGCAAGGGAATAGTAATAGAACCAGCGAACACCTGGTTAGGGCTTGTTACATTCCAGGCACTTGACATGCTAAGGGATCTGAGCACCCACTTCCACTATGGGAGGGGTGTGTTTCCCCATACCACCAAGCAGTGCTTTGATACCAGCTGGGTGTCCTACAATTCACCTCAATTCAGACACTATCTAACTGGACATAGTGTCAGGTTCCATAAGCTAAGGGTTCAGTCCCACAAAACTGCCCCCTCCCCTATTTCGGACAGCAGTGGCATGCCCATATTTATCACCTGTGCTTCTGGCCATAGACTGGAGGTTCCAAAGACTCTCTCTTTGGGTTCAATTAATTTGCTAGAGCAGATCACAGAACTCAGAGAAACATTTTGCTTATTAGATTACTGGTTGATTAGAAAACGATATATAATTCAGAAACAGCCAGTTGGAAGAGACATATAGGACAATGTATGAGGAGGGCTCAGAGTTTCCATGCCTTCTCCAGGAGCACCACTCTTCCCAAATCTGCAAGAGTTCCCCAACCTGGAAGCTCTCTGAGTCCAGTCCTTTGGGTTCATTACATAGACATGGTTGATTAAATCATTGACCACTGGCATTGATTCAACCTCCAGCCCCTCTCCCCTCCCTGAAGGTCTAGTCACATGGTTGGCTTCCTGGCAACCAGCCCCCATTGTTAGGTAACCTAGGGGGGCATTCCAAATTCGCTTTCTCCTTTTCACAACTTAGGAAATTCCAAGGGTTTTAGAAGCTCTTTAGAATGGGGATGAAGTCCAAATATATATTTCTTACCATAAATTACAATATCACACATGCATTATCTCCACACACCCTTCTTAGTTGCAATTACCACACATGCAATTATGTCCACTTTATAGAGAAGAAAATTGAGATTCAGAGGAGCGAAGGAATTCATTCAAGCTCACACAGTGGCACAGTAGCTAAACTGAGATTCCAGGTGTGCCTTGCTCCAGAGCTGAGTACTTACTTCTTGGTGCAAAGCAGGCCAATGACCGTGTTCTTTTCGCTGAGGCAGGTGGCATCAGGTCCGGCAAAGCGATCCACTATTTATCAACATGTGATTTGGAATAATTTGCTGCTCCTTTTTGAGCCCCAGTCTCTCCTATTAAAGAGAGAGAATGATCCTTCCATGATTGGTTTGTGAGACTTCATTAGAGTGAGGGAAGTTGTAGGAAGCATTGAGTCAGTGTCTGGCACGCAGAAAAGTCTGTAGGTTAGTTTCTTCCAAGAGCCTGTGTTCCTTAACCTGAAGTATGTCAGTCAGTAGTTACAGATGGTGGACCATGTCCAGGCTCATCCAGAGACTTGCTGGATGGAGATGTAGAGTGAGCGCTGCTGTAGCTTATCCACTGGCAGTGACAGACCCTTGGGGATCTGCTGTGGACTTGACACTCCTTTCACTTTGATGCTGAAGACTCCCAAGCTTGAGTGCACAGCCTGCTGGAATGGGCCAGACTATGGGGGAGCCCTCCTTTAATAGCTGCTGTTTTCCTACTCAATCTTTCCTTGCGCCATTCCCGACACCTTCAGAAAACACAGGAAGCAGGGACTTAGCTCTAATGCGTGATGAATAAAAACACCCTCAGTTGCCTCTTTCTTGACTGTAGAGCAACACTCACCATCTGCTTTTTGAAGCTCCAGCCACAGGTATTTTCCTCTGTTCCTTGAACACCCCAGATTCTCACTTCCTAGCCTTTTCACCTGCTCTGCCTTCCATAAGAGGCTCTTTTCTTGGCTTTTTGCACTCCTCGCTTCTTCTCTTCCTACAGAACCCATCAGAGATGCCTTCCTGACAGCCTCATCTATGGGGCCAATGTCTCTCAAGTGTTAGTCTCTAGGAATTTATCCTTTTTCATTTCTTTGTTTACTTTTATTAATATTTGAAATTGTAACATAGACTCCATGAGTCCAGGGATACTTGTCTGTTTTGCTCACAGCCTCTAGTGCTATGAACAGAATTTGGTACTTGATAATTGTTGAGTGAGTAAATGAATGCATGCATTGGTTTATCTAGATGTTACTTGTCTTCTTTTGTGGGAACATAAGCTCCTTGAAAGCAGAACCTCATCTGTCTGGGTTGCTGCTGACCCCCAGGGCCTAAAAAAGTGCCTAGCACAACATAGGGACATAATAAAGAGTTCTAATGAATCACCTGAACTTGAGCTCTAAACCTACGAGGCCCACTGCTCACATTACCAGGGTCTAGGGAGGAAGTAGGAATGGACACCTATATACCATATTTAGAAATCAAGTTACTATATTAAATAAAATCTGTTCTGTTCGCCTACCTTGATAGATAATCTTTTGTAATAACCTAGGGAAGCACAATTTTGGATTCTAAGACTACCTAGAATTCCAAAATTACTGAAATGCAGTGGCACGGGTGGAGTTGTCCTTGGCCGGCCATCCATGCTGAAGAAGGATCTGTCTTAGACTTTTCAACAGTGTTTTATAAACTGCAAGTTTTGGCTTATTAATGGGTCATAAAATCAACTTCTCCTTCCATCCATTGAAGATATTCAGTAAGCCATGTTTGGACACTTTTGCCCATATATTCAAGCTGCCTGTGTCCTTTTTGCAAACAGTCATCCCCTGGATGGCTCTTAGGCCTGAAGGTCTGCCAACAAAAGGATGGACCCAGGAAAAAGCCTTGTACAGGTCCTGAAAGTGGACTGGGGGCAGCATTTGAGCAACAAACTCCAGGATACTAGAGCAGGGCTTGGGGGTGGTGGTCCCAGACCCTGGGTAGGCACAGTCCTTTCACTCCATGGACTCCCTGTCTGAGGCAGACGGGGCCCAGCTGGAAGAGGGGCAGAAGACCATCTGGAGTTCATGGGCTTGAATCTCAGGCAGGAATGTATGTGAGGATGGGGGATTAACTGATTTGAATGTGAGCAGGCACAGAGAATGGAAGGGCAAAGAGAAAGAGAAGAGGTTATCTGGAATGCATGTGTGGTTCATGTGGCTGCTCTACCAGCCTCGCCTGTGGTGGGATCCCTGTCTCCCGCTGGAAGACAAATGGAGAATGAAGGCCATGCCTGAGCTCAAACAGAGGCAGGATGGCAGGTTTTGAGCTGAAAGGTGATAGGTTGGTCCCAGAGCATAAGTTCATTAACGTCACCCAGATCAAACCAAATAGGTTAGTCCTGCTGGTGTAACTTTCTCAGTAAAACAAGATGGATAATTAAAAAGAGTTCTCTCAGTGACATTCAGTGAAAACTCGAGGGGGAAAAGCACACGTACAGAATGACCTATGCTATTAAATGTAAAACTGAGAAGAAATATCCACGATGAACTTTTGGAAGTCCCTGCAACTTCTGAGTTTATTCAGAACAGTTTGTAACAAAGGTTAATTTGATGAAAGAGTTTTGAGGAACATGTGGATTTTGAGATGATTTAAATTAAGATTTGTTGCACGCTTTTTTAGATTCGTGTCTACATCCTGTGCTATTTATTAATTATTTTACAGGTAAGATCTTGAAAACATTTTACTTGGCCCCCTAAAAGCTTTTAAGTGAAAATGAATAGGTGGGAGGTTTCATTAAAAGAAATAATTTAACTTTCTAAATCAAAATTATGCCCATGGAAATATTGAGCCTCTTTCATTTTCATTAATTTGACTTAAAGGGTCTTAAAAACTGCATTAAGATTCCACAGCGTTTCACTCTAATTATAATTTATGTTTCTTTCCTCCTTTCACCTTTATCTTTCAGGCTTTCTTTTTCACTCTTTATTTCCATTTTACCTCTGAGCAGTGTACAAGTCATCACCTTTCTCAGTAACAGGGGTTGCGATAGTCAATAATTACGTGATTTTTAAAAATGATAAGTTCTTCTAATTGCTTTCGCTAATAAAATGACATAGAACTGATAAGCCCGAAACATGCTGCTTAATTGCTTTTGCTAAAGATAGAGTTGGCTGGTATTACTTATAGTCTTTTAGCTTTGAAGAGGCAATCCAAGTGTTAGGGAAAATGACTGAACTCTTGAGGAAAATGGTACTTAGGTTCTATTCTTGTAGGCAGGGGAAAGATATAAAAGAATCTTAAATATAGCTCAGTTGCATGATCCCCTAGTTTCATAAAAATCATTATTTTCTAAAAGATAATAAAGCAAAGCATCCAAAGAAAAAGAGATAAATCAGATATGATGCAAATTTTTTAAAAAATGTGTATTTCAGAGCACACCGTCAAGAAAGTGAAAAGACAACCCAGAGAATGGGAGAAAATGTTGGTAAAACATATAATTGGCAAGGGACTTGTATCTAGAATACATAAATTAGTCTTTATCTCAACAATAGAAAGACAAATAATCAAAATTTAAAATAGGGAAAGGAAATAGACATTTCTCCAAATGGAAGAATAAATATTTTTCCAAAGAAGATGTACGAATGGCTTGTTAGTACATGAAAAGATAGGCAACACATTTAGTCACTGGAGAAACTGGAGAAACACAAGTCAGAACCACACAAGATACCACTTCACACTCATGAGCATGGCTGGAACCAAAGGGACAGATAATAACAGGAGTCGAGGAGGATGTGGAGAGCTCACTTTATATTTATACATTTCTGAAGAAAATGTAAATTGGGGAACACTTGGGCAGTTCCTCAAATGATTAAATACAGGATGACATATGACCCAGCAATTCCACTCCTAGGTATATACCCAAGAGAATTGAAAATATATATTGCCTCAATTTGTACATGGATATTCACAGAAGCATGATTCATAATGGCCAAAAAAGGCAAATAACCCAAATGTCCGTTGATGGATGGATGGATGGATAAACGAAACGTAGTTTATCTATGCAATGGAATATTGTCTGGTATTATAAAGGAATGAAGGATGAATTCATGTTGCAACATCATTAGACTTTGAAAACATTACACTAAGAGAAAGAAGCTAGCCACAAGTGACCACATGGTGTATGATTCTACTTATATGAAATGTTCCACAATGGTTAGTAAAGATTAGCGTCTGTTTAGGGCTGAGGTTGGGAAGAAATGGACAGTGACAACTCATGGGTATGGGGTTTCTTTTCGGAGTAGGAAAATGTTCTAAAATTAGATACTGGTGATGAGATACGCAACTCAGTGAAAATACTAAAAACCATTGAAATGCACAAAACTTTTGTAAATTAAATGGATGGATTGTGTGGTATGTGAAGCCTATCTCAAAAACTGCTATAAAATAAGACAATTATCTGCTCTTAAAATTTTGTAATTTTTATTTTTGTGTTTCAGGGCCTCCTTGGAGTGTTCAAGGGTAACAAATGCTCTTTTAACTAGCTAGCTTAAAAGAGATAGTTTTACTATTTCTACTATATTATATATGTATAATTTCATCCTTTGCTTTCTCCTCAATTTAACCAAATCCATTTTTAATGACTTTACTTTATGATAAGCTCCATAGAGCAATCATAACTTTAAGGGGATGCCTTTTTTTTTTTTTTTTTTAATGCTACCTGAGTATTTAATGTGAGTACTTAATCTGGTTCTTAGGAGTTCTGGAAAGAATTTAAATTTGAATCCACCCAAATTCTCCCCATCTGCTTTGTCACTCCCCTATTCACTCGCTTATTCAAGCTTCTATTATTTGTCTCCTGTCCAGAATAGCCCCCTAATAGGCCTCCCCATATCCTGGCCTCAATCCTGTCTACTCTTCACACTGACGCTAGAAATTTTTAAAAATGCAAATCGAACCACGCCATTCCCCCATCATAAAACTCTTCAATGCCTCTTCACCGTTCTCAAGATAAAGATGAAAGCATGGTCCACAAGGCTCTGCAGGGTTGAGCCTTGCTGCCTTCGCAACACCATCACCCACTGTCTTCCCCCTTACTCAACACTCCGACCAGGAGCCTCCCTGTTCCCAGGAAATACATGCTTTTGCCACAGAGCCACAACACATGTGGCTTCTACTCCTGCACCTCCAGGCTGCTGGTTATCTCCCA
This sequence comes from Callorhinus ursinus, assembly GCF_003265705.2. Lineage (NCBI taxonomy): Eukaryota > Metazoa > Chordata > Mammalia > Carnivora > Otariidae > Callorhinus > Callorhinus ursinus. Next base: position 14,492,852 of record NW_027397064.1, read on the forward strand.
CCCATGTATCAGATCTCCCCTATCTAGGTTTGGTTTCCTGGTACCATGTTCCTTTCTGCTGTAGTCCTTATCTTAATTTGCAACTACACATTCATTACCAAAGGGAAAGCAGGTGCTATGAGTAAGAGACTGCACTCCAGCCACCACATCACATCATCTACCAAGTACACCACAGTATGTCCAACACAGTAGAAGACTACTGGTAAGGCCATGACTGGCGTGGTGTCAGGGAGAAAGGGAAGGTCCCTCAGTGGTGATGGTATTCTGACAGGGTTCAGGAAGGTAGGTTTTACCAGGCAGAGACTGGAGTTGGGAGAGTGTGTAAGAAGACACAAAGACATAAAAATATTGTGTTTGGGAAAAAGCAAAAGTTCAATGTGGCTGCCAGCTGGACATTAGGGTAAGTGGTGAGTGCTGGGTGAGGCGGGAAACAAGGCAGGGCTGCGTTTGGTAGGTCAGGCTGATCCCGTGTTGCAAACAGCCTTGTGGGCAATGGGAAGTCTTTGAGGATTTCTAACAGGAAAATGGTTTCAGTATGCTTTTGTTCTAGGAGAATGACCTTGGGAGAAGGATAGAGGACAAGACAAAGGAAGGAGCCCCCAAACAAGAGACTGCTCCAACAGGGGAATAGTCCAGAACAAGGAGGCCATGTTCTGAGGTCCCAGTGAAGGGCTTACTGATAGGCCAGCACTGGGAGGCTGAGCAGTCAGGGCTCCACTATCTAAGATCAAAGAGATTCCAGCTTCAGAGAGCAGGCCAGACCTCTGGGCAGATATCCAAGTGCCTTTTGGTCATCCTATGAATAAAAGAAAGGAAAATGTCTCCTTTTCTTGTTAGGTTTTGAGAAATGTCTGTCTTGCCTCTAAAGAGGTTCTATTTGCAGACAAGGGTTAAATTATATTACTTGATTCCCTTTGTCATCTTATCTCTTTCCAAGAACACTACAAACAAAGTGACAGAATTAATCAGTATTCGAACTATAAAAATGTTCTTTCCAGTGGCCTTGTTGGTCGTTATAATAATGCCTTGAAAAACACACATATATGTATACATATAGATTCATATATGTATATAGTTAGTTTGAAAGAGTCTAAGCCATTAGTAAAGCATGAAATATTTTCTCTGCCCCTAACAATTGGCTTGGCTTTGTAAGACCCGCCCTTTCTCACTGGGTAGAAGGTGTCTTTAAATTCAAATGAGTATGATTCTATACTTCTGATCATATTCAGATATTAAAACAGTCTATTCTCAGATATTAAGACTTACTTCTAGTCAACCTCCAACCTTTCTCCCCATTTTCCCAGTGCGGGCCGGATTTGTGGCTACAGCAGCCAGCGAGGGAGTGGAGCTGGTGAGTGGTCTCTTGTTTCTCACTCCCTCCTGCTCCTTCTCTTTCTTCTCTGGTATTGGTGAGGAGAAAAGGGAAAGGAATGGTGATCACCGCTAATATGACGCATGCTCATGAGTTTATAGGCACATGGTGGATGGGTGCAGGTCGTGAGAGGTTCATGGAAGAGAGACTTAGCCTCTAGCAATTTCCCTGGATTTTGTGGTTGCTTGTCAAGCTCAGCCACATCTCTCCTTTGATGCCCGTGTTGGCCCCCAATCACAGCTCTCTGCTTCACTCAATTCTTTGACACAGCTGGTAGTGAGTACCATCAAGTTTATTCCATGTGTTCAATTCTGGAAACTAGAGCTGTTGCCTGTGAACTGGGATTTGACAAGCTGGTCCCAGATCCCTTTATGATGGAATGATCCCCAACACCATCTTGCCCTGAGCTCTTTCCTTTCCTTCCATAGCACCAGGATAGGAGATCTAAGCCTGGTGTTGAGTAAACTTCCAATCAAGTAGCAAAATGTTAAGTCCCCTTCTTGCATATACAGATGAGTATCAGAAATGATGTTTGTGGGGACTCCCTTCCCTGGCACTGGGGAGGGAAGCACCCTCATCCACTCTGAGAGGGAAAGGAAGTCTTGCTTCATGAATTGCTGTTTTTTGCCATATTTGTGGTAATTGTGTGACAGCTCTCATGGTAAGACTGTCAGCTGTGTCAGCATCCCCCACTCCCTGGCATGGATGTTTCTCAAGGAGAGAAGAGGGGCTCTTTTGAACTGGATTCTGCAGACTTTAGTAACTTTATTTATCGTGTGGAGCCTTTCCATTGTAGACCTCCTATTTTTGGTGATCTCAAGGGAGCCGACAAAGGTCCCAATCAGTGTCTCACACCATATATAGGTCTCCCCACTCCCACCTCTTTCTTTAGAGATGTCATTTCTCTTAACTGATGTTAACCTTTCCAAATGTCTCTTTTGAGACCATAGATTCCTACATCTTCCAGGACTAGGGCAGAGGTCTTATTCCATCTGTTCCATCTGTTTGTCCTTTCTCTTGTACTTTCAACTGCCACCTTTCCTACAGCTTGTGAGTATGCTTAAGTCACTTTCAGCTTAAAAAGAAGACAAAAGGAGGGGCATCTGGGTGGCTCAGTCAGTTAAGTGTCGGACTCTTAATTTTGGTTCAGGTCATGATCTCAGGGTTGTGAGATAGAGCTCCGTGCTGGATGGGAAGCCTGCTTAAGATTCTCTCTCTCTCCCCCCAACCTCAAAAAAAAAAAAAAAAACCCACCAAAAAACAAAACAAAAAGCAACAAAAAAACAAAAGGAAAAAGTTCCTTTCTTGACCCACATCGCCCTCTACCTTCTTCATTATTTCATTGCTTCCCTGCACAGCAAAATTCTTAGAAATGGTAGACTACAATTTTTTCCCACTGGTGGTCATTTACTCTTTAATGTATTTTTCTAGTTATATCAGAAATTTATCTTTATTGATAAATTTTGGTAAGTACAGAAAAGCAGTAAAAAGAAAGTGAAAATTTCTCAGCATCCTGTCACCATGGCGAATCCCATCTACTGTCTTGAGATGTTTCCTTCTTGTCCTTTTGGGGCCATCTTCCAGGAGCCACCCTCTTCAGGAAGTCTTTCTCTTTAATCATTCCTTCCGTACTTTGGCTAGACCCAGGACACATGTTACCTGCACAGGTACTGAACTCATCTGGCCCCCATCCATAGCCCCCTCCAGGTTGTAAAGTCATTTAGGGGAGAAATGGTGTTTACCTCCTCTCTGTATCTCCAGCATTTAATACAATATCTGAGACACAATAAATGCTTAAATTTTCAAGATGTCAAGGGTATGCCTATGTACAAAACAAATTCAAAACTTTGTTTGTTCCGATGTACCAGGGCAGGAAGCATAAATAACATCATCTTGAGGGCCAATCCTGATCCATTTGGGATGGCTTTCTGTGACGGTTGTGTTGACAGCTGTTGATAGTGATCAGCAGTCCCTAGGCCCAGAGAGGGAGGTCCCAAATAGTGTTGGAGTATATCTGAAAATGATTTTTCAGAAGATATGCAATTTTATTAATTTTGAGTGAATACCATCACTGTAGATAGGCAAAGTGTGGCTCAGTAGAGGACCCACGTCATTAACTAGAAGAGCTATTTGCATTTAGCCTCTAAGCAGGGTCGGTCTTTGCATAGATGGTAATTGGAATGTATAGGAGCAGGTGTTTGTGTGTTTTGTCCAGCACTGAAGCACTCCCTTGGGAACCTTACGTATACTATCACTTCTCAGATATTTCTTTTGTACGTAGTGGAAAGGTCTGTGCCAGCCCAGCTCCCTCTTGAACGATGGCAAGTTCTAAATGAATGAATCAGAATTAATGAGGTTTATTGTAATGTTATTCATTTGCAGAATTTTGTGTCCTTTTCTTTGCTGAGCAGCTGTCTCCGGGCTTGGTGTTTATTTTCGTGTGAATGCCTGTGTTCATGTTGCCTGTTTGGGGATGAAAACAATGAGGGGTCACAGACATCATCAATTTCACTTCATCACGAGTGGAGGTTAAATATGTGAGCTCTGGAGTAAGTCACTGGGTGTGAAGCTCTTACCACTTTGGGCAAATCTTTTCACCTCTCTAAACCTGAGTGTTTTTATCTGTGAAAAAGAGTTAATAAAGATGGTTAAGCAAGATCAGATACATAAAATGCTATTTTTCTTTTTTAAAAATCATAGCGCTTGGCATGTATAAATGTTAGCTACATTTACAGCAGTAGCTATAGACCCACCCATTGTAATAATGTGCACGTAAGCCCTTGATAAGTGTTATGTGATATTGTGGAGTACTAGTTTTATAGCAATTCTTCACTGGGGTTGATTTCACCTGCCAGGGGATGTTTGGCGATGTGGGTAAGTTTTGGTTGTCATAACTGGGGAGGGGCTACTACCGCATTTTTTGCACAGAGGCTAGGGATGCTGCTAAATATTCTACAATGGTACCAGATAACCCCCAACCGCAAAGAATTATCCTGCCCCAAAAGTCAATAATGCCAAGGTTGAGAAACTGTAGTAAAGTTATGAGTTCATTTACAGGAGGCACCGTAGGAATCCCGAAATCCACAAATATATCTAAAACGAAAGTGTTTCATTTTTCTTGATGAATATAAAAGGTTAACAGATTTTTTACTTCCTTTTTGTAGCTCTTTCTTACTAGTAGGTGCTATGTGAGGTACTGTTCCAATGGCTCAGAATGATTTTTGTCCAGCTGCTTTTTAGGTATGAAATGGGCTTCTTAGCTATTCTGGTGAACTCATCCACATGCAGTAAAAATTTAAAATTAAATTATTGGGCATAGAAGGTTTATCTGACCTTGTTATTTATATCTGTTATGAATTTTTGATAATTACCAAATTGCCCACTTCCAGTGGAACCAAAGAAGAGGTAAATTGTTTTATTCACCTATTTTTTTCCTTGACCGGGGCCAAGTCACAGAAAAACCAGAATTGTGTTTCTTAAAGTGTGCTCCAAAAACTCACCACAGTCTGCTCAGAATCACCAAACAATCCAGTGCCATGAGAATTCCTGTGTTCTACCCAAGATGTACTGAGTCAGCATCTTTGCGGGGGCGGGGTTTAAGGCCCAGGAATCTGTATTTTCCAAAAGATTCCAAGTGATTGAAAGCATTCTAATGTCTGAGAACCATTGGAGTACAATACAAGAGGTACGAAAGGAGAATAGGCAGACCTGAGGTCCTGTGGTCTTAGTCTTTGTATCAGACAGTCTGTGAACCTGGATTAGGATGTATAGATCCCTAGAGCTCACTAGTTTAGCATTTTCTTTTATTTTTTCCCTGGAAAAGGCCTTCAATCTATTCTGTACCTGAAAAAGGAACCTGCTGTTTGAGCCCTTGGTGAAGCTGTTAAAAGGGAATAGCTGTGGACAAAGGCAAGCTGATTCTATATTTAGAATGTTCTGTGGGGCTGAGTCTGTGACAAATTCCTTCTGGTTCCTCTTAGAATTGCCTTGTTTTGTAAAGCAGAGAACAGTTTACTATATTCTAGCCCTTCAAGCTGGGTAAAACTTAAGGTTATTTATGTGTCCCTTAGGAAGGATGATATATCTAAAAGCCCATTTCTCTTCCTTCTTTGCACATTGTTAAAACAACATCACACCTTTGGTTCTTATTTTATGAGTTGGTGCCCCTTTCCAAGTGCCAGTGTAAAGTCTATGGATGCTAATTGCTAATAGAAATTAGATGTTTTGAGGGAAGAGTGGGAGGGGGGAGCAAATTAATTCAAACCTAATTTGCATTCCCGTGCCAAGTTTGAATTGGGACCAATTTGCAAACTGAATTATCTCTCTAGCTTTGATAGAGTTTATAATAATGCTGAAAGTTTCTTAACTCATGGCAGTGCCTTTTTAATAAAGACACATTCACAGCTACAGTCTTGGTGCCTTGTAACATATTGCTAATAATTGGGCTAATAAGATCTTAAAGTTAATTAAAAGGAGGGAAAAACCCACAAAGTCTGATGCAGCTCAAACTGGTTGGTGTGTAATAGGCTGACCAAGCAAAACTGCAAAGAGAGAAAAAGGATAAAACTTGTTCATTAGTCATTTGCCAATGATGGTCCTTTTTTTTTGTAAAAAGTTACCACTTTTTTCTTAAAAGCAGTAACTTTTGCATCTTTCTTAAAACAATTGATAACCATTTAACAGAATTATTCAATGCCTATTATCTTGTTTCCTTTTACAGAATTTCATAAGACAGCCAAAGAGGTGACATATGGGTAACTCATCACTCTGTAAAATTGATGGTCCCTGAGAGTCTGGGTCATGTCCCATATCACTTCGTAGGTCAGAGGGAACTTGATCTAGCCTGGCTTTCATGGTCCAGTTGCAATGCTCACAGCACCTCTCAATAAAAGGATTCTAGTATCAATATGGTGAACAGTAATATGGATTCTGTCCGATTTTTCAAAGGCCCTTCAAGCTTCTGCAGTACAAGCCTGCCTTCTTGCACTCCCTTGTGTGTCCTTTTTCAAAGCCTACAGCTTTGTACAAAGTGATAATCCTGGTTCCCATGCTAAGGTGCAGGTGTCCATAAAATAAAGAGGGGTAGAATCTTTGTAATGTATGCTCATTTCAATATGGCATCCAGAGGTAGGATAACAGAAGGGACAGATGCCAACTGTTGTACTGTCTATCCGTTTGTAGATGGTAACATTTTGGTGCCTCTGCCTGGTTTGTGAGCTGCTTTGAATGCCTACTGGTCTTCAAATCCCTCAGACTATTATCTTCTGGCCCAGTATAACCCAGTATATGACTTATAGTTCTTTTTTTTTTATGACTTATAGTTCTGAAGGTTTTTTTTTTTCTTTTTGGAAGGTTCTAGATAATTCTGCTAGCACAATACCCAGATTATCTTCCCATAAATCACACTGGACTCTGTTCTGATAATTTCTAGTTTTGGTCTCCTTCTTTAATAACTGGCTTCATCAAAAGAAGCATGCACATGATATTCCAATATGAGCTTAAATTAAATTTCGGTCATCGACATTTTGAAATTCCACTTCACTCCCTCCCCCACCTTCCCATTTTGTGATTGTGAAATTGTGGTGGATCAATAATTGGCAAATAGGCATTTGCATGATAATCCCTATCTACTTCTCACCTATGTACATATTTTATTTTCTAGCATCAGATTCTGATCTGAGCAGCTTTTGGTGACATATCAGTTGTGGCAGAGGTAGCCAGTTGTCCCCAAATGTCCACTCTCCCATTCTATAGAAGTATTTGTGATATAGCCTCTAACTTGTAGCTTAGCCTAGGCTGCTTGGAGTAAAGCTTCCCTTACAGCTAAGGATTGCCATGGGACTAAATTCTGGTCAACATGGTGTACATTGAAGTAGGCTATTGAACTTCTGGAAAGTGCCCTTATGGGGAGGCAACATTTTTTTCTTCTCTCATTTTCTCCATTTTGCCAGCTGGAATGTGGGTGTGATGGCTGGAACTGGAGCAACTATCTTAGACAGAGGTGATCTAGGGAATGGAACCACGGACTGCGGAGCAACAAGAGAGAAGGAACCTGGATCCCTGGCCCTGCTGAATGCCATACCAGCCTTGGGCCACCCAGTGCCCACTTTTTTTGAGAGAAAGATGTAAATACTATCTGGTTTATTTCGGATTTTCTGTTATTGCCCGTCAATGTGGATACTAAGTAATTCATTAGGGTTCCTCAAGTCTCAAAAATTCCTTTACAACTCTGCTTCCTAATGTTTGGAATTCTTTCAAAAAGGCCTAAAGCCCATCATCTCACTGTTTGTTAAAAGAATTAATGAACACGAGACCCTGAGGCATTATAAATATTGCCTTAAATACTCACTAAAGGGTGAATTACTTTCACCAGATTATTTCAGAGACCATGGTCAATATAGGGCTTCCCATATTGAAACCTTCTTTCTGAAGCCTAAGGCTGGGAGAAAAATGGGTCATAAACTTGTCTAGTTCTGGCTCTGTTTTATGAGCACTATATTGATCTCTAGATGAAGGGGAGGGAAAACAAGACAAGAGCAAAAGCATTGAAATCTTTTTCAATTTTGGTCAAATCAAATAAGAGTATACTACTGACCAACAGATTCCAGATAGTTACTGAGTATCTCTGTTATTCAAGAGTCCATGCAAGGTTCTATACTGTTTCCAAGAAGTGAAATCTAGTCAGGGAATGTCTTACCTTTAGGTGACATATCAGTTGTGGCATAGGTAGACAGTTGTCCCAAAGATTCTCCAAAAAGCAGGTCCTGAGATAAGGATTTATGTACTGGTAGTTTATTTGTAAGGTGATCCCAGGAAGCATGTGGAGGAAGGGAAGGGAGGTAACCAAACAGGTTGATGTTCTGGGTAACCAGGGCACAATCCTGTTAAGAATTTTCTGTGGAGCGGTGCCTGGGTAGATCAGTTGGTTAAGCATCTGCCTTTGGCTCAGGTCATGCTCTCAGGATTCTAGGATTGAGTCCTGCATTGGGCTCTCTGCTCAGTGGGGAGCCTGCTTCTCCCTTTCGCTCTCCCTCTGTGCTCTCTTGGTCTCAAATAAATAAAATCTTAAAAAAAAAAAAAAAAAGAATCTTCCGAGGAACTATGTGGAGCATGCTTCAGGATGTTCCCACCAAGGATGAAGAAGTTGGGGTATTGATCCAGCAACTCTTATCCTTCACTGATTGAGGGTTGCCCTTAAAGGTTTTAACTCATTGGCGTTTCTGGCCCACAGCTGGGGACAGGCAGACATGAAGGTACCAGGGATAAGAAACCATGAGCATTTTTAAGAATTGTGCATCAAGCTAAAAGTGACTTCTGGGGTCATCCAAGGGGCTATGAGGAAGGCACCAACAGCATCTGAAGCAGTCCATCTGTTGCATTGCTTGGGAAACACATTTAGTCTACTATGTTCTATTATGAGGAGAGAGCTGCCCATATAAGGTTATATAATAAATGCTTGATAGTATAATCTTAGAAAAACATATCATTTTGGGCCATAGTGCTGGAGGAGGGGTTTAGGTATGATATGAAAATCACTTTAGCTTAAAGCTGGTTAGGATTTAAACAAGAGGAGGGAAGGGGGAAATGGATACTGAGAGTGAAGCATATTATGGGTTAGGCTTGGATATAAAAATGTGAAAGGTACAATGTGGGAGTTGGTGGCCGAAATCAAAGGTCTAGAGTGGGAGGTAAAGTTGGGAAAGTATTAAGGAATGTTTTTTCAGGGACCTTATAGTTAGGACTAAGTGTTCTGGCTTGACTTCCTGCCAAGATATTCTTTTCTATTTTAATGGGACTAAATTTATATATAATTAAAATTTTTAGTCCCAATTTAATGGAAAATATTATACATTCTTACGGGGGTAATTTTAAAGCAACTGCTCTCAACCTTTTTTTTTTTTTTTCCTATCATGGTAGACATAAAAAAAAATGATGTTAGCATGCAACCCATACGTTAGAGATAGGATATTTCTAATTTCCTAAATGTTAACTCCACCCTTTTATCTCTAGTTCAGAGATGCCTATCAGAACGCAAGTATGCAACAAGAAAGCCACTGGCAAGATTGAAAGAATCTAATTCACTAAAAAGAAAATAATTAGCAAATGTTGGTCCTTTAATGCTTATAGAATAACAAAGTTATTTGTGAAATATTTCAAGGCCGTTTGTAATATAACGGTGTTTCCAATGCAGTGGCTGACAACTAGTGCTTTAAAGTCAAGTTTGCAAATGGATAACCTGCAGGCAGAAGCCACAGGTGGACCTTTTGTGACTGTCCCACAGTGTTGGTCTCAAAGGGATGGAGGGGGCTCCCTTTAATACTAAGGCAATGACAACAAGCTCACTCTATAAAACCAGGCGTTAAAAGGACAGGGAAGACCCAGGTAATTTTGTCAACGCCGCTGCAAATCCTCCCACTCCGGCATTCCTACATGCAACCTCCCTGGAGCCGAGGAGCACAGTTGCCCCCCTCCCTCCCGGGATTTTGGAGCATAAGAGGAACACCTGGTTTCTATAGGCTCCCAAAGCCAGTTGGTGATTGGCCTTGAAGTCTGAAAGCTCATGTTCTCCCTTAATTCTTAGGCAATGGCTAGGAAATCTCAATTAGGGTATCTCAACTGCAGTAGCCTTTGTACCTTAGTGAAGACTACTTTTTTTTTCCTTTTTTTTTTTTTTTTTTTTGAGGGAGGAGGGGCTGAGCTAGAGAGAGAACCTTAAGCAGGCTCCACACCTGGAGCCTGACATGGGGCTTGATCTCACAACCCAGAGATCAAGACCTGAGCTGAAATCAAGAGTTGGATGCTTAACCGACTGAACCACTCAGGTGCCCCAGTGAAGGCTGTTTTCTATTTCTATAATCCTTCTATCAAATATAGTTTACGGTCTCTTATATTTGTAGCTGGAACCAACCCTTTCCCCTCTATAAGAATATAATGAGTATCTTCAAAGCCCATCAACTTGTGAATCCTAGCTGAGGTCACCTTAATGATTTGTGAAGATAGGATCAATTTTGTTGATTGATTAACAGCTGGATGCGACAAACAACAGCTGTGTACTGAAAAGCTTCTGTTTACCAGGCATGGTTTTAGGTGCTGAGGATACAGCAATAAACTCCACAGAATTCTTTGCCCTTGGTAAGCTTCTAGTTGAAGAAGTACCATCATAGAGAGATGGATATTTAAGGTATCAAATGGTGAAGGTACTAGGAAGAAAACCAAGCAGGGTAAGGGGAAGCTGGGAGGTGTGTTGTTTCATAGAGAATGAGTGAAGGCCTTTCTGAAAGGGAGATAATACCAGAGCCTTGACAGGTCCTAGGACAGAGGTATTCAGAGATTTGAGAGAAAAGTATCTCAGGCACAGGAGCAGTAAATTCTGAATTGGGGGTATGCTTGGCTTTTTTTTTTTTTTTTTTTTTTTTTAATTTACAAGAAAGCCAGCATGGGTGGATCTTAGTGACGAGTTAATAGGAGACTAGATTGGAAAAGTGGCTGGGGGGGTCAGAGCATGCAGCACTTGCAGGCAAGAATAGGGATCTTGAATTGTATTCTAAATGATTGGTTTGATCAGGGAAGAGATGTGATTTAAATTATTTTTCAAAAGGATTAATCAGGCTGCTGTGGGGGAAACAGTCTGTAGTAGACTGAGAACAGACACAGGGAGATGATGACAAAGCTATTGCAGTGTGGTGGCTTGGGGGGTAGCCTGGTAACAATGTGAATGGTGAGAAGTGGGCAGATTCAAGATGGGGGTAGAGCTGAGAGGTGAGGTGTGACATGAAGAGAAGCATCAAGAATAACTCCAAGTTTTTGGCTGACTCTCAGGTGGAGAAGACTGCAGGAGGAGCAGCTTTGTTTGGGTGTGTGGGTGGTGGTGAAAATCAAGGTTTGGTTTTGGACATATTGACTTTGAGATGCTCATTCAACTTCCAAGTGGAGATGTCAGATAGGCAAATACGATGTTCAAGGGAGATTTGGGGACGATGAATTAAACTGAGGAGGCACCAGCATATTCAAAGCCCCTGGGGCTGAATGAAATTATTTAGGAAGTGAGTATGCATAGGGAAGAAGTCCAAACACTGTGTCTTGGAGTGAGCAATGAGAATAGGTGGTTGGATTTGACCCGTTCTGGCTTACATAAGAGCAGTGTCAGTGGGTGAGGAAAGTCTGATGGCAGAAGGGAATTGAGAGGGGGAGGGGAGGATATGGAGGCCATGAATAAGGACCATTCCATACTATAGAACAAAGAAATGGGTGAGGGAGACAAGGCCATAAAACTTCAGGCTCTCTCTTTCCTTACATTCTCTTGTGGACCCTAAGGTGTGGTTAGGGAAAGACAGCGAGTTTCATGTATATGGCACACTTGCTTCCATCTTTTTCTTTTTTCAGCTGGCAGCTCATCTTGTCCTTCTAAATCCAGACCCTTGCCACTGTTCTTTGTTCATGGCATTGGTGCTGCCCACTTGTGACACCCACAGGCTATAGCACTGACCCACATCCACCAGTGACAGCCCTGGAGCATCTACTTCTATCTCCATCTCTCCATCATTGCTGTCTAGGGCTTCTTAGCATCAGCCGGTCCTTGCATTGCATGCACCTATTGTGCTCTTTGGCTGTAGGAAAGTGAGTGTTTCATCTGCTATTCCATGTCTTATGTCCAATATTTCATGTCATGCTGTGGGGAAGTGAGAGAGAGAGAGAGAGCGAGTGAGGGAGAGAGAAATGGGAAGGGACGGTAGATTAAATTAGAGAATGTAGCTGGATATAGGTGGGGAGTATTGTCTGCTTCTTGGCACCTGGCTGGTGTATTAAGTCTTGGCTCTATCAGAGCTGTTAGAGCTGAAATTTACTTATTAGCCTCTGTAAATTTAGCGGATCAAATCAATTAAAAAATGTCCATTAAAATGTTTGTGTTTTGAGGCAAACAATTTTGTCTCTTGCTTGATTCAGCAGGGACCCTGAGTCCTTTTCATACAGTTGTATAAATCTTTAATTTCTGGAAAGGAGAAAACATGCATACATGTGAAACAATCTTGGGCTTGATCAAGGTAATCCTTGCTTGTCTGGGTAATCCCTCCTGAGTTTTTAACCCCCTTTGTTCTCAGAAATCAAGTCCTGTAAGCAAGAATTTCAGAAGAAATTAACTCAGATGTCTAATTTTTTTTCTCTCTCTTCCCATTTCTTTCCTCTCCAGAGAACATTCTTAGTTGAAAATTCCAAGTCTAAGGCAGAAAACAGAGAGGATTTTTGCCTATGCTCATGCTGATTGAATCCACAGGAAAAATTCAGTTGTAAAGTGGGTGTGTCTCCAACAACTAAAGGTCAAGTGAGTACAGCATTTCAGATTCTCTTAGGGGCACTGGGAAAACTCTTCAAGGTGGTTTTTGTTCATTGAGGAACTCATTCCGTCCAGAATTTGAAGGTGGAGGAAGTTATACCTGTTCCCCTCATACTGTGATTTATAAACCATCTCTTAGGTCTTCTTGCTTTGAAGTTTGTAATTTTTTGGGGGGGGTCATTAGTTATAATTTTGCCCTGCTTGACTCAGGAGTGGTCTGAGGAGTTAAGAGACCTGTAGCTTATTATCAGTTAAAATTTGAAGTCTTTAAATTTTGTAAATGGCACTGATGATTGTCGTTTTGATCGTACCCTTTGGGAAAAGAGCATAATACAAGGAATCAGATTATCCGAGTTCTTCCTGGGCTGTAGATTAAGTTGTAAACTCAGCTAATATTTGCAGGTTATATTAGTCCTTTTAGCCCCTGCTATCTAGGAAGGTAGTAGTTTAATCTACTCATCAAAACAAGCAATCATTTACAAAATGGGCATTGTGTTATAGAAGCAAAGGCGCAATTTTGTGCTCTTTAGAAACACCAATTCAGCCTTGCTCTCTCTTTAGGGGAACCACTTTTCCTTGCTCTGTAATGACCACTCTTCATATTATTATACAGCTGTGCAATATTCCTCTTTCCAAGATGAAATGTGCAAATGAAAATGTAACTCTCACCTCTGTCCCTGGTATATCAGTAACTTAAATTTAAAAACCGGCATGGCCAAGGAAGAAATACGCATTAACTATGTATACTACAAAGGCAAATGAGCCAACTTAGAACAGACGCCCCAAGTCCCTGCAGAAGTGCAAGCGTGGGCCCAAGTACCTTGGATGAAGTGGAGAGTTGGGTTCCTCTCTCAGTCATACAGGAGGACCTGGAGAATATTGCCCCAAGCCCGGGAGAAGACAGTCACTCATACTGCTCAGGGGAAAAATCAAATCAAACCAAAGCAAACCAAACCAAACCAAATCAAACCCTGTAATTTAACATGCTTCTGAGGTTTTTAATAAGCAATGCAACTTCATAAATGGATGATAACCAAATAGGAAAGCACCACTCTCATTTCAGACTTGAAGAAACTTGAACCAGTCTGGCCAGTTTCTAATTATAATGTGTGTTGTAATTAGATGAGTGATTTATCAGAACATTACTTAATCCGAGTTTCGGTTCAGAGGCTTAGAGGGAAATTTTGCTAGACTTTGGATGACTGACTTCATTTTCCTTGCTGAATTTCATTTAAGTTCTGGGTCCAGATGGAGAAAATAATGTTCTTATTCTTTCCTTTCCAGGCAAGTGATTAGTAAGGGAAACACTACATCTGACTTTGCTAGAAATCAAACCCATTGGAAATGAAGGTCATGTGGCTCAATTTAATTTCCCTGACATTTGCTCTGTTTTGGACCTTTGTGATTGGTGGGTCAGTGGAGAATTCAGACTTAGCCTACACCTCATTTTTAGTGATTCCTTTTATTGAATACTCATGACAATTTTCTATTTCTTTTTTTAATATAAAGGTATTTTCTATTTAGTATCATGAGAGCAGGTGAATATTTTATGCTAAATGCCACCTTGAAGACAGAAAAGAAGATGGAAAACCATAATAAAGTTAGATAATTGGTGTAGGAAGAGTATTTAATCTAAGGCTTGAAACTTTTTCCAGCTTGTATTGTGTCTATGATATGATTACTTTTTGGAATTCTTGAGGGCATTTCCAGGCATTTTATCAAGGTTGGTGAATTGATTAGTCAGCCCTCTTAGCATATTTGGGATGTGGGCAGCACACAGTCTGTAAGAATGGACAGGAAGGTGCCATGACACAGGACTAAGACTTCCAAATCTCACTAATAGGATCATAAAATCAGAGCCCTTAAAATAAAGACTTCCTACCCCACCATCACTAAGATTAGTCCTATTTTCAAATTAAAAATATAAGAGGATCTTATTAGCAAACCAAAGTGGAAATTAGGAGCTCATATGTCCTAAATTAAGTTAATTCTAACTGAATCTTACTGTAGCAAGAATGTAATATAGAATCTCCAAACATAGCTCCACATGCAAATTTCATTCTAAGAAATTATTGTAAGGTAATCTCAGTGAGACTATATAATAATATTAAAATGTAAAACACAACTGGAAAGTGATATGATTAAATTACAAGAATTAAATAACACACATTTATGCAATTATAATGGGAAAGCATATGCTAGCTTACTATAGGACCCACCCAAAGTCCAATTACTGGAGAGTCTTCTTGTGAAGAGAATTGCCCAAATCATTTTTCTAAGCTTTCCCTGTAACTTTTTTGGTGGGTCTTTCTTTTAACATAGAATGAATGCATTTGCTGACAGACAGTGAAACTCTGAAAAATACCAAAAAAGTGTAAGACACAGACACTGCCCTCCTGTAGTTTACATTCTAGTTGGAGATATAAGACCTCTGCAGAAGAAACATTTGAAGTGAGTGTGATTGGATGTCTGAGTCAGTCCAATAGGGACTAGGAGATTAGTGGGGCAGTGTGATTGGAGTGTTTGGGGAAATTAGGATTTGATGGATGGATATGATCTGAAAAAGAGGAGAAAAGATAGATGGATTGAGTATATGGCATAAATAAAAGTGAAAATAAGGGAATGAGCTTAGAATGTATTCATTCAGTAATTATTTATTAAGTGCCTACTAGAAAAATGGTGGTAAATATAATGAGGTCTTGACTCTCATGAAGATTCCATTCCAAATGTGATGAGGGAGACAATAAAAAGAAAAAAAGAAATAAACAAGATATTTCTAGAATGTGAATATGTAATTGAGGAAATAAACAGGCAAGGTGATAAAGTCAAGGAGGTGTGGGTGAGGGTATATTCGGTGTTTCTCAAACTTTAACGTTGGTATGAATATCCTATGGGTCTTATTAAAATTTAGATTCTGAGTCAGAAAGTCTAGGGAGGGCCCAAGAGTCTCTATTTTCAAAAATATCCCAGGTGTTGCCAATGCTACTGGTCCACAAACCACACTTTGGGTAGGTAGGCTTTAGATGGGATGATCTGAGAATTTGGGGAAAATCAAGCTAGTTGGAGTACAGAAGTCCTGGTCGAGTAGAGAGGGGAGAAAGTATGAAAGAGAAGGTTTAGAGGAAGATTTGGACTATATTGAGGTGGTCCTGGGAATGCCAAGATTAGCAGCTAGGATGTTAGCAACAAGGCCAATGTTGGAAATGTCTAACATGGCAGGCATTTGCAGGATGGTGTCTAGCAGGGCTTACCATCTCATCATGTCGAGGCACACAAAGAAAACGATACTATCACTGCACAGTGGGAAAAAGTGGGCTTCTGCTCTGGGAAGATCTGGGTTAAAAGAACAAAAGACTAAAGACAGGATTATAATGATCCAAGCATGCCCTGATGATCCCCTTGTCGATGGAAAGGAAGGAGTGAGTAGGAGACACAGGAATTTGTGAGTGTTTGTCTTTAAGTGGTGAAGAAGGCGGATGGTCTTAGGGTTGGTAAGACATCAAAAATTCCAGTAGGCACCAAAACACACACGACTGGCCATTCATTCAAGTGAAAGTTCTGCCCAGGAGTTAAAGACTTTTGAATCAAACCCTAAGAGTTTAAGATGTATAAATAAGTAATTCCTTTCAGGGCAAAAGTATGAAGACAGAAGAGCAACTAGCTAAAGACTATGCTTCAGGGAGGATTTACAACTACAGAAGGAAGAAGAAGGGCACATATAGAAGGTGGGAAGGGGCTGGCGAGAAATTTAGCAATGTCAGAAAGCTGTCAGGAGTAGAGCATGCCCAATGTGGGCACTGTACACTGTGCGATGTGGGGACTTTAACCATTGTCACTGTCACTGCAAACAGGCTGAATGTGAAGCCGGTCTTTAATTCTCATATCACTTTACCTCTCTTCCCCTCAAGCCATGTGGTCAAGCATTTCCATCTGAGAAGTGCCTTCCAGCTCCAGGGGAAGGGGAGCGGGAAGAAATGGATCATGACCAAGAAGAGGCCAAGCTTGGGGCTGCGTGGGTGACTCAGTCATTAAGCGTCTTCCTTCGGCTCAGGTCCTGGTCTGGGATCAAGCCCCGCATGGAGCTTCCTGCTCCGCGGGAAGCCTGCTTCTCCGTCTCCTACTCACCCTGCTTCTCCGTCTCCTACTCCCCCTGCTTGTGTTCCCTCTCTCACTGTGTCTCTCTCTGTCAAATAAATAAAATAAAATAAAATAAAATAAAATAAAATAAAATAAAAAAAGAAGAGGCCAAGCTTAGGGCCAATGCCAAATCTGACCTTACACAACTAACTTCAGTCCCAGAAACCCATGGTTCTTCCCAGGGTACACTAATATGCCTTGACCTCCCCCGCCCCCCAGAGGAGGCCAAGGGAGAGGGGAGCTTTCCTTTGTCTTTACCCGTATTTTATAGAAAGGCTGAGTCCCAAAGAAGCTCAGGGAGTTCTGAGAGAAAATTACATCTGTTAGCAGTAAGCTCAGAATGAGGACTCAAGCTTTTTTCACTTTCAGAGTGGTGGTCTTTTTATTGCAATTAAAGTAAATAGAGACAAGTGTTAAATATAGAGGGTATATATAGCACACCTTGTTTCTGAGTTGACGGGAGGCTGTTTTTGCATTCATTGACATTAGTTTCTAGCCTTTCTGGATTCAGGACATAAGGTGACATTTTATGTTTACTGTCTTCTGCATGCTAGGAATATGAGAAAACCTTCAGTGAATGTTTTGGGCAGCTCCACATTGAAGTACTAGATGGCAGTCTAATACTACCTTTGGTATTTAGAACTACAGCTTCTCAAAATGGCATTTTAACAGAAATTTTTTAGAGATATTTGTAAATGAACAACTTCAAGAGAGAGTTGTATAGAAATAAATAAATGGTGTACAATACATTTGTAAATTATCTTCCCCCATCATATTTTTAATTACTAAATAAACATGTGATTGAATGAGATACGAAAAACTTAAGACCTAATCAAAAAATAAACAAAGGACATTAATAGGTATTTCACAGGAGGAGAAATACATATGGTCATTGAACGTATGCACAACACCTAATCTCTAACAAGAAAGAATACTCAAACTAAATGTGAACATTTTTATTTCCCCTCAGTTTGACAGAATTATTTTCAAAAGTTTTATCCTGAAGAAAAATTAGAGATGTGGTCAAAGATTTATATATAAGCATCTTCCTTGATGTTTTATTTATGATAATCTAAAGACATTAATGCTTAGAAGCTGGTATTTCTTAAAATGGAATATTATGCATGCTTAATTTATAGGACTTTCTGTTTTGTTAGCCTGTAACAAAATTATATTAATTATGGCCAATCATTGTAAAAATGCAGGCACAATAAGTTTCAAACAATGCAGACAGGAGATATAAGTTAGCCCTTGTTGAAAGGACAGGGGTTCTTGGGTGGTTTTGGGGTCTTTGGGAGCATTAGTCAGATGTAAGTATGTATAACAAGGTCAAGGCCTGGGTTGATGGTAAAGGAGTGGAATCATAACCAAATGGATGGCTGATGGCTCCACTCAGCAGCAGCTGCTTACCTCACCTGCACGAGTGTCAAGGGATGGAAATTCAGTTCCCTTCCTTCAGACACTTTTCAAGAACCACATTACTGCACGTCTGGGGCCTTAATGCCTCCTCAGGGCTGTCTTCAGCTCATAGATTTCCCAGTGGCAACTAAGAAAAAAGGAATTCAATAAATTAGAAAAACCTCAAATCTCCCTCCTGCGTGATTATTAAAATATCATCATTCGTAAATATTTTGCCAGGATGATAAAAGTATTACTCTGCTTTTAATTTCTTTCTTAACACATTCTTTCTAATGCATGTTGCTTTTTTTGGTCAGAAACAAGAAATAATAATTGCTTGGTTTGCTGTTTACTTTATGTAATAATATGGAATAAACAAGACTAAAGAAAAATCAATAGAATTGTCTGGCCCGAAAGGTTGCTTGTTGCATTCTGCTAGAAATATATGAATTGAGTGTTCAATTTATTCACTTAATTTACTGATTCAATTATTCATTGCCTTTACTGTGGAAATGGTAGATAAAAATGAGGGAAACCTTTGGCAAAATGGTCTGACACCTTGGCAATGTGAAGAATGTGGAATATATAGAGTCTAATCTTGGAATCGAGGACTCAATAAGAATTTTTTTAAAGCCCTTAATTTTTGGATGAACATATTTTAAAAATAAGAGCCACATATGGTCCCAAATTAAAAACATAATCATAATCTAAGCATAATCAAAATTCTGGTACTTTCATTTCACAAGCCTGAAATATAACTTGTTGAAAACCTGGTTGGGAGGTAATTTCTACAATGTCTCAGCTTTCAGTAATTTGTAATTTTTTTTTCTGTGAATAACAGAAAATCTCATTAATAGCATTTTTCTGGATTCTGTCCTTTGACAAGGAAACAGACTGTGAGAACTGTAAGTTCTTAAAATTATATCATGATTAGAAAAACACATCATTAACCATAAGAAGATTTTTCTGTATCACTGAGATATTTAGGAACTTCCTATTTCCAGGCATCCAGCCTGCCAATGAGGTCCTACCCTTTGTGTAGAACAACAATGCTGCTGACCTATTATGATCATTTTCATGGAGAATCATATAATATTCCATGGGGGAAGAGACAGGGGCAATTGTCCCCCTGAGTCCTCTCATTTCACAGATGAGCTTGCACATTTGAGTGGTTTTCCCAGTATGGGTCAAAACCTGCTCTAATGAGACTGATAAAACAACAGATTTTATTACAATGGAACACAAAGGAAGCTTATAATATTATTCATTATTTTAAAAATGTGCATACTTGAAACAAATGTTTAGTCTGCCTCTTACTTACAATTAGTAAGTTCGGTTAGGGGGAGAAGGAAATAAATGGATTTTAGCAAATGCAAAGTTGGAGAGTATCTGGGGCACTGGGAAGGGTGGATGTCTGTATCTCTTTTATGATTATATTTTAGTGCAGTTTGAGATCATCTTATAAAAATGCTCATGTTTTGTAAGGGTAGCAGAATCTCTCTTTTCTTTGTTTGAATTTACTTACTTACGTAATCTTTATGTCCAGTGTTCCTATAGCATGATGGGCCTGGATTATCTGTTGTTTGGGGTTATTTCTTGCCTATGATTCTATTTTTTTCAGAAATGTCAGAGATGAGCCCCATTTGACTTTCTGGTATCTCACTAACTTCTGAAGCTGTGAGAGCTCGAAGACACCCTTGATCCAACCCTCTCCTTTGATAGGTGAGAAAAACAAAGTCTGGGATGTGTTTGTCTGAGGACAATGGCAGAGCTAAAACAAGGACCAGGGTCTCCTGCCTGCCCAAGTGGGGTGATTTTTCTACTATATCATTCTTACTATGCCGGTCTGTCTTCTTATCAGCAATTTAATGACTATGGGAGTCATATTTCTCATAGAGACAAGCCCACATGCTGGAGATCTGACTCTGACTATAGTTTTACTTTGAGCACTCACTGTGTCTTACCAGGGTGACTGAAACCTTACCCTAATCCATTGGTCCTTCCGACCTCCTTCCAATAGGTGGTGACAAGGCATTCTCATCTCTCACAGGGCACTAACTAAGAACTGCTGAACCTACTGGTGATGGTTAGCAATAGTTCCTAGTCACCAGCCTTCTCCCTGGTAAAGGTATTCTAGAGGCTCCCAAAACTACCTCCTGTGGGGAGCCAGATGGAGACAGGCTGCCTTCAGTGCGTGAGGTATGGCTATAATGACATGGGGAACATCGGGCTCAGGAGGCTTGTTTCAAATTTTGGCTTTATCACTTGGGCAAGCTACTTATCTTTGTGTTTCAGTTTGCTTGTCTATAAAAGGAGGATGATAGAAGTATCTCCTTAATAGGATTGTGATGAAGACTCAGTGAGTTCGTACATATAAAATATTTAGAATAGTGACTAATGCATAGTAAGTGCTCAATTAATGGTGGTCAATATTATTATTATGGGTTTTCATATAGAAACAGGACCATATTTATTTTTGGTCAAGAGAGCAGCCTAAGGAATGCCAGGGTTGTTTCTGAACATGATTTTCTGTGTTCCAGCTATAGTAGCCTTCTTTCAGTTCACAGAACAAGCTTTTTTCTGACTTGCCCCAGGGCCTTTGCATATACCTTTCCCTTTGAGTCTAAGGTTTTTCTTTCTTCACTTTTGTCATCTGGTTGGATTCTATTTGTCCTTCTTAGAACCACCATTACTTCTTCAGGGGAAATTTCCATGACCCCATAATACTTTACTATTTATTCTCATTGAACTTTTCTGATAGGATCATATTTGTAGCACTTATACTTTTGTATGTATATGAGTGAATATTTGATCAAAGTCTATCTTCCCCACTAGACTGTAGACTGCATTCAGTAGCATAAGAATTTTGTCTAATTTTGCAGACTGTTGGCTCCCTAGTGCCTCTACAACATGGAACACATGGAAGGTGTTCAGTAGCTCTTTTTAAAATGAATGAATGAATGGAGATGGGCCTAATAGAGTTTTGGCCCTGAGATCAAACGGGATGACAACTTACATATAATACTGACTCTCAGGAGGTATAGGTCAGGTGGGTGGATGTCATGAGATGAACACCATCACCATGTTTTGTATAATCCACCAGAGAAATCAGGCTCTAAAGACAAGCAGGTCTTCAAACCCACAAAGCCAGAAGTCATCTCCCTTTCTTGTAAAAAGGAAAAATTAACTTCATAATTTTATAATTTTGAATAACTCACATGCAATAAAATACATGATTTTAAGTGCACATTTCAAAAGTTTTGATAAATATATGACCTCATGACCTGCACAATTGCCTGAGCTACTTATATCCATAACTACTTCCATTGCCCTAATCAGGCTGGTGTTATTCCTCTACTGATCTTCGCACTTCCACTCTGTTCTACTTGGATCCGTTCTCCTCCCAAAGATGTCTACATGCTAATCCCCATAAACTGTGTCTTCGTTGCCTTACATGGCAAAAGGAACTCTGTAGATGTGGTTAAGCGAAGGCTATTGAGATGGGACAGTTAACCGGGATCATCGGGGTGGGCCCGATGTAATCAGTGTAGTGATAAATGTGAGGGCAGAAGGTGATATGCTGGCTTTGAAGATGAAGAGGCCACAAGCCCAGGAATTGTAGGCAGCTTCTGGAAGCGGGCAGAGGCAGAGGGTGAATTTTCCCCAGAGCTGTCAGAAGGAACACAGCCCTGCCGCCATCTTATTATAGTCCCACACATAAGATTCATTTCAGACTTCTGAGCTCCCAACTGTAAGGTAGTAACTGTGTGTTGTTTTCAGCCTCTAAATTTGTGGTTCTTTCTTTTTTCTGTTTTTTTTTTTTTTTAGATTTATTTTAGAGAGAGAGAGCATGAGTGGGAGGGGAGAAGGAGAGGGAGAGAGAATCTCAAGCAGACTCCATGCGGGGTGTGGAGCCCGTTGCGGGGCTCGATCTCACCACCCTAAGATCATGACCTGAGCAGAAATCAAGAGCCAGTCACTTAACTGACTGAGCCACCCAGGCGCCCTGGTTTGTGGTTATTTCTTATGGCAGCAGTAGGAAAAGGATACAAGGTCTCTGCTTCAGATGTCATCTTTACAGGGATGCTTTCCTCTGACAACTGCCTACAGTAGGATTTCTTACTGCTCCCTTGTCCCAACGCTCCTTCCCATTCCTACCTCCTAGTCTCTACTCCAGTTTCTTGTTTGATTCTTTCATAGGAAAACTCACTGCTGGTAATCACCTTTGACTTATTCTTTGCCATGTCCACTAGAATGTGTAGAATATGTGCTCTCTGAAGGCAGGGATAATATCTCATCCACCGTTGTATATTCAGGAAGTAGTAGAGCACTTACATCTTTGTAATTATGTGCTTAATAAATATTTATAAGTGATTCAGGTCTGTGCTGCCCAATATAGTAGCCACTAGTCACATGTGTTTATTGATCACTGGTAATGTGGCTAGTCCAAAGTGAGAGCGACTAAAAGTGGAAAATGCCAAATTTCTAAGTATTCAAATGAAAAGAGAATGCAAAATATCTTTATGTTTAAAATGAATGTCTTAAATACACACTTAAGCATAATAAACATTTTTAATTAAATGTTGAAATGAAGATATTTTGGATGTACTGGGTAAAATAAATATATTATTTAATTTAATTTTAAATTATTAAAATTAGGTTCATCTATTGGTTTTTGTCTTTCATTAAAATGTCTCCTAGAACATTTAAAATTATATATGTGGCTTACATTATATTTCTATTGGACAGCACTTATTTGGATTGTGGTTTTCTTAAAAGAAAAACCCATATTTTCCTCTTTGTATGACGCAAAATATTTTGCCCATAGTAGCTCCTCAATAATGTTTGCTGCATGAGTACTTGTTAAATGTTACTTAATAAAAAATATATATTGTTGGGGTGCCTGGGTGGTGGAGTTGGTTAAGCATCCAACTCTTGGTTTCAGCTCAGGTCTTGATCTCAGGGTTGTGAGATTGAGTCCCACGTGGGGCTCTGTACTCAGCAGGGAGTCTGCTTGAGTTTCTGTTTCCCTCTGCCCCTCCTCCACTTCTTGAATAAATATATAAATCTTAAAAAAATATGGAGATCTGCTTGAGGTTTGTGTTTATTGCAATGACAAGTTCACCCATCAACCTTGTCTCTCGCCGCTCTTCATTTCCTGGGTTCAGGCTGCCTTTTGAGATTGTGGGTGCATGTACGCATTTTGTGTGTTTATGTGTGTGTGTGTGCATGCACTCACACCACACTTGTATATACAGGTTGATTAAAGCAATCCTTGAGATTCATTTGCCTATATAAAAGCTGGGGGCGGGGGGCAAGGCAAAGACAGACTGTTAATTTTTCTAGACCATTTTCTCCCTAACCTAAATCTATTTAAAGATAGGCTGGTCCATCCTCCTGATTTTGGTAACAGGCAATTTACATTCACCATAGTTTTTAATCCCATTTCAATCCTGTAAGGTAGAGATGGGTTATTGCCATTTGAAAGGTAAGCAAACTGAGTCTCAAAGAGGTTACGAAGTCCACCCATAGTCTCTTCAGCCTGTAAGTGGCAGTCAGGATTATGAGACTCCAGCTCTGTGCTATTCCTATCACACTTTTCTGCCTCTCCAGCAGGTTTAGAGGCTGTTTCGATGGGATACTGCAATTTCTTCTGAGTACCTTCTCTGTCCCAGGCACCAGGCTAGACTTACAAGAATATACAAAGATGAATCAAGACATGTGCTTGCTCCCAGGCCAGAAACTTTTCCCTTCCATGACATTCAAAGCAGCATGTAAGAAGGATAGTAACTATTAAATTACTTTCCAGGGGCAATTCATTGTGACTAGCCCAGAGTTAAACATTTCTTATTTAACATTAGCAGATGGTGAATGAGGCAACAATGTCTGCGCTGGAAACAAAACAAAAGTAATAAAAAGAATTGGCACTTGAACAGAAAAGATGAACCACCATTCCTGCAGGTCTTTTGTCTCAATCATTCAGTAGAACGAAAAAAAAATCACCTCATAAATCAGTCAAAGCTGGTCTCATTCTGCCATCCACAGAACATGGAATTACTTGCTTCAACTGATAAATGGATGTTTTTGCCAGAGCACTGTCACCGAGGCTTATATAACTTACAGTGCAATTATTACTTATGTCCTAGGAAGGACTTATTTATTTTAGCTTATATCATCTTTTCATTCTTGAAACATGTTTTTTATGTATTTGCTTTTGAAAACTGGAGTAGATGCCAGTGTAAAAAGAAGCTTTTCTATTACTGTAACTGAAATATAATTTTGCAAGGGAGTGATATGAAACAATGTGTCAAAGCTTTGCATTTTATCACCAGAGACCAGAGCCAATGGAAAATAGCAACTACGTTTTTGTAAAATTAAGGCTAATCTGAAATTATGGTTGGATCCCCAGAAGTTCTAAAACCAGAGCGTGTGGAGTGGATAAGCCTTAAATTTGTTAGTACCCAACAGATTGATTCATTACATTTTAATTGTTAGGATCCAAAGAGGATAGGCACAGTTTATCTACATGGAAAATCACACAAGTGCATACAATATATGCATGCATGTATGTATACATACACACACAGACACAATACATACATACACGCACATATGCATGCACATGAAAACTTGTTCCCCCAAATTCTATTTTAATCTTCTTAAAGTAGGTAAAAAGCTGAGTCTGATGTTTGCTCTGCGTATCCTGTAATCTTAATACTTTTGGGGAAGAGAGCTGAACTGAAGCAAGTATGTACCCTGGTAACTGGACACATCTCCAAGTAATTTTCTAACATTCTCAAGAGTTTTGGTGAAAGTTGAAAATTAATCTCTAAACCATTATTTTCATTCATTTTTATATTTTTTTAACATGTGTTATAAATCTTCTTCTCCTTCTTTCTAGGTTATGGCATATCTACTTTGAAGAATGGAATTAGATCTGTAACTCTTCACTGGGTGATCATTCTACTTTTGATATGCCACCTGAGATTGCCCCCTGTCCATCTGATTCTCAAAGTCAATGATAAATGGCCTAAACGAGAGCCAGGTATCAGCACCCATTTGCCTTGTAGCCAATTTGGCAGATTTGCAACAATTTGAAACTAGAAGAATTTTTTGATGCTTTTGCACATAATATGTCCTATATGTTTCTGCAGAAATTATATGTTTCTTTTCAAAATAATAACTAAATTAAATCCAGGATTTATTCCTTCCTCCCTTATTTTTAATTATGTTATGGTTTAGAAAGTCATATTTATCGTTCTTTTCCTTATTTTCCCACAATTATAAGTACTACCTTTCCACCAATTGCCCCAGCCATGCCCCACCTAGCCACCAGCCAAAACAGAATTGCTTGTCTTAGTTGTTCATTTACCTTTTTTTTTTAAATTTTATTTATCTATTTGACAGAGACACAGTGAGAGAAGGAACACAAGCAGGAGTAGTGGGAGAGGGAGAAGCAGGCTTCCTGCAGAGCAGGGCGCCTGATGTGGGGCTGGATCCCAGGACCCCGGGATCATGACCTGAGCAGAAGGCAGACGCTTAACGACTGAGCCACCCAGGTGCCCCTACCTTTTTTTTTTTTTTTTACTTCCTTTTTAAGAAGGTTTCTACTTGATAATTTTGATGGATTTTAGGTAGTGACTCAATAAAAGAAAGGGGACGTGTCTCTGGCTTTTTATTTGTAACCCAAGCTAACCTATGTCACATACACTTTGCAGGTGCTTAGGAACAGACATTACCTCGTGTCCTTTGGCCTCATTTCCTCTTGTTTCCTTGCCATCCTTCTTTTTTATGCTAAATGGAATGTTATGGAAACAACAATTGAAAAAGAGAGGGTCAGACCCAAACCAAGACAATTGTATGACTTTCTTTTTATTACACACTCTATGAAATGTTTGAATTTCTTGTGCTGTCAATTTTTAAAAATCCAGCTGTAAAAAAAAAAACATCTTTTCTCTCATTTTCCAAACTTTACTTCATGGCTGCTCTAAAGAGCCTTTTCCTCAAACCTACACTTGACCTTCCTCCCTAGCCTCTTCAGTGAGAACTTCCCCCCTCCTCCCCTTCTCCCTTTTCTCAGACCAGTCTGATTCTGTGTCTTGCTCTAATTATTTGACCTGCTATGCACCATAAACGCCTAGAATAGGTTGGTAAAAAATAAATTCCGATGTGGGTTGGGGAATGGAGAGACAAAACTCATGGGCAAAGATAAAATGTGTTTGTGTGTGGGGAACACCCACACATTAATTTTGTCTCCATTATAGCTAAATTGAGACACTGAATTTTCCTTTGTCCTATAGACAAGGAAAATTTCCCCATTACCAAATTTGCTTATTTCAAATTCTGGAATTGAAAACTATGGTTTCCAATCTCCTAAAAGCACTTCGTCTACAACATTTGAGCAGAAACACTGTATATACTTATATATACTACATAGCTGTCCAGTTCTTCACATTCTTATGGGTCATGTAATAAGGCAAATTCACAACAGGAAGTGGACACACCCATCCTGTGGACATAGCTTGGAAGGTAAGATTTTTAGAAAGCAAAGATCTTCTTGATGTTCTATGTAGCATTTCTAGTATATGATGGTATTCTATAAATATTATATAATATGAGATATGATGAACCCATGGTTTTTGATAACCCTATTCAGGCATACATGAAATATTTTCTTTTAAACACAGGATTAAAAATCTTCTAGGGGTGCCTGGATGGTTCAGTCAGTTAAGTGCCTGACTCTTGATTTCAGCTCAGGTCTTGAGATTGAGCCCCTCACCCAGCTTGGAGATTCTCTTGGGAGAATCTTGGGATTCTCTCTCTTTCTCTCTCTCTTCTCTCTCTTTCTGCCCTCCCCCACCCCCTGCTTGCACTCTCTCTAGAAAATAAAAATAAAAATCCCAAAGTGAGGCTAATGTCTCCCTTATAAGATTCTTATAAAATTATTTTTTGTTTATTTTTTTAAAAGATTTTATTTATTTATTTATTTAACAGAGAGGGAGAGAAAGAGAGATGGAGCACAAACAGGCAAAGGCAGAGGGAGAGGGAGAAGCAGGCTCCTCATTGAGCAGGGAGCCCAACATGGGGCTCGATCCCACGACCCTGAGATTATGACCTGAGCCGACGGCTGATGCTTAACCAACTGAACCACCCAGGTGCCCCTGAAACTATTTTTATTGAGGTATTCTCTTTTAGGATTTAGGCATTTCTGAAAGTATGCTTGGAGAACATATAGCTACATACAAAGAAATGAAAATGCAACTTAAATACATTTTTTAAACACATGGAAAAATCAGTTTTCCAAAACCTGTGACACGGTCAGTTGAAAACTGTATCATTATCTTATATCACAGACACACACATACACACAACTAAGATATGCTTATTAGTTATGAGTTTATTTTATACATGTGCAATATTTTTTGAGACTTAACTAGAAATGTATTTTTTTTTAAATACTTCAGTCTTCTGTACACATCAAAAGGAAAATAAAGTAGAAGTGGTTAAGGTATCCCTAAACTTGTTCACATCCTGGCACTGTTGGCTCAGAGCTGCTGGTGGCTGTGGTTTCTTTCCCTTTTCTTCATTTTCTGAAACAAAATAAAAAAAAGAAAAAAGAGAAGAATTAAAAGCATTGTAGCTGTGGCGAACCTATTGTTCTCTCAACCCAAATGTCTCCTGCCTCTGTACGATGATACGCATGGGGCTGCAGCTCACTCTTGGCAAAAATAAGCTTTGTCCCTTGCAGCTCTTGGTTCTGATTGTGTTCTTGTCAGCATTCTATGGAGAAAGAGAGAGAATCAGGGAGAGAGATGGAGTTCCCAGGTGGTTCCAGTCTCTAGCTCCCTTCAAGAGTGCAAAGGAACTCATGGGGAAGGGTCTTCATTCCAGTTCTTAGGGAAAATCAAGCTCCAGAGCCTGGTGGAGGGACACTAGGTCGCCACGGTTTGTGATTCTCCAGAAAGTCATGTTGTGTTGTGTGCCGGCAATTTCTTCATCTTGTCCATCTCCAGTCACTACATATGTGACTTGTTTGCCAAACCTAGACACAATGCTCTTAAAGCAACTCTCCTTACCAATTTTGGTAGCACTATAGATGTTTTCAATAGGAAATACTTCTGGTAGCCCATACAGAAGAACCTTGGTCAGAGCTGGAAACAGCTGGGTTGTCGTGATCAGAACATTCACATAATTCTTTCTGGACTAGATGAGAAGTAAGGACTTTAATACCATTCCTAATCAGGAATCTGTTAAAACTTCAATTTCTGTTCTTAATCTCTGCTGTGCAGGGGTGCCTGGCTGGCCCAGTCAGTAGAGCATCTGACTCTTGATCTTGGGGTTGCAAGTTGAAGCCCCATATTGGGTGTAGAGATTAATTAAAAAATATGATGGTTGTCCGGAGGAATAGCTCTTTTGCCCTTGTTTGTTTGGGGTCTGTGATTTTTTTCACTCACTGCCATCTACTGTGCCATCTGGCACGTCAATGATGCAGCATTACTTGAAAGAGTGCTCCAATATTGTCTCTGGGATTTTCTTTGAAGTAGTTGTTCCTTATTTGCAAGTTTTGATGTCTGTGCTTTCTTAATTGTACTGTAGGGTATCTACAGAGTATTTTCAGATAATAACCAGAACTTACATTGCTTCTTCAAATGGACCGTATATGGTTTGTTGACTGAAACATTAAGGGATAATGATTGTCTAGTTGGGTCACTAGGAATAACAACTGACTTCAAACTTGCACAGGTAATGATCACTACTTTGCCTTCCACCCATCTGACAGCAACTGTAAGATGCACTCCGTTATAGATGTAAAATATGAAAAATGTTCATTTCAGAATTGATGAGAAATGGACATTTTATTAGAAGCCAGATATCACATTTTATTGATTATTCTACAAAAAATAATTACTGATCTAATCACTCATTTTACCACTACATATCATTAAACATGCCCTTATTCTAAAGTTTATTGAACATGGTATCTTCACTCATCTTATTTTTTTGTTGATTCTAGGTCTTATGGAAATTATGGGACATTGAAACATTCTGTGGTAAGATTTCAGGTTTGTTCCTTAAGTAAGAGGAAGTTTAAGCACCCAATAATGGACAATGCTCAGGTCCAGTCCCTGGGAGCTGATTCTTAACTTTGGGGTGCATGCAACTTGTAACAGGGGCAATGGCAGAGAATTTGAAGCCTGACAATCTTGGGTCCAAATCTTGGCTTTGAAAACAGTAACTGGAAGATCTTGAGAGAGTCTCTTAATTTCTCTTCCTCTTTGCATAAAGAGGTATGTTAATATTTATTTGTAGTATTACTTTAAAGATTAGAATTGTTGAAACTCAGTGGGCATTTAACAAAGGGTTAGCTGTTATTATATACAGTCTACCCCTATTGGGTGTCAGGATAATGACTTCAGCTCTCATTTGGGTACCGTATTTAGTTCCGTATCTTTGTTTAACTTTTACTTAAAGTGATATTTAAGTTGTGATTTTATGAAGACTAAAACCTAAACAGAATAAAGTAAGCCATATAAAGTTTTGAAAATGACCTGTACTCAAATATACACATATGCATGAACTTCAAATGCTGTTATGGATCAATTATGATGGAGTTTCGACACTTACTCCCAGTTCCTTCTCATCAGACTGGACTGGTTGAGCTCTTAGCCAAGAATGACAATGGCTATATTGCACATCTCTTCCTGCCGTGAATCCCCTTCACTCTGTGTCCGAATTTGCAGCATCTTTTGCCCCACTGTAGTGACTCTGCATGGATCCTTATCAATCTCTGATGGACTGGCTGTTATCCTCTATCGTTGGTCAGGTACTGATAGCTGAGAGTTTTCATTCTCTGGTGTGCAAAGCAAGGGTCTTGAACTTGTCAAGATCTATCAACTGTATTTATTTTGTGCTAATGCTCTTGGCCCTACCCATTATTGAATAGTTTCTTCTAACACATACAGGGTCTACCAACCTCCTCATTAAAATGAATGCTTGCAAACTGCCTTCTGTTACTAAGTGATAGGGTGTTTTATGAGATTATCTTATTTCATTGCCTTTTGCTCAGACAACTTTTCTTCTATGTTTGCTTCCATCTTCAGACTCTTTGAAGTCCCCCTTGGCTATAGCAGCTGGAGTCAAATCCAGCTTGTCTCCTTGGGTTTTCTCTTAAAATTTACTTACACTTGGATGACATTTATATAGAGGTTCTCTTTGACAAGTGTCACATTGCTGAAATAGTTGTCTCCACACACCCCAGGGGACAGGATAGTGTCCATTAATTATTAATTCAGTTACCTCTAATCATGAGCATGATGCATAGTGAAGGAGCATGGGGATTGGATGGAGGTAAACTGGGTTTAAATTTTTACTCTGCCACTTGCTAGGGCTGTGACCTTGGCCACTCAACATAATATCTCTGAACCTCAGTCTCCTTATGTATAAAATGGAGATAATCTTACCTCACCAGGTTAATGTGAATATTAAATAAGATGGTAGTTGTAAAGTGCTTGACACAGGCAAAGGCTTCAGTAAATAGTTGTAATTATGAAGAGTGCCATCATCTGGCATTCAGTCAACAGCTTGGCATGGAGACCTTCCTGTTGGACGTTATTTCACTACCCTTATACTGATGGGCTTTCTGGATCACCCTTGAGCTATCTCACTCCTCAAAAGACTGCCTTTAATAGTATAAATGGTGCAGCCATACTACATATATTTTTTTAAAAAAGTAAAACCCCACCAAATCTAACAACTCATTTTCTTCTGTGGCTTGAAATGAATTTTTGCATTTAGTGAGGAAGACACTTCTAAAATACTGTCTTGTTGAATAATTGAAAAAGTCCAATATTGAATACTGAATATTGGAAATATTAGTTCAAATATCTTATCTATGTTCCACGAAGACCAGCATTTTACCACATGGACTATAGGCCATGGGCATCAGATTCCCTAACACCACTAGAGCTGGATGTGTCAAGAGAGCCTTAATTTTCATTGTCTCATGCCACCTAACAAGGACTTCTAAACAATTCAGTTGTACTTGAGATCTCCATCATGGAGAGAGTTTTCATTCATGGAACTGTTAAAAAGCTTAACAGAAATGGGTGAATATTTCTATTTTCTCACACTTTCCCCTTATAAAGGTGGAAGAAATCTGTCTGGGACAAAATCTGCCTTTAAAGGATAAAACATTATATCAGATATGTGAAAATGTTAGTACGTCATTTAGGAATGAATGTTATATTACAGTTCCCGCCAAGCATTATTCAAGCAATGATTTATTCTGTCAAGCAGGCATAACATGTACCCCTTTCCATCACAACATGTAAAGACCTTGGCGAGAACAGAGAGTTTATAGTACCAGGAGCTTCAACTTTTAGAACTAATTTTGCTGACATAAAATTGCTGGTATAAATGTTGGCACTTCCTTAACTAAAGTTGTGATAACAAGTGTTGCTGTAATGAAAACAAATGAGATTAATGATCTTTTCCAGGTTTTTATCTGGCAGTGTCTTGCGAGATTGAAATTCCTTTTGCTTTGCCTCAGACATGGTTACTCCCCCTGGCCCCAGTCTAAATGAGGTAATACAGAATCTACCTGCTTGGTGTTCTTTAGAATATACACATGGTCTCAGGAGTACCATAATATATATTCATGTGGAGAAGAACTGTACAAATATAAGGTAGTCTTAAAAAAAAAGCTAACAAGTTCAATGGAAAAAAAAGGGCATAGATTTCTTCTTGTAAAATAAGCATGATTTAATGTGAAGAATAAATTGGTAAAAAAATTTAATCCGTTTCTCCAAATATGGTGTAATTATAGCCAGCATAATTCAGAGTTTTAATGTCAAAGTATAAAGTTATTCTAGAAATGTATCTTGACTGACAAGTCTTTTTTTTTTTGCAGTAACAGAGGATATAGATGATAAAATGACAGTGTACAGCTGATGTCATAGCTTAATTAAATAATTGCACTTTGGATATTACACTGTTGCTTATTTGCAGTAATTCATGCATTACTGCAGCTAATTCAGGTATTAGATGTTAGCTTCTAAACTAAGCAGTAGAATTTGCCTACCTGAAAGGTTTATTTAACCAGAGTTTTCATTAAATAATGGAGAGATCATACATAATGAAGGCATTTTCTCCTGTACTAAGAAATGGTACAATCCTTCGGTTTCTTCCAAGAATGTATCATGAGATTACACAAATTTTCATTACTGTATTCAAGAACAATATTGTTGAGTAAATATTTGCACTAATATGTTGCCATTTTAGGATTTCCTGAGGTGTTCAGAGTCTCAAAAGGTAAATAATTAAAGGATCTGCTTTCTTGGGTAGCACAAAGCAGTGCTTGATGTAGGTTTGATGATTTCACTTATCTCTTTGATAATCCATAACTGTCTTCTCCAATTATTTTTCTCATCCAGCCAGGCAAAGATAAAAGATGGAACACACTCCTTTTGCCTACTCCCAAGGAAATTCCATTATCCTTGAAAGGCCATGTGACTGCACAAAGCCCAATGTGAGTCGAAAGAAGCAATCCACAAGGACAAGCTTAGTGTGAACCGAAAATGAAGATGTTACCAGACAGCAAACTGCAGTCCTCACTTCTTATGAATATTTGAATGAGTAACTAAAAACAGCTCAGTAAACTCTAAGCAACTATGACAGCTGAAACTGTTGGAAACCAGGAGTCCACCAGGACCATGATGAAAAGATCGCCAGTTACCTTGTGCCTTATCCTGCTGTGGGTTTACAGAGGGGGCGGTATCAGATCTATTTTACTCAGATAGAAGTTATGAAAAATCTGATTTATCTCTGCACATTAGGAAGCTAAGCAGCCCCCAAATCTCATGTTATTTTGAATTCATTCAAATGCAATGATTTCTAACAATCTTTTTCAAGGCAAGAGAATGCCGTGTTTTTGCAGACCCTGAAATATTGATGTTGTTATTGTTTTTACTCATAGAAAATTGGCCCTAGTCAATCTTCCATGAGTATCTTTCAGCTTGTTCCATGTGGGAAGAAAGACAATGAGAACAGAGTCCTGAAAGCCAAAGTTCTCTGAATAATTCTTTCCAAAAGCTCCAATAAAAAGAGTTACCAGGTACACAACCTGACTTATTTATTCCCACATTGGTGCTTTCCTTTTTAAAAAATCAGATAAATAGCTCTTTTTGTTGAAATAGAAAACTCAGAACAGATTTTGTCACATGGAAGAGTTCCAGAAAATATGTGTAGAAGAAAAATTTCAAAAAATGATGAAAAATGTATTTATTTTTACTTGATTTCCTTGGATATATAGACAAAAGATGACTACCTCAGTTATCATCTGCAGTGTTATGAGAAAGTAGTGTACAACTTTCAAAGAGGTGCCTTTAACGGAGGGAAAGAGCCAGTTATTTAGTTCCTCTAAGTGTGTATAGTCAATTCTACTTAAATCCACTTAGTTTTGTGCATTTTGATAACAGTGTAAATAAAATAGAGCCCTCTCATAGTCCATGAATTCCGCATAAAGAAAGAAACTATGCAGGATGGATATCTAACGTACAAAACGCTGCAATTCAAATCTAGTGGCTAACAAGATAAAATCAAATTGAGGGGGACCTTGAGGAAGATGCCATTCATTCAGTGATTATTTATAAAATCTTTGTGAGACGTGAATTTTGGGTAAGAAAGCCCCTTTAGAAAGTTCCAGAAGATATTGGTCACTGCCTTCATTGCCAAAGAGTTTGAGAATATTTTCAACGACAGTGGGGTTCACAATGCCTGTCCAAGAGGCCACTGCTGGGACCCCTCTCCTCATTGCTGGAAATAAGAGCCGTATTTCCATCTTGATTGAAAATACAATTCCAGCTCCTTGGTGTATCTGGACAATGGTAGGCATTCCATGGCTCTTTGCTGTGTCCTTTCTCTTTAGCCCTGTGTGGATTTAAGATCAGTATTAGATATTGCCAGATTTTCAATTTTTCAGGAAAAATGTTAAGAGGCATGCAAAATGTCATTCTGGTTTGTACTCAGCCAGTGGAGAGAAGGAAGGAAGTAGACCGAATTCGCTCACACCCACATGAGAAGCCCAACCCCTAAGATGAACAGAAACACTGTCACTCTGGAGCAACGTCACTCTGGAGATAGAGATCCGTTTTTAATATTCAGAGTTAGTCAGGTTTAATGCCAGTTGCAAAAGCTCACTAAACCCAGCAGGGTTGTGGGAAGAATGTTGAATCAGAGGTCAGAAGTATAGCTAGCTATGTGGCCTTCAGAAAGTCACTTACACGTGCTGGGCTCTTCTCTCAGCTGTGTGGGGTGGTGAGACCAGAATGGAACAGAATGAGCATAGCTTTTAGAGTCAGAAGAGCTGTGATTGAATTCCTTATCCATCACTTACTAGCTGTGGCAGCTTCCAGAACAATCTAGGTTTCCATTTAGGAGACACGAATGGCTCCCCTCTGGTAGGGTTGTTTGAGAAAGACGAAAGATATGAGACAGGGAGAGCTCTGTTAGTTTTTTCTCTCTCCTCATGCTCAAGTTTTTCTCCAATTTTAAATTCTGCAAAGTATTAATGGAATAAAATAAAGTCTTTTCCGCAGTGTATTTGAACAGAATCGGGGTTAGGTTTGTAACTGCTGGTGTCTTGGTATATCCTACCCACATCACATGTGAAAGATTTAAAATTTAGTGGTTGGGATGCCCGGGAAATGTCAAGAGAGGAGTAGATGGTGAAGGACAAGGTCAGTTGAAATCACTAAATATGATAATTTTGATACTTTCCAACCCTTTCATCTTATGGCCTGTGATACAAAACTGTTGTATATCAAATGTAATATTTTAATTTAAAGGTCATAACTGGATCAGTTTAAAATGGAAGTATCTCCAAAGACTTACACAGTAAATATGTATTTGGGCAATAAAAATGCATAGACATGTACTCATTTTTTCTTGCATTATAGTGATTTTCAAAATTAATGGAAAAAAAGAAGCAACCTTATAATCAAGTGATCTTAAAAGTGGCCTCAGAAGACAAGAGATTAGTCCAGCAGGAGTGCAATCAGAAAACTAGCAGTAGTGGATTCTTCAAAATTTTACTTGAATACATGGGGAAAATGTCCACCTGAAAAAAAAAAAAACCTATTTTAAGTCCTGTTAAAATAATTCTCAAGTATAAGACCCAGTAATCCTACTTTTATATATTTGGCCTGAAGAAATACCATTATAATACAATGAGTGGAGTTTACACTGTTAAGGCAACATTTTCTTTGAGAGTAACTAATTGGAAATGCCCTACTTTTCCCTCCATGGGGGAATAAATAATAGTTTGTACATACCATGGAATACGATATTGTTATTAAAAAAGAATGAAGCAGATCTATGCATTCAGCTATGAGAAGATGCCTACGATTTATTGTTAGGTGAAAAAAGCAAATTACTGGGCAATATGCTTAGTATGTACCCATTTTGAAACAAGAAATACATATATGTATTATACAAATGTGTGTATGTGTGTGTATTAGGCTAACATAGAAAAATACTTGATAACGTGTGTAGCTGTTTACAGTGTCTACCCCTGGGTTAGAATTATTTTTAATGCAATTCTGTTGTGGTGTAACATGCCACCACAAATGTAATAATTTTACAGTTAACAACTAAATTTAAATATGAATCTAAGTATTAAAAGGATTTGAAAAACCAACATATTCCTTCTGACCTTTTTTCTCCCTAGCAACTTAACAGCAATATGCTTTAAAAACCCAACGTCCATACGTGAAATGAATTAGTTGTTGGTGTTGGATCTGTGTTTTTCTGCCCCAAATCTAATCTTGACTCTTCCATTAGCTTTCTGTGAATCTCAGAAAAGCCGGTTCATCCTCAGCTTCCTCATCAAGAAAACAAAAAGATCTGAAATAAATGAAGGGGTTGAGCAGTTCTAAGATATGGTGTTTCTGCTGAAACAAATTTTGTGGTCCTTTGTGGTGTCATAGTTCTGTTTCAGAAGCTTCATCTTTTATTGCAAACTATTGGAGAAATGGCCAACAAGGATTTCATAATACAATCTATTTAGTCCTGATTTTTTGTTCTGAATAAACTGAATGTCAACCTGGGGATCAGGAAGATCTTCAGACCTTCATGGTCTTCACATAAGAATAGTTGACGGCTGACCTTCCATTTAGAAAATGGCGGCCAAGTGCTTCCCATGTGTGAAATGACAGGTATTGAGGGTACACTGCTCTCCCTTGGAAACCTTTTGGGATGCTTGAATTTCAGGCTTGCAGCCTTTTCCCTCCCCGACAGAGGGCTGTAGCAGGCAGATTTTTGTGGAACATTGTGTCATGAACCCTTGTTGATTTTACTATTCATCTGGTCCATGGCATGTATTTGCAGTGAGCCGGCCTTTGGAGAGAATGCATTCTGAATAAAGGCCACCACAATTTGTTTGACACCATTAAAGTTATTTTGTTTTTTTCTGACCACAGTGAGATCATGAATTATTCTCCTTCTCTGAAGACCCAAGTAAACATGACTCTAAGGATCATCCGCTATATATAGGGGGAATGAAAGGCACAGAAGACATTGCGCCTGCCCTTGGAAGTTTAAATTTGTACTGAGGGAGACAGAAGGAAAACAAAATAAATCCACAAAAGTAGAACACAATATGCTATTAAAAAAAAAAGCACCAAAGATAAGTGTTCTGAACAAAGAGATAAGGAACTATGCTTCAAGGAAGTCCTGAAGTGGCCTCTCGAGAGCTTGATAGCACTTTACCTGAAACATATAAGGGAGAAAAGTCAGAGATTTTTTTATTACATCTCTATTATAGAGGGATTTCTACGACAATTTTTTTGTAAAGATATCTTGGGCCACAGTGGATGGATTTGTACTTAGCAAACTAAAATAAGGTTATCACTTTTATATTTCCAGTGGATTAGTATTAGATAGGAGCTCAGATAGACAGAAATTGAAGAGGTGCCTTCCATGGCAGATGTCCACAAGTGGGGTTGGCACAAGACCATCTATTGGAATAAAGAACGAAAATACTCCATCTTTATAAATTCCTTTTTAATTTTATCCTTTAAAAATACTCTACCTTTGTATTTGTTTTGTAATACTCGTGACATATCAGTAAGTATTACAAGAAGGTAATTTATAAATAAATATTCATGGTTGGGGCTGCTTAGTTAGGCATTTTACTTCTTGAAATACCTATTTGTTAAATTCTACTTTAGCTCAGTCATTTTGCACATTTTGGTGAATAGTTTAAATGATGTTTATAGGAATACATTAGCCTCAAAAATCTAGAAATCAATGCTTTTGAGAAAAAGAAGTCCTAATTTAGTTTGTATTGTAAATTTTAGTTTTCTTTTATAAGGAAACTTACGAAAAGCAAATCTAGTGTTTCTTCTGAATTTCTTACATACCAGTGAAAATTTTCAGTTTGACAAAGTTGGTAGGAAGATCAGTGATTAATAGATAGCTTTCACTCCTCTCAGATACTTCTGGCTTTTGAGCTAAGCCATTAGGGATTTTCATGTGGGTAAAGGGTTCCCAAGGTAAGAGGTTTGTCTTTTATTCTTATGGTGTGAAGGCAATGTTTTCGGGGTTTCTGTGATTTACTGGCAGTAAAGTAACTGTGGTAGGCTAAAGTATTAGACACTTCCTTGTCATTGTACTGGCAGGAATGCAGTGGTATCCTCTCTGTCTCCCGTGTTCCTCCCCTGCCTGCCATTTAGACTGTGGTCACTGTGTCACCAGCTTTGTCTCCTTATTCTGTCAGATCCCCTGCCTCATTCTGCAAGTGGATTACTCTTGTTGATTTTCCACCTAATAATGTGACCAATATGATATTTTTAAAAGATTTTATTTATTTATTTGACAGAGAGAGAGAGTGAGCACAGGCAAGGGGAGCGGCACACAGAGGGAGAGGGAGAAGCAGACTCCCCACTGAGCAGGGAGCCCGATGCGGGACTCGATCCCAGGACTCTGGGATCATGACCTGAGCCAAAGGCAGACTCCCAGCCAGCTGAGCCATTCAGGGGCCCCGACGTTTGGTTTTGATCAAGGGATTATCTACTG
Organism: Callorhinus ursinus; assembly: GCF_003265705.2. Classification (NCBI taxonomy): domain Eukaryota; kingdom Metazoa; phylum Chordata; class Mammalia; order Carnivora; family Otariidae; genus Callorhinus; species Callorhinus ursinus. The sequence goes on from NW_027397064.1 coordinate 14,531,164, forward strand.
ATTGTGCAGCTCATGGTGGGAGGGTGAAATTTCTGTCTTCTTTCAAGACTACACATAAACAAGAAAGAATACGTAGGTGTTTGGAAAAACCATTGTTATAAACTGGTACAACCTTTGATTTATAAAACAACTTTTTCTCCATTAAATAAAAAGTGAGAATAGGATTTTATCAATAAGATAAGCAGGTGCAGGATATTCTTAATAGTTGTATTAGGGGTCTCTAGAGAAACAGAACCAATAGAAGATATCTACATTTATATTTATATTGTTATAGATAGAGATACATCAGTCTTTTTTCTATTAGGGTCCTCAACCAAGTGGATGAAGCTCACCCACATTATGGAGGGTAATCTACTTTACTCAGAGTCTACTGATTTAAATATTAATCTCATCCAAAAAAACATACCTTCATCTAGAATAATATTTGACCAAATATCTGGGTAGAGGAGCCTAGCCAAGTTGACACAAAAAATGAACCATTACAATATGTTAGCAAAGTCTTGGACTACTCGATGAATTATACTGTACATATTTTACAAAATGCTTCCTCATGCACCCGTGTGTGCTAGAAATTATAGTTCTATGATGTCATTTTCAACAAAAACACTGTAGCTATTTCCTGTAGCAGAGAAGTCAGAAATAAGCTCTGATTACTGAAGGCATGAACTCACTGCCTAAAACTAAATTGTTAATCAGGTTCTGTCTAAAGAGTCAAAAAGCATGATATGGGTTAAAATGTTGGATGCCCACATGTGTGGTGCCAAGAAAAAGACATCAGGTGATACAAGCCAGTGGAAGTCGCCCCTAAGCGTGTCCCTGTGAAGAAAGTAATCATTTCTACTTTGACTAGATCCATACATTTCCCAAACAATACATTTTTGTAAATGTTAACCTTCTTTACTTATTTTTTTTAATTTTTAATTTTTTTTTAGTATTCTCCACCCAACATGGGGCTTGAACGCATGACCCTGAGATCAAGAGTCGCATGCTTTACTGACTCAGACAGCCAGGTACCCCAATGTTAGCCCTTTTTAAATCAGAAAGCACTTGACTACTGTGAGAAAATAATATTATTAAAAGTCATTGCTGGCACTTGCTTCCAAAATTTCTTCAAGAGTTCAACTCCAAAATTGCATCTCTGAAAGAGCTCACATTTCCCTTCCCTGAACTGGGTGTGTCTACAGATAAAAGTTAGAGAAAGAATAGTTCTTTTTTTTTAACATCACTAGGATTAAATGTCCTTACCCCCAAGTTGCTTTGAAGATGTACCTGGAAGTGCCAAATGCTGTTCTATTCTTCTTCAGGAGTAAGTCAAGTGTCAACTGCCCACTTCCTTCAGTGGTCACCTCCCTTCGTATGTGTTGGAAATAGAGTAGCTGGATTCTCGTCTCTCCTGAGTTGTCTCCTGGCAGGGCTTATCCCCACCTCATTCACTATCTCATGGCTCCCAGCTCTGCAGGGGACACTACTCAGTTCTTTCCACTTCTTTTAGCTCAGAACTCCTGGCAGTGACCCTTGGGGAGAGCTACTTCCTTATTGGGTCCAGCAGAGAGGGGAATGGGGGGTAGAACCCACTTCCCTTTACTGCCTTGTTCTTCGTCCCCCACGCTGCACTATGCATGGATGGTTACATGGCTCTCTCATATGCTGTCTGGCAGGGGTAAGTCAAAAAGATGAAAACACAGGTAGGGAAAATAGTGAGGGAAACTGAGTCCCTACCAAAACAGAGCCAGCCCGTAGGCCCACCAGAGTTCCCAGCATTCCTTTCCCCCCTGCCCTCAGTTTTCCTCTGGAAGAGAGCTTCCTTCACCCTCATCTGTCTTTTGGAAATGCTTCTCCTAACCAACGGCTGATCTCACTCCAGGATATCCTCCTTCATCAGCCTTTTCCTCAAGTTAGAGCTGATGAGTCTAAAATAATGTCCTGGAGGCTCCAGTAGGACTTGATTGATGATCTTTGATACTCTTTGATCTTTGATACTGCGCTACAATACAGGTGTGCATGGATGTTTAAGTTTAGTCTCTTCAAGAGTTTCCACCTGTGTAAGTTGCAGATACATTTCTTAATTCTCCTGGCATCAAGTGGGTAACCATTGGCAGGCATGTGAGCACACACTCACTCATACTCATATCAAGGACAAACTTAATTCTCACAGATAGTGAAATCTAAATATACATGGAAATGACATTTTTCTAGCTGTTTCATACTAAAGCTTTGCTCAAAATGATGCCAATTTTTTTTTTCATATTTTGCAGAACAGACACAGTTACTCTTTATTTTCAATTTCACACCCTGTTCTTGTGCTTCCTGAGCCTAGGGACTGGCTAAAAGACTGTGGCTATAACTGAGTCATTTGCCTATTGAGAATGCCTCTTAGCACAGAAAGCCCAGTTTTGAAATTACCCTTGTTTTTAAGCTAGGCCAAATCAAACTTTAAAAAAATGCATTGCCATTCCATTGCCATAACCATTTTCTTTGGTTAGTGGAAGAAATATGATAGGAGAATATATGACCGTCCATTACTAAAATGCCATAATGGTGCTGGTGCTGTTGGAGACTCATTATGCTTTTCTACCTGCACAGAAAAATGAGGAATTACCCCTAGATACAGTTTTATCTGAAATAGCTTAGTTTTTCAGGGTTTCTTTACATAAGGAAGTTAATAACATATTTTATTGACTGGGAATTTCTTTTTCCCAAGGAAAAGATTATATTTATTTGGGGAAATGCCTTGATAAACTGATTGGAAGTGGAAAGTTAGGCTTTTAGTAACAGATTGGAGGGAGGCAATAGAAACACAGCTAAAATTCTTCATTGTTTTTAAAGATTTTATTTATTTATTTGAGAATGAGAGAGAGAGAGAGAGAGAGAGAGAAGCAGCCTCTCTACTGAGCAAGGACCCCGATGTGGGATTTGATCCCACGATCCCAGGATCATGACCGGAGCTAAAGACAGATGCTTAACTGACTGAGCCACCCAGGTGCCCCCACAGCTAACTTCTTTTCAAAGAAATGAATTGGTGGGGAGAGGGGTCATGGAGAGCTGATGAGCTATAGTGGGGTAGGAAGGGAAACAAGGGGTTACTGGGTCAATTTGTGAAAATTTGGATCCAAAGTTGACAACAATTACTTCTTTTTTTTAAGATTTATTCATTCATTTGAGAGAAAGAGAGAGGGAGAAAGAGAAACAGACTCCCTGCTGATCATGGAGCCTGACACAGAGTTTGATCTAACAACCCTGAGACCATGACCTGAGCCGAAATCAAGAGTCAGACGCCTAACTGACTGAGCCACCCAGGGGCCCCTCAAGTTGACAACAATTATAAAGAATTGGTTAAAAATAGAAAAGAGAAATGCCCAATTTTAAATTATCTGCTGAACATTTCTGTAGCATTATTCCTTCTTGCCCAGCAAGTTTCTATCTCCAGGGGCCATCTTGTATGAGTAGGATGGGGTGTGTATTCATTGAGACGATGGGAGTGCAGTAAAGAGAAGCCCCCATGAAAAAGGAAAAGCCACAGTCCCAGATACAACATACAGAGAGAGAAATGAGCAGAAGCTGGGCATTGGAATTAGACGTGACTAAGGACTAATGGAACTCCTATAATTTCTAAATATTCCCTATGAGAACTTTGGATTTCCCACAGGATGTGAGACAGTAGTTGAAAATCATTTTATAAAGATTTTAAGTGGCAGGATGACCCCACGACACCTTGGTTACACTTAGCAAGGACTGAATTTTTGTCACTTACAAGGAATAATTCAGGAGCACTCATTTAAAAAAAATGAAAAGTCTCATGAGCATAATAGGACAAAATAGGTGGTTTGAAGCAATGACTTGGATGTGCATTTTGTCTTAGGTTCATTTGGTTGAATGGAGCAAAGATGTACCCAAGTAATCATTAAGTCATTGTTTTCCAAAATCCCCATTAAATTACTGTTAATTACAATATGGAGGAAATGTGCTCCCTCAGGGATCTGGAACTCAGCTTCCTGCAGACCGTTGTAGTCCCTTCTCCTCCCCGTCTTTGAAGGCTCATGTTTTATCCTGGATTGTCATTATATATTTGTATATTACTCTATCACACTTCCTTTAGTTTTCATATGAAAAGTCCCCTGCCCCCGCACACAGCATTTATGGTAAAACCAACACTAAGAAAATTTTCTACCTCTGGGTGGAAAGATTTAGCCCCCTTTCCAGCTTTAAGAGTTTCTTTTTTTTTTTTTTTTTGAAACCTAGTTGTTATTTATTGACTGTCTCCTTAGGTAGAATGCAAAGTCTGGGAGAACAGGGAATCTTTGTTTTCTTTGTGTATCCAGATCAGAAGTTTAATACACATTTCTTGAACGTATGAGTAATGTGGCATCCATACCCCAGGCGTACTTTGCTTGATAGCCCCTAAGGTGTTCATAAAGGAGTCACAGAAGTCTTAGGTAAGGGGGCTTATGGAGAAAAATCTCAACTCTTTCGTTCTAGTTCTAAGTCATTCTGTGATCTCTCTTAGGCCATAGCTGGCATAGAAGGTGTCTTGGCACAAATTAGAAAAGTGCTGTCACTAAACGGGTGAATTTTTGGAGGTGTCTCTTTGTCTAGGCTGACAGAACTGCTGCTAGGTCCAGTGGCTTGGCAAAATGAGCTAGGTGTGCAGTGCCACCTGAGAGTCTGGGCTCTCTCTGGATCCCTCAAGGTGTCCTGTATGGTCTCTGCTTCCTATCTCCAGTATCCTCGAGCAAGGAGGACTCTGATTGGTCCACTCAGACACCACGTGATGTGGCCCTGCTGTATTGGGCTGTCCCTGGCTTAGGCTTCCCTCCTTGGTCCTGTCAATGAAGGCTGCTTGGTAGGATTGCCTGGTTTTCTCAGAAAAGGACAGTAGCCATCTGTGTAACTTACAGGATGGATCTACTGTGGCTTTCGTGATGGATACAACTTTGAAATAGTAAACCCATGTCAACAGGTGAGAGAAACAACAATGGTGCCATCAAATGTTGCCAATGATAAAGAAAAAAATTGTCCTGGAGTTATTAGCCAAAAGAGGCTGGAGGCTTACTTTGGATTGGTTTAGTAGGAACTGTCTTTGACTACGTTCATTTCTTTCACAAACACTGTGTTGTGGCATTATCCCTATTTGATGGCTAATGAAGCTGAGGCCCAGAAAGGGTCAACACACCTCAAGTCACATAGCTATCAAATAGACTTGACAGTCAGACCCAGATGTCCTGTTTTCTCATTTCCGTCTGTTTTTGTATTTCACCATAGTGCTTTCATTCAAGAACAGCCCCACTGGGTAAAGCTGTTAGAGATGGTGGCCGAAATGATCTGGTTTTCTTGTATCTACAAAGGTGTGTTTATTTTTAAAACACCTGATCAACTGCCTATAATTACTTAACGCCAGGTGCGTGCTTCGAATTCAAATATTCATTTATTTTTATTCTTTAGTACTCACTGAATTCCCTCATTGTGATGGGTCGACCTTGCAAAGACTTTTCCAAAACCATTAGATTTGTTAGAGAGAGAGAAAGAGAGTATCTTTTCTGGAAAAAAATAGCGTTTTAAACCCTGATGACATTTATTTATTCTGTCATTCTGCCATTTTCCCCCCTTTACTGCTCCTAATATCAGAGCAACAAGTAAATAGAAATACTCTCTGAGGTCCTACTTAATTTTTGTTCTCAAGAAGAAAAGTGAAGTAAATATGACTGGTATATGTTTTAAACATTTGCTGATGGATTCTCAGTAGTGCCATAGAAATATCTTTATATCCTGTCTAGCTCTTCATTTAAAACAATTTTCTATGTGGCATGGAATAAAATGGTTGCAGGAAATGCTTCAAGCCCTATAGCTTTCAACTCCTCAGGTAATATGATATGCACATCACATTTGCAATATGTACGTATCTTTTGGTTTTATTTGTTTTTATTTATTTATTTATTTATTTATTTATTAAAAGATTTTATTTATTTATTTGAGAGAATGAGAGAGAGAGAGAGACAGAGAGAGAGCACAAGAGGGGGGAGGGTCAGAGGGAGAAGCAGACTCCCCGCTGAGCAGGGAGCCCGATGTGGGACTCGATCCCGGGACTCCAGGATCAGGACCTGAGCCGAAGGCAGTCACTTAACCAACTGAGCCACCCAGGTGCCCCATTTTTATTTATTAATTTACTCATTCATCAATTTGTTCATTAGCTGCTTTCATATTTTCATTTTGACCATTTTTTTATAATAGTTTCAGAGGTAGAATTTAATGACTCATCCGTTGCATATAACACCCAGTGCTCATTACATCAAGTGCTCTCCCTAACGCCCATCACCCAGTTATCCCTTCCCCCCCCCCCACCTCCCCTCCAGCAACCCTCAGTTTGTCTCCTAGAGTTCAGGGTGACCATTTTCCAACCTAAAAAAAAAAAAAAAGTCCTTTTGTCCCAGAGATTCAACATAATGGAAGGCCCACCCCACTGAGACAGCCAACTGCATTCTCCTTCAGATTTACATGCTCAAGTTCTTCTGTCCTCCACTTGGCTGGCAGGAATGTAAAGATAAAGGAGACAGTATTTCTAAAATGTTTTTAGATCTTCTGAAGGAGGAGCTGTGAGATACACAGTGATGATGATGATGTGTTAATGATTATACTGAAGAAGGAAGAAAGTGGCTTAAAAAATAAGTTAATAACCTTAGATAACACTGACAGAAAAAAAAGAAAAGTACTTTTTTCTTATAAAACTGTGCAAAATGATATTTCCTCACAATTGCTAAACTGCGTCTTCATTTTCAGGAAGTCAAGTAGCTCCTACTTGTGAAGGGACCACCATTTTAGGAAATGGTTAGTTTGGTGGCTCAATAAAACCGATCAGTACACCCACCAATGCCTCCTGTTTCCCTTCAGCTGATTTTTGCCGTTCAAGACCCTAGAAGAAGTGTCGAATGGAAATGAATTCAGAGTCTTAGAGGACAAGGGAACTCAGGTTTGTTGAGAGTCTGAGTTATAGACTGAATATATGTGTCCCCTCAAAATTTGTATGTTGAAGCCCTAACCCCCAGTGTAGCTGTATTTGGGCCTCTAAAGTTTAATCAAGGCCGTAAGGGTGGAGTCCTGACCCAAGAGAATCAGTGTCCTTGTAAGAAGAGACACTAGAGACTTTCTGTCCCTCTCCGTTGTACAGAGAGCAAAGGCCATGTGAGGACACAGTGAGAAGGAGACTATCTAAAAATCAGGAAGAGAGCCTCACCAGAATCTGAACCCTGCTGGAAACTGGTCTTGGATTTTCTAGCTTCCAGAACGGTGAGAAAATACATTTCTGCTGTTTAAGCCCCCTAGTCTGTAATTTTGTGAAGGCAGTCCAAGCTGACTACTACAGTCCGCTGTTGCCAATACTTGCAAACAAAAGTGAGGTGTCTTCAAGAACTCGAGATGATGGAAACAAGACCATGCCTGTGGCTTCAAGGCCACCAACACTGGATGAAACGGTGTCAGCCATGTCAGTGATAGTTATTCCATTTACTTAACACTTTTAGGTGCCAGGCATGCGCATGGCACATCACAAGTGTTCAATCATTTAATCATTCCAAGCTTCTATTAATAAGTCTCTCTGTTAATTTGTGCCTTTTAAACATAGTCATAGAGTCTGAGTGATTAGGTCACACTCAAGGTCACTCAGAGAGGAAGGGATTCAAGCCTGGGCTGTCTAATCCCTAACGCCCAGGGCTTAAACTTGTCTACACTGCAACTCAACTGGATGCGCTTAATACTTAAGGAAAGAGTGTGGCTATCAGAAGAGTAGTTAGCTAGCAGTAAAGCACAGGAAATTAAAATTAGACACAAAGCTGGCATAGTTCATCTTGGAACATCTGAGATCTCTGCCATCTCAAACGAGTTTCAAAAACCGCAAAAATCAAGCTTAGGCTTATAATGAACAAAAGATAGTCTGCCCACTAGTCTGCTTTACTCACATTCATTTTGTGTCTTCAACTAGCTAAGGAGCTCTTTAAGACCTAGAACTAGGATTTGATTTGGACTTCTTCAGGACTGCCCTTAGCTGGAAGCAATGTTGAGGCAAAGCAAGTGCTCAATAGATGCTGACTGAATCCTAGTAACCTGACAACTCACAACATCAGGTCTACTGGCCAGATTCAGGGACTGCCTTGGTTACTGCTCCTTGCTCTTCAAGGTCTGCCCCCCCCACCCCCTGTCCCGGTCTGTAGCTCAGCCCAGTCATGTCAACACTTCCTACTCTATGCTGAAGATTTCCTGGATTTCTGTAGGCATTCTGCAGGTAAGAAACAAGCAATTTTTGTCCCTGAGGTCTTTGGAAAACAAAAGTGTCTCATATGTTCTATTTCCATGGAGCATCAAAATTTCACAAACTTATTGAAATTATAATAAAATAAATTTCAATTAAAAATATGTATTCGCAAAGATTTCTTTTGACATCATGCTTTTACCCCTTTTATCAGCCCGTACCTTCTAAATGACTCTTCCTCCTCATTTCTTCAGTCTGAGCCAAAATAAGGGTCCCCCAGGCATTACCTTCCCAAGACTTTCCATTTTCAAAGGTCAAATGCATCTATTTCTTTTATTCATTAGGCTTTTAAGTAAATATGCCTATGACTTGATTCTGGTAAGTAAAGTGAGTCTTTAAAAGATATGCCAGAAGTATGCAAAGCAATCTCAAAAGTGGGAGGTTTACTAAGTCAAGAAAATTTGAGGATGGTCCATATTCATCTTCATGGAAGCTTGGTCATGTGGATGCAAAGGAAAATTATCCACTTCTTATAGATTGGAGTGCAGTCTAGAATGTTAATATCACAATGCTTATTTGCTATCATCTGATAGATTTAGAGTTTATGAGGCAAATATTTGAACAAACTTTATCTCTTAGATATTGGGTCTGCCACTTTAGTATGCTGCCATTGTGGATGGAAGTTCCCAGTGCAAACAGTGGGTATTTTATTGGTTAAACTAATAGGGTAGAAGAGATTGTACACAGATTTCTTTTATTGACTATATTCCCTATGTTGTTCTTTTCATCTCTGTGACTTATTTATTTTGTACCTGAAAGTTTGTACCTCTTAATCCCCATCAACTATTTCACTCATCTCTCCCACCCCTTGAACTTCCCTCTGGCAGTCACCAGTTTATTCTCTGTATTTAAGAGTTGATTTGTTTTTTTCCTTTGTTTGTTTGTTCGTTTGTTTTGTTTCCTAGATTCCATGAATAAGTGAAATCATGTGCTATTTGTCTTTGTTTGACTTATTTCCTTAGCATATACACAGATTTTTGATGAATGTTTTCTCTAACAGTTGTTAAGTGTCTATGCAAATCCTCTTGGCCTACTTCTAAGTTCATTGGTGGCTGTGGTGAGCAGTTTCTGTACACACTGTTTTCTGTTGGAGGCTCTCTCCAGTGTGACAGGAGCTGCTCATCTCTCATGCAGGCAGTGCCACCTATGGGGTGGGAGGGTTTATTGCTCCTCAGTGGGAGAATTCTGCAATGTGAAATGCATGATAACTCAGGTCATAGAGCACTGAGCCTCAGTTTCCTGCAGTTGTAATCCACTTACTAATATACCCTTCATTAGGTTTCCTCTCTTGAAGATTAGATAAAGAAATAGAGATAACACATGCCTGTTTTAGATCTTTGGTCTGTCTCTAAAGGGAATTTTGTCAATGTCTCTTAACCAGTGCAACCATTTTGTTCTTTGTTGCCATTACTCTTTGTATTCTTCTTTGGTAAACTAAACACACCTTCCCTTTAAGAGTGCCGTTGGATGGATAAAGAAGATGTGAGATATATATATATATATCTATGTATTCATATGTATATATGTATGTATGTATGTAATGGAATATTACTCAGCCATCAAAAAGAATGAAATCTTGCCATTTGCAGTGATGTGAATGGAGCAACAGTGTATTATGCTAAGTGAAATAAGTCAGTCAGAGAAAGATAAATACCATGTGCTTTGACTAATACGTGGAATTCGGGAAACAAAACAGATGAACGTGTGGGGAGGGGAAAAAAAGAGAGAGGAAGAGACGGAGAGGCAAACCATAAGAGACCCTTAACAATAGAGAACAACCTGAGGGTTGACGGAGGGGAGGTGGGTGGGGGATGGGCTAGATGGGTGATGGCCACTTAGGAGGGCACTTGCTTTGATGAGCACTGCGTGTTGTATGTAAGTGATGAATCATAAATTCTACTCCTGAAACCAATATTACAGTATATGTTAATTAACTAGAATTTAAATAAAAATTTGGACGAAGAAAAAGACTGCCCTTGGGGGCAGGAGCTGTAGCTGTTTTGTTTGTGTCTGTATTTCCAGCAGGTAACAAAAGATTTAGCACATGGTGAGCCCTTAATAAGTATGCTTCACATGGAAATTTATGTATGTAGGTGTGTTTGGATTTATTTATTTTTGTAAAATTCAGTGGGTTTTATTATATTCACAAACATGTGCAACCATTGCCTAATTCTAGAACATTTCCACCACCCCCCAAAAACCTGTACCACCAAATTCCTCCTTTCCCTAATACTCTGGCAACCACTGATTTACTTTCTGTCTCAATGGATTTGCCTATTGTGGACATTTAATATAAATGGAATCATAAAATATTTGGCCTTTTGTGTTTGGCTTCTTTTATATAGCATAAATTTTCAAGGTTTGTTCAAGATGTAGCATGGAATAGTACTTCAATCCTTTTTATAGGTGAATAATAGTCCCTTGCATGTATGTACCACATTTGTTTATCCATTAGTCAGTTAATGGACATTTGGGTTGTTTCCACTTTTTGGTTATTATGAAAAATGCTGCTAAGAACATTCATGCACAAGCAGCTGTACCATTTTATATTTCTATCAGCAATGCATGAAGGTGCCAAGATCTCTACATCCTCACCACTTGTTATAATTTTCATGTTTATTATAGCCTTCCCAATGCCAGATTGAATTTGATTTGGGAAGAATGGTCTTTGGAGGACTTCTTAGCATTCCTTTTTATCTGGCAATTTATTTTCTCTTGAGACTTCTCCCATTTTGCAGCAGCACAGAAAAGAAACTCCACCAAGTAGCCAATACTGTTGACTTATAAGAAGGCTGTGATTATTCTCCAGCACTGAACATTTACCCTGGCAGCCTCCTTTCCAAATCTAATAAAATCAGAGGTAGTTCAGCATCATATAAAGCGCAGCTCTGAGCCTATCAAGTTGTGTGGCCATAGGAAACTCACTTTTCCTCTCTGGACCTCAGGTATTTTACCTGTATATTGAATAAGACATGTTCAGTGTCTTACTGGAATGTTGGAATACACCCTCTCAAAGTGTATGTTTAATTTTGAAGTTCAACATGAGGCAGTAATAGATGTCTGCTTTATTTTTACCCCCTAATCTGTATCCCTTCCTTTTGGGAATTGTTCCTCATTTCTGGCAACTGATTCTTATGGGAATCTCAGAGTCAATATCCCTCACTCCAGAAGTGGACCTAATTAAAATACTTCTTCCCGGACAAAGTGATCAGTTCAGAGATAGGTATATGGTGCAAGCTAGGGAAATTGGCGTCTTTCCTGGGAACTCTGAGCCCAAGCTCTCAGGGAAGATGCCATCTGCTGCCAGGACTACTAGCTAAAGGAATATGTCTCCTGCGCTGCTGGTGGCTTTCAGGGCCTCCACATGGAAAGTAGAAATGATGGGACAGATTGTGCCGTTTGAGGTCCTCGATCCATCTGGGCCTGCAGTCAGATCGACGCCTACATTTTTCTGTTCTTTCTTTCGTGTGTGTGTGTGTGTAACTTATTTTAAGCTGAGTTTCAGTCACTTCTATTAATCAGAATGTGTCTGACTGATATGTACACAAACATGTATTGAGTGTCTATGGTGGATATTTTGGAGTAAACAAGGAAGTATACTTCCAGATTCTCAGGGAGTTTACAGGCTAGTAATAGGAAATACAGTAATAGGAAAATAGTAATAGGAAATGCAGCCAGATGCAGAAATAGGAAAGCCAGCTGTACAATGAGGCTTTTCTATGTGATCAGTATTTTAACTAATGTACCATTTCAGAGACTGCAGTTTAATGGCACACAGTCACACATAGTTTTAGCATCTGATGGCCCTGAGTGCTCTACCACATATTATCTGCATGACTTTGGACATGTTTTCTTAATGTTCAGAGCCTCATTTTCTTTTTGTCATTCACAAAATAAGGATAATATTATTTAGTTCATGGGCTGTTTTGAAGATGAAATAAAACAATTCAGATAACACAGTTCCCGATACCTAATACATCTTTATAACTTTGCTCCCTCTCTGTCCAGAAACTCCTCCAGTCTTGAAAAATGAAACTAATTCAGAATTTGCCTTTAAAAAATACCTTTAAATAAGAGAAAGCTTTTTTTTGAAACAGTGATATAAAACAGTTATTCATATACATCTTAAAATAGTAAGCATTTATTTGGGATAACGAATTCACAAACACATTTAAAGAACATAATTTAATGGTTTGCCCAGGTGTTGGCACAGTTTAGGAAAGCTAGCAGGCAGATACTGATATTCACTGAATATAACTATCCCTCATACAGAATGAAGAGGATTACTAGAAATTAAACAACCAAAAGGTACTTGTTAAGAATTATTTTATAAAAACCCATATTGGGTTTTCTGATTCTGACTTGTAATTGTAACAATCTCCATATGACATTGGTAATGTAACCAATACACCCATTTGTCATTGACCCCAGGACTTGTTGACACATAAATAAGAAATGAAAATAATGTAATAACCCAAAGGGCATCCTGGTTAATCGCCCGCCTCTTCTTATTATTGTTTAATGAACACACACAATAAATTAATATTACGCGAATGGATGATCCATTTATCTTCTGCTGGCTCAGGGCATGTATAACACATTTACTTGACTTTTAGTTGCATTTCTAGTTTTTCCAAACATTAGTTACTCTTTTTCAAACCTTAGTTGCCCTTGTCTTTATGAACCTGACCCTTACTGTAGGGTGACCAAAATTTGCTGAAGTAGTGAAGAAGCAATTGAAAATATTTAAAGATATTTCCTGAAAATAATTATTCATTAGTGTGCATGTATAAACTAGAAATATGAAATAGCATGAGGGTTGCTATTACAGTCTAAAACAATGGCAAGTTTGTTTATAGAACAATCATCCTTTGAATCAATTATTTTTTCTGATTAGATTACACTCATAAGGAAATGAATACAGTGCCCTTTAGAAATGCAATATAGTTATGGAAAAAAAAAGCCCACCCTCTCCCTGTACATTTTAATGATTAGCAAAGCTATCTCATGGTTTGGATGGAGGCCCAGGAAATGATCCAAATGGGATTATATTTTCTTAATCTATTAGGATAATGTACAACTTGCTTCCATTCTCCACCCTACCCCATCTAACTTGGCAAGTACTGTTAGCAGACTCTGAAATAGTTATATTCCAGAGACAGACTCACATACAGTTTTTCATCTCCAGAATGTGTCTGTCATAGCCTGAAATCTTAAGAAGATAGTATTGCTGACTAGAAGAGAATTCATATGTTTTAGAATTTGATTGATTATGGGCCCCCAGGTAATAGTCAGTGTGATCAGCATTATGCAAACATATAAGGGTCATGGCTTCTGTTCCCTAAAAGTGATTGTCTTTCACACACACCCCTTAAAAAACAACAGCGACTATCGAGTTTCAAATTCCTAATCAAAATTCAGGAAAACCAAAGATGATTTAGAGGAGTCATGTTTCTTAGCACCTGTTCTTAATCTGCATGCATAGCTCAGTATAAGCATAACCACTGGGGAGGAGAGAGATGTGGTTTTTATAGTGATCTGGCAGCCTAAAGGTAGGCAACCATCTGAACCACTTTCAGAATTAAAGAGCTCTGAATGAAAAAGTGGTGATCCCTGCGTGGAGAAGACATTGAGACCTTGCTCTCTGCTAAGCTGATTTTGCCTAAACATGATTATGATCATTGAGAGACTCAGGGATAAGAGAAAAAGTTGCCAGTCACATCAGAGAAAGGGAACACTTTCTGCTCCCTATAGATACTTACGGTTCCCAAGGGGCATTGCAGAGTCTGGGAGTCGATATCACGAGCTTGGAAGAAATCCTTATTTGGTGTCTCATTTGGAATGGGTTGCTGAAAAGACCATCCCAAATATCTGGAGAGAGCCCCGTCCTCAGATCTTCCACACCTATAGAACTCAGTGAGCCACGCTGACTGCCAGAAATGCAAGGAATCCAGGAAGGAGAGATCCTTCAGCCGCTCTTGTGCCATTTTGAACCTTTGTGGGTCCTTTGAGAGACCATAGTATTATGGGTAATTAATGTGTACCATTGGGTTGTTGACTGTACTTTATCTTAGTTTAAAACTCTTGCAGAATATTTTGGTCAGAGAATTGACCAACATGAATATTTGACTGTCCAACAGGGCATATACTACCTGCCTTCTGGGTGGAACTTTAAGTGAAGGAGCATCTAATACCTCCTGCCCCCCTCCCCAAATAACTATGTCTTTCATTTCAGGCAAATAGTTGAATTATGCTCAAATAGAATCTTATTTTGGCTATTCATTTTGTGCATATAAAAGTAGCTCCAAAGAATAGGATATGGGTATGGTTGAAGAGAATGCTTTCCCTTTTATGTTAAACACTTCTGTCTTTATTTATTTAAATTAATCAAGCGTTAGCTTGGATTAAGATTTTAGAATTAAGAAATGGAGAAAAATTAGCCCCACTGCCCAAATGAAAGCTTTTCTTTGCTCATGATAGAGAAGCTGTATGTGTAGTGGAGAAGACTATTAGAGTGGATCTCTGAGGCCTGGCCTCATGAAAATAGGTTAAATTAAGGGAGTTTATTAAATTTAGTAAAGAGGAATTATTTGGGGTGGACTGAAGCAGAGTGACTTGGGGATCAATTTGGCATTCATTCATTTATTCATTCAATAAACATTTATAGAACGTCCAATTTGTGCTTGTTCCTGTGTTGGCAATGGCTTCTAACAGAGAACAAGACACAGTTCCTACTCTCATGTAGCTTGCAATCAATAGAATAGTAAAAGTGAATTGAGTACATCTTATGTGCAAAGCGATGAGATGTTCTGGGTGTGGTGTGCAGATGAATAGCAACTGTCTTCAGTGAAGTCACGGTTTAATGGTGAAGTTAGATCTGAACGTTAATCATCATTCCAAGCTGTGTGTGATTAGGGCTCTATTTAAGGTATAGGTCAAGGACTAGAGTGCATAAAGTTCTTTTAATCCCTTCTTTGTATTAACATTTTATTTTTGTAGAGCTTTCCTCTGGGAAACATTGGTTTTATAAATATTAATTCCATCAGAAAAGAGCTGTAGAAAGCAATGGGAAGAACACTTTGGCTTTAGCTTTGGTGTTGATTGAGATAAAGCTCCATTGTTCTCATGTAATACTTCCCTGTGAATAGGATTCCTGAAGTCTCCTTTTGTCTATGAATATACTAATGGAGCTTACTTACTCACAGTGCTGGCTTTCCATGAACAAGTGACCGTAGGCTGCTGAGACCCTCTGGATGGATGCTGGGATGACAGGCCAATGCAACAGCTCGTTGAGCTTTGAGGTTCCTGCACTGCCTCCTGGACTCACGGTCTGAAGCCACTGCTTATGAGCTAACTCTTCTTGTCCTGCCCACTTACCCACAAGGCTATGACCAAGTTATCCAATAATTCTTTTTTTTTAAAGATATTTTTTATTTATTTATTTGACAGAGAGGCAGGGAGCACAGGTAGGCAGAGGGGCAGGCAGAGGGAAAGGAGAAGCAGGCTTTCTGCTGAGCAGGGAGCCCGATGCGGGGCTCGATCCAATAATTCTTAGAATGTCACTGGAATGACATTTCCGGAATCAACTCATTTATTTATTGGATTTCTTATTGTGCAAAGAAGCAGGTTAATAGCTAGTCTTGAGCCACTGTACAAAGTAAAGAAGGCTCTAATGGAGCTAAAAGTTTCTAACATCTCTACTAGTTACATTTTCCATTGTTACTCTATTCAATATTGTAATATTTCTGGGAATATATGTAGCTACTAAGCCAGCTATTTAAGAGTCTAGAGGTGAGGTTGTCTAAATTATTATTCTATGAGGGGTGATTTGTGCTTTCAAATATGTGTTTGTCTTTAGATCCTTAACCTTTAGCCAATTCCATGTTTGTTGTGATTTATTTTCTATATATGTTTTTGACCTTCTCTTGGCAGATGACTTCAACATTATCTTCATTGAGAATGATTCTGACACTGGCTGGAGAGATACAATTGTGTTCTGTTTATGCAATATAGAAAGCCAGAGCACTTTTTCTAAGCTGTCGTCATACATCACTGTCAGTATTTTGAACCACTAAATTGTTATTAGAAATTCAGGGACAATAATCCATTTTGAGAATACCATGAGAAAAGCAAATACTGTAATGACTGACTGACATTTCAAGAATAACATCATTCAAGACATGCTAATTTTTCTGCAACCCATTTTCCTGGATAAGTGTCTATTGTATAAATAAATTTGGTTTCCAACCCCTTTCCAGCATTTGATGAGGGAGTCTTGATATTAAAAAAGAAAATCATCTGAAATGAAATTTGCTTATGTTCTCCATGGCTTTACAGTAAAAAAAAAAAAAAAATAGCCTGCTTCATGGCTAGAATAAATGACTTTCTTTACCAGCAAGCGTTTTGTATCACATGGTTTCCACTATTTTTCAAGGAAAAAAACCCCTGCTATAATAAGCACCTAAATTGGCTTGTGCATTGGTTCAGGAGTAATGAGCTATGATGAGAAACATACTGGATAGAGAGTTAGGAGATGGGAGAGTTCTGGTTCTGAACGTGCTTTGACAAAGCTGTGACCTATAACCTTGAATACAAGATTCAATTTCTCATAGCTGTAGTTGACTTTGGGGTTTGGTTTCTTTGCTTTTTTTTTTTTTTTAAATTAAGCATGTTTGGGTGTGTTCTGGTTCTGGTAGGCTATAATAGGATGCCTAGATAAAAATGTAAGAGAATGTCTCACTGACACCCCTTCTCATATTCTTTATGGAGGAAAATTTTTTTTCAGCCAGGAGTGGGAAATTGACCTCCCAATCCTATTGTTTTCAAATACTTTCATCCACTTTGGCAGGACAAAAGGATCATGGACAATTTATCTTATAACTTTCACTTGTTACTACAATAGAAAATATGCGGCTTTTTTCAGTCAGATGCTAATGACAATGATAATAAGAAAACCATTAATACTTTTTTGTACCAGAAAGTACAGATCCCAGTATCATAAGATGATCGATAGTAATAATTTGCATTTATGTAGTGTCCAAGTTTATAAAACACTTGCATTTAAAAAAAAAATCTCATTGACCCTCCAAAAATAGAGTGTTATCTTTTCTGTTTGAGAGATGGGAAAATTGAAGTTGGGCTATGAGGGGTAGAGCTAGGTCAAAATCTCTGTCTTCCATATCTTATTTCAGTTTGCTTAGCATTACACCATGCTTCCTCCATAATCTCACAGCAGGGCAATATAAACCATGAATTATCAAGTGCTTCCAGCATTATTTTGGGATACGGGATGACACATTCTTCATGATAAAGTGGGCATTTGAAACAAACCATTGGGAGAGAACAGTGTTAGTACTGGAGGGATAATTGTGATAATAAAAGCACCTAATATTTCTACAGAAATACACAGTTTACTGAATACTGATTTTAGGGGATCCTTGAAACAATAATCTGACATGAGCTCTATTATCCTTTGGTTAAGGATGTGGAATCCAGGGATGTGAGGCTGAGGGCTTGCCTTACACAACTGGCATAGGGCAGGGCGAGGCCTGTTGTGAAGTTTATGTCCAACGACACTACATAGGTTTAGATGCCACTGGGGAACCCAGTTTGGCTATTCTTAATGATTGGAACTTTTCAAAGCACAACACAATTAGGTCTTTACCAGTAATCATTCTTTCATGGAGGAGGGGAGGATGTAGAAGAAGCAGGCATTGTAAAATACTGATTAAAAATATGGGCTCTGGAGTGAGATAAAATTTGACATCTTGCTGACCTACTAATATTAGGATAATAGATAATATTACCCATCTGTATCCTTTGAGGACTCCTTTAAGGAGAAACTGCCTCTCTAGAACAGGCTTCGTTTCTTGTGTCCTACTCAACTGCAAGGTAATTAAGTTCTGATCCTAGTACTTGATATACTCCCTCACTTTCCAATGAAATGGATTTCTCCTTCATAAGTTTGTCAAAGCAAAAGTCACAACCACTTGTCACTTAAGCAAGCATCCTTCCCCCCCCAACATCTGGAATACATTAATATCAGAAATGATAAAAGTGTCAGTGTGGGGGCCTGGCCCCCTCTTCAGCCATGATTATTGTGTCTCAGTCAGGAATAGTCCAGAATCTGATCTCCAGAATGAATTACAAGGGTGCTCAAGGACTGGGACTATGATGGGTTGAATTGACATCTATAGATTCGAAAGACCCTAGCCATTTTCAATGTTTTGTGACATTTTTATGTGCACTGCATAATTAAAAGACTCCCATTCTAAATAGCAGGGGGATTACTGTTTGGTCATTCTAAGCAGATGACATTCTCGTTCCTCCTTTGCTAGCAAGTCACAAGAGAGATGTGTAGACAGGAGGGAAGGTCTGGAATTGGCCACTCCATGTGCAATATTGGTTGGCATCATGGGAGAATAAGGCAAGAGGGAAGTTAGGATGTGTCCACAAGGACAAATTGGGTTTAGAAGAATGATACATCTTCTTGTTTGTCACTTTTTAAGGCATTCCTTATCCCTTGGCTGAAATCCAAAATCACTTTCCAGTTTTAAACACCAACCTATAAAGCTGAAGGGCAAGAAATTAATGACACAGACCCAGTTTTTGTGTGGATGGACATGTATACAATTGAAATACATTTGAAATGCATTAGTAGACCACTACATACATCCACAGGGTGTGTGACAATTAAATGAGACATTACCTCTAAGGCACTAAACATTGCATGAAATCCTGGATGCTGCTGCTTCTTATAATGATGATAACAATTAAAGTGTAGCAATAATAATCATTGTTCAGATGTTGAGACCCATAGGGCAGAGCTAGGAAAATGCACTGTTGAAGAGAGAAGAGAAGGAGGTTTGCATTTTCTACTTGGCATTCTGGCCCCAATTAGGTCTGAGGTATGGGTTCTCTCCTTGACTGCCACCATTAGGTTTTATGACTTAATGCTTAGTGTGGTTTTACGGCCTCACCTGAAAACTAGAACAGTATCTCCTCCCACTGGATGCCAGGATGATCTTTTGAATGTGATATGTACAGCGAGGTTGGAGCTGGGGTCCAGCAATACAAATTATGGTTGCTGGCATTATGAAGGTCAAAAATGCAGGGCCGAAAATCAGATCCTTCTGGAGGATAGGAATCAAAGACAGTAGCCTTACCATTGACTTCCATGACCTCTTCAGCCAGAGCCTCAGTGTTTCATTTCAGTGACCTAGAGACAGACATGCCAGGAACCAATGGTCCTTCTCTAATGGGCCATCCATACAAAGAAATGCTTGTCATTTGGGGTCTGCAGTGAAGGTTCACTGATAAATGCTTGTTAGTATTCTATAGGAGAGGTCTAGAAATGGAAAATGTTCACGAAAACATCTTCCTGCTCTCAAATAATGGTCCCTGCCCTCCAACTCATTTGTCTTAAGCACAATAGATCATTCAATTAACTTAGGTAAGAGCAGAAGCCATTCTTTGTCACCTTTTTTTCTGCTTTTGAAATTGCCATCTACTCCTGGGCATCTCTGTGCTTGCCCCTGTTCAGTGGGATTTTGGCTGAATGCAACAGGAGGGCAGAGGGCTCAGGTAGGTAGGCATCTGACAAGTGTCATAGAACCAGGACCATAAGGTGCTTTTCAATGCCCAGAGCCCTGGTTCATTGCACACCACTAGCAAAGGGAATGCTGGTCACCTTTAGCCCGGGGCATCCAAGAATGTATCTCTAAAAGACTATTTTGCTTGCCAAAAATATAAGCATGTTCAAGATAGAAACTGTGTTTTTTCTTCCTTTTCTCCTAAATACAACTTAATGATTGGGGTGATTTCAGAACTGCCGGGGAAAACAAATCAATTCTTTTTGGTTTTTAAAAACTAACAAGAAATGCTGAGTGAGTAAAAGGCAACGAGGCAGCGTTCAGTAAATGCACCCACATCAGGAAGGAGGTCAAGTTAAAATTGTGTTTGACTGTTGGAGTTTACTAAAAAAATTTAAGTACCATTACTGGAGATAAAATATTGTATGTGTGCATTAGCTCTTGGCTAGCTAGCCAATACTCATGCACATGGTACCATTTTTATATATAAATGGATGCGCTACAAATCAATGTTCTCTAATCTCAGCTGCACCCTCAATGATGCTTAGAAACCCTATTATTCATCTGATTTCTTATCACACGCCCCTTGGGGCCAGCACAAGCCTTGTGTAACTCTGACCGGCTCTGCTCCCCAACACACTCTAGCTGATGGCTCCTTCTCCAGAGTCTCCCTGTATTTTCCTCATTTTCCAAGAAAGACCCTTCATGTGCAGCCTTGATTTTATCTCCTTTCAGCCTTTTGGTGTCTGGGGATCTAAAATCTCATTGTTCAAGTCCTCCAGCATTGACTGTTCCAGAGCTTTGCAATGTTCTTGCTCTCCCTTTCCTTCTCTTTGCAGGCATCGAACCTAGCCCAAGTTCTTGGCTTACTGTGCTTCCCAGACTTCCTTGCAAGTGGCACCACTGATTTCAATGACCCCCATGGTAGCGCCTGACCTGGTCTCATGCAAGAGTATATCCTAGCTCCTTGCTTCTCTCTCTTGTTCTGTCAGTGGATCTTATTTACGGAGTTCTCCTATTTCAAAACCTGATATGCCTTCTTGCTACTGACCATCTCTCTCCTTTCTTTCACTGCTAAACTTCTGAAAAAGGAATTTTTGCACAATTGCTTCTGCTTTCTTCCCTCCTACTCCCATTTCAAGCCCTTCCATCCTGGCAAAAAAAAAGAAAGAAAGAATAAAAGATCTTACTTTGGCCGCTGGGTTACTGCATTTTCCTGGTTTTTCTTTCTGGTGGATCCTTCTCATGCTCCTCATTTTTCTCCCATTCTCCCATTCCATATTTAATATTTAATTTATTTCCATATTTTATTTCCATATTTTTTGCTGGATATCATAGTCACTGATATTTTATTACTTCCATTACTCTTATTTTTAAACAATTAATTAACATATAGTGTATTAATAGTTTCAGAGCTAGAGTTCAGTGATTCATCAGTTGCATACAACACCCAGTGCTCATTACATCAAGTGCCCTCCTTAATGCCCATCCCCTAGTTACCCTAACCCCCCACCCCCACAACCCGCGGTTTGTTTCCTATAGTTAAGAGTTTCTTATGGTTTGTCTCCCTCTCTGATTTTGTCTTTTTATTTTTCCTAATTTCCTTATGACATTCATCCGCAAGCCTAGGTCCCTGCCCTTCCTCTCTCCAGAGCTCCAACTTCCTGTTCTCAACTCCATTGGTAACTTCCACTTATGTGTCCCTTAATACTCTGCCTCATTTTTTTAAAAAATTCTGCCCAATTATCTCCTCTTCAAAACCCCTTTTCTTATCTTTTCTAATTCTATTGATAACGCCATCCCAAAAATCATCATTGAAATCTTAGAGTTCTCTTCGTTTTCTCTTCCTTTCTCTTGCTACCTGAATTGATCACCATGCTCCTACCCCCTGTCTATTCCCACTTCTCCATTTCCTGCTCCTGCTGCCTTGTCCTGACCCTCCCCTTCTCTCACCTCTACCACTGGGGCTGTCCTCACTGACTTCTCTGACTACCCGTATCTCTCCGGCACTCATCCCCCACACTGCTCTTGGAGTTTTCCTTCTCAAACCCAGTGGTCATCACACCAAGTCTCCATGTTTAAGAACGTTCTGCACTCTGCTGCCTGAAGAGTTGAATTCAAAACACGTTTTATATAATGTCAAGTCTTCTACGGGACCCATTCTCTTTTCCCTTTTACCTCCCCCCTTTTTTTTCCTTTTACTCATCTTATGATCAGTCTGCTTCCTCTGCTATTTTGATTTGTTGACGTTGAACCCATATTTCAAGGGTTAGTCCAAGATTCAAAAGACCTTTGTACAAACCTTCTCTGGACATTCTATTAATAGAAGCTTATTCCTTCTAGCTTCTTCTGCTGAGTCTTCCACAGCCCTTTCCTCTGCCTTGCATTGCTGTCGGGTGAGTAACTTGAGAATTTATGTTTATCTTGACCTCTCAAAGTACCTGGCGCCTGGAGGAGGCGCTCACCCCTTCATGGTTCAAACCGAAGCTGAAACTTGACAACGATAGAAACAAGAACCTGGTGCTTATTATTTTGAAATCATTTAAAATGATGAACACTTTCAAAGATTTTATTCAGCAATGTTCAAATAAGGGAACTGTTTCTTTTTCACGGTTTATAATTTATTCTATCAGACAGGTGTAAAATGGCTGTGGAAAGGCACAGATGCAAATTAATTATCCATTTAACCTTTGACAAAAGAAAATAATCTGACTCCTTTTGAAGAGTCTTCCTCCCCCCTCCCCCCCAAATCAGGATAATAATGTAAAATTTTACTGATATCTTTCAAGGACAGTGTCACGTTTATGGCCGCTTGTCACAGAGCCTCCTGCAGCTGAGCAGACTGTGGGGAGGTGATAAGGGTGGGTAAACAGAGCTCTTCCGAGAGGGAGGCAGGTTTATACGTGGCGCATGGTGATTAAGGAAAAAGCTGGGTGATACCCGGTGAGACTCACACGTGCATTAACAAACAGGGGGAGAGCAGGGTTAATGATTCTGTATGAGAAGAATGAGTAAACATAGATTAGGATTGTATTTCTAGAAAACACAATGTAAAATTAACCGAAGCAGCACTCCGCTGTCTGATCCTGATTCCAAAGAATTTCCTTGCTGAATTCCAAAAGTTTCCATTGAGTGGATTAATGCGCAGAGAACTTTGAAGGGTTTTCCTCCCTAGGTTCTCAGCTTCTTTGCTAAGATAGAAAAATTGTCAACATAAGCCATTCATTTTTAAGATTGCTTTAACAATATTTACCATAGAGCAGCATTCGCTTCCTATCAAGGCAACGTTTCTCAGGCATTTTTTTTTCTTTCTTTTTCTTTTTTTCTTTTTTTTTTTTTTAGGAAAGAGAAAAGGTGATTGTCCCTCAAGTGGGTTTTTGAAGCATTATAAAAACATGGCATAGTCAACCATCTGCACAAAAATTCAATCACTTTAAAGATCGAGAGTAACTGACTTCAAGCTCAGCATCTTGAGAAATTATCCCGTAAATGGAGTAACTTTATGTCTAAATTAACTTTTTAAACGGTCATTTATTCAGCAGGAAAACATTTGTAGCTCTCCTTTAAAAAAAAAAGGAACCAATGATATGTAAGTCATCTCTTTTGTATGGTACTAATTAGGCAGTTTTAAAAATTGACGTTCTACTCTATTTTTCTACTGAGTACACACCAGCTAATGGGAAATCAGAATGTCTGTAAGTCTCCTGAATTCAAACAAAATTAAGATGAACTGAAACCTAACAGCAGGTACAGAAGGAAAGTGTACGAGAGGCGGAAGGCTGGTTGAGATGTGGCCCTCCTCACATATCCCTACCGCCCTGGTCTTCCTATACAAACACCAGCAGGGCTGGTGACTAGCAGGGCTTTCAGAAGAAGAGGAAAACATCAGGAATTGCTACTGCTCTACAGGAGAAATGGCCCCTCCCCCAGGCCACCCCAGACAAGACTCTGGGTGAGTCCCCATATCTGGGTGACATCAGCCCTGGTTATTGGTTATAAAGCTATGCCCCTCTCTCCTCAGCCAGGCACCATACCTTGCAAACACACCCTCTCGTTTCCTTCTGCTGCCCTATTTTTGAGGTAGTTGCCTTTATTTACTGTTTATATTCCTCATCACCAACTTGAAATCTTTGTCCTTCACCTATACACTTTTTACTAGATTTCAGATCACCCCCAGTGGGCTCCTGGTCACCCAACCCAAGGGTGTCTTCCCTCAGATTGCAGTCAACTCTGGCTCCCTGCATGTTGGACAAGCGTGAGTTTGTTGCTAAGTTTCTGTTCTGGCTTCCCCCTAATGATAAAGAGATAGAGGATTGCTCATTCCACAAGCAGGTCCTCCTCTTTGTATATTTTTAAATCAAAAAAATAAAGCTCTTTTATGTATTGTAATATCATATATATATATAAATTTATATAGGTATATATAAATTCATATAGGGGTACCTGGGTGGCTCAGTCAGTTAAGCATCTGCCTTTGGCTCAGATCATGATCTCAGGGTACTGGCAGGGAGACCGGAGCAGGGTTCCCTGCTCAACCTGGGAACCTGCTTCTCCCTCCCCCTCAGCTCCTCCCCCTCAGCTCCTTGTGCTCTGTCTCTTGCTTTCTCTCTCTCAAATAAATAAATAAAATCTCAAAAAAATAAAAACATATATAGGTATACATAAATTATATAGAGGGTTATATAATTCACACACATATATATAAAGTATCAGAAAATAGAGTTACACAAAAAGTATGGAAAATAGCCATATTTGTACTCACCTACCACTGTTTTAAACACCTTGGTGTATAATACCTCCTGACTATTAAAAATGAATGCATATAGGGATCCCAGGTGGTGCAGTCGGTGAAGCGCCCAACTCTTGGTTTTGGCTTAGGTCATGATCTCGTGGTCGTGAGATCGAGCCCTGCCTCAGGCTCCGCGCTCAGGGCGAGTTTGCTTGATATTCTCTCTCTCACCCCCTCTGACCCTTCCCCTCCTGCTCTCTCTCTCTCTCAAATAAATAAATAAATCTTTAGAAAGATGAATGCAAATATGTGCACATTTAGATAAACAGGGCCACACTGTTTCATGTTCTATAACTTTTTAAATACTTAATATCTATGAATCTCTGTCCGTGGTAACGCCTATATACTTGGTGTGCCTGCTGTTTTCCTGTGAACTCTCAGCCCCGCCCCCCTCCCCTTCACCGCCATCCCCTACTTCTCGGACTGTCCCTCCAAAGGACACCGCCTTTTTCCCAAGAGCTCTCATTGCAGTTAGGCTAACGGAAGCCTGAAAGGTGGGAAGATGACACAACCTGGATATATGATCTTAGTCTCTCTCTGTGTTGGGTGGAGTCCCCGGGTTATTTGAAAATGCAGATCTCTTGTTCAAAATCGTTAAAAATTTCAAGATGACAGCAGAACATCAAGCCAGGAGGGGGAGCTCCTGAGTTAGGGTGTACCGTGTGACTTCACAGATTGCGCGTCAACAAGCCGGCTCCGATCTCTGGAGGGGGCTCCATCTCTTCTGTGATTCTGATTCGCCCCGGTGGCCTTGGGCACGCAGCTCTTTGGGGGACAGTTTGGGCAGCCCCTCTCCAATGGTCCTCTAGCCCTACGGGTGGCAGTGCCTTCCTGTGGTTGTAAATCATCGGCTTGTTCCATTTCCCCTATTTCCTCTTGCAGCTTTTTTCAGTGCATCTGTTAACTTGCTCTCCCTATTAAATTCCTTCTAGTGAACTACCTGTCTTAACGCTAGTAGCTACGTTAGGGAAGGCAAAACCTGGCCATTGGACCACCACTTGCTTTACTCTGCTGTTGCTGCGGGCATCAGTAATGGGTAACATCTCGCTTTCTGCAAGACTTAAGTTCAGTCTCAGAATCCTTTTCAACACCGTGTTCAATTGCAGTTGGCACGTGGCATAAAATCCGCGTCGCCTCGCAGCTCTGCATCATCCTTTTAAACAGCTTCTTGCTTTCTGTCCCTGCGCTAGTATATCTTATTTAACTAATCCCTAACTGATGACGATGAGTTTGATTTTAGTTTTTCACTAATTCAGCAATGAGTGGTGGTGCATTGGTATTTTTGTTTATTTCTCCATTTGTCTGCAGGATAATGTCCTTGAAGGGGAACTGGATGGAGGGGATGCACATTGCACATTTTGATACATATAGCCACTTGGGAATGGTTGTACATATATTCGAATATTTAGGTATGAAATGTCTAACTATGCAAAGATCCATCTTTTTTCCTTTCACCATCGTTCAGAGTCATTACACTTATTTGAACAAATCGTTTTCGTAATTCTTCCTGGAAATTGTCTCTAGATCTAATTTCGAAGGGGCTTAGAAGTCACCCCTTTCTGTTCAACTTACAACTTATTTCTAAATAAAACCAGTATTACTCAGCCCAGCCACTTCTCAGTCTCCAGACTTCCTTTCGATGGATTTTTGATTACTTTTCAGAGACGAAAATCTGTTTTCATGTGTTGAAGTTCCTTTATTTTGGAAGATAGTCAAAACGATAGAGTGCTCTCCCTGAAGGCCTGACCAGAAAAGTCAGAAACTCTTTCAAGAAATTGCTGCAGCCTTATTTAAAGCTTATAGCTTCCTAAGGTAATACCTTTGGCGGCGGGGGGGGGGGGGCATATTTATTGAGATGTGTGAGGTTTGGTGTATTTGTTTTAAAACTCAGTTGCTTTATGTTGTTGACGAGTCTTTGTTAGTGGCAGGTTGCCCCTACCTGTAATTCCTTTAATCAAAGTATTTGTCAAAAGCCTGTAAAATATTTATTTGGCTTGGTTTCATCAATAGAGTAACGGAACAATATCTGTATTAAGTGTCTCATCTTTCACCTGGAATTGTTCTGACTGAAAACAATGTGTCTTCTAAGTACACAGTAAATCAACGGCTTGTTTTAAAAAGATAGGCCACCCTTCAAAGAGCTTGGTGTCATTCCATTTTGCACACTCTGTCCAAGATAATTTCTAATTTGCCTTTTTCAAAAGAGCATGGAAAAATGCTCTCATAAGACTGAGTATTTTCTCTTTCTTTTCTGCCCAAGAATGTCACGCAACTTTCAAATCATTGCAAAGCAAACAAAAACACCCTGCCACCTCCCCTCTGGTTGAAAATCAGTTGGTTTAAAGGCAATGTCTGGTTTCGGTAATATGAAATTCTTTGTTAGCCTTAGAAATGGCAGATCAATGACTTATTCTTGTAATCCCTTAACTCTTAAACAGTCTCCCAGAAAGCTGGTTTCAAAAAATAAGACCAGGCTTTGCATTTAGATAGACACTCAAGTGAGTCACTGGGAATGTGTGAGCTCCTTTTGGTGCTGTGTTTTCTTCCCGTCAGACCAATAAATTCCTACAGGTCTCAGCTCTTTAATTCCCTTTAGGGAGGGCTGGGATAAAGAATATCAGCCCATTCTAAAAAATCCTGCTGTTTTTATGACACACAGAAATAGCTACAAGAAATACCTTAATCATTTTTACTTGCAAGGCCATGTAACTTCTTTTTTTTCCCTCCAAAGTTAATGATCACTAAGGGCCCGCACACATACACGCAGAACCCTGGCCCTTGGGTCTCCCTAAGTCACCTTTATGGTACAGCCCCCAAATAAAACTATGTTGAGTTCTCTGAATTTGCGTTCCTGCTCTAGCCTTCAGGGTTTACAGGCTCCCGTTTCATTTCCTCTGCTAGCCATGTTGCAGCTATAATATTTCAGTTCCTGAGCATTTACTTAGCAGGGCCAGACTAATCCAGCTTAAATTTGCACTCATGGTGTAAAACTGACTGAGGCCTGTCTCCATTCATCAGTGTCCTTGAGACAGGACCCCTTATTCTGGCCTCTGTACTTTTGCATGGTCTTGTGTCTGGAATGATCTTTCTCCAATCCATTTAATGATATTCTTTCTTCCATCAGAGCTCGGACAAGTCTTACTTCCTCCCATGAGCCTTCCCCAGTGTTGGCAATGATCAGAGCTTCACAACTCTCTTTCTTCTTGGAAATCCTATAATACAAAATATAATGTTTTAAACTTATTATTATTGCTTTGTTGGGAATTATTTTCTGAAAGGGACTACCTACCACTCATGGGCAGAGGGCTCTGCATATCTCCTGGCAGCTGCCTTCCCCAACAGTTCCCACCACAGGGCCCGGGGCAGGAGCTGAACTGGGGTCCTCACCCACTCTCATTATCTAGTGTTGTAGTTCAGTCTTCATGCAGGAAAAGATGTAAAAACACAGAGATTTTATTTGAGCTGCACAAACCCAGGGCTTGATGCCAATAACAGTTTTGCACGTTTTCTTTGTTTGGATGAGTAATTACATCAAATGTGTAATATCCTCCTCATGAATTTTATGTGCATTATATTTAACACAGGCCTACTCTTTTTCATTGTTTCCAGTTTTCAAAAACGTAAGCCAACCACCTCTTTGGAAAATTTCCACTTCTGTTTTTCTTCTCAGCGATTTGTTCTCTTCTAAGCTCTTTTTTGAGCCTCGCTTTTATATTTTTCATTTCTATCATGTTCTCAGTTTGTACGCATTCTCATGAATCTAAAGGATGAAAAAAGAACATGTATATTAAGTACATACCTAAAATATCTAAAAAAGAACATGTCTATGTAGACTCACAGCTTACAAAACTTGAAAATATTTTCATCAGTGTTGTAAATTCAAGTAAGAGTGACATTTTTTAACAGTTGAAATTATTACTTTAAATTTTCAAAGCAGTAAATTTTTCTCTAAATTATTCAAGATTATCTACAAGGTTAAAAGGGAAACGTGTTATTAAAAAATATCAACATTCTCAATAAAATTAAGTTACACTGAATCACAAAATTTTACTTAAAAATCCTTTTCTTTGTTTTCTTGCAAACTTTTTATTATGGAGAAATTCAAACGTTCATTGGAGAATTCAAATTCAATGTTCCATATTTCAGTCATGTCAAATGTCACATACATACGTATTTTATAGTTGGGATCAAAACACAAGCAAAGCTCACAGATTGTGATTTGCTGAAATATCCTTTAAATCTTTTAATCTTTTGTTTTCTTTTCCTTTCTATCTGTCTCTCTGTTTCTCTTTCTCTCTTTGTCTCTCTGTCGCTGTCTCTCTCTCTCTCCTTTTCATTTTAATTATTGAACTAACTGCCTTATTTGTCCTATAGAGTTTTCTCCAGTCTGAGTTTGGTTGATGGCATCCCTATTGTGTTATTGAACATTTTTGGTACTGATGTTTAATTGCAGCATTATTTACAATAGCCAAGATGTGGAAGCAACAATAAATGTCCATTGCTCGATGGATGGATAAAGAAGATGTGGTAGAGACAGACGATGGAATTCTACCCAGCTATAAAGGTGAGTGAGATCTTGCCATCTGCAACAACACGGATGGGCCTCGAGGGTATTATGCTAAGTGACATAAGTCAGACAGAGAAAACAAAGACTGTATGATTTTACTTATATGTGGAATCTGAAAAACAAAACAAATGAACAAACAAGACAGAACAAAACAGAAACATACTCAGACACAGAGGACAAACTGGTGGTTGCCAATGGGGAGTGTGGTAGAGAAAACCAGAAAAATAAGTGAAGGCCATCGGGAGGTCCAAACTTCCAGTTGTAAAATAAATAAGTCACAGGGATATAAAGTATAGTGTAAGGAATATAGTTAATAATATTATAATAACTTTGTATGGGGACACCCGGGTGGCTCAGTCCGTTAAGCGTCTGCCTTAGGCTCAGGTCATGATCCCAGGGTCTTGGGATCAAGTGCCGCATCGGGCTCCTTGCTCAGTGGGGAGCCTGCTTCTCCCTTTGCCTTCCTATCTCTCTCCCTCCCTCTTTCTGACAAATAAAAAAACGAAAAACAAAAAACAAAATTTTGTGTAGTAACAACGGGTAACTAGATCTATTGATGATCATTTCATAATGTATGAAAATATCAAATCACTACGTTGTACACTTAAAACTAACATAACGCTGTATGTCAATCATACTTCAATAAAAACATTTAGTTAAACCTTATTTAATACTCTGTCAAATTATAAGTATTTGCAGTTTTGCATCCAATGTCCAATTAGTGACCAATGTAAAAACTTGGTGTGTGTATGCACACAGATTTAAGAGTGAAGTAAACTGTTTAATACCGTAAAATCTTCCATCAGCCACGGTGTAACTTCTACACTTAGCCGGTGCGTTCCCTAGTACTTCCTGGAATCACAGATTGGCAACTGAAGAGAAGCAAGAAAAGAGATACTTGACTGAGAAATTATACTTTGTTTTGTAAGAAGTTATTGTGTTGGTGTTGAGAGGAAGATTTCACAAGTTATTTGATTTGTCTCTTACCTAAGCTTCCCCCATTCCATTCTGTTTGCATTGTCTACCTCTGTTACCAGGGACAGCACAATACACATGGCCCCACAGCCTTCAAGTATGGTTTCCTAGGCCATCAGGAGAAAAATAGGTGAAAACATTTCCTTGGGCCTGACTGGTATTAGCCACGAGAGCAGATGTTGAGACGTACAGAGTGTACTGGGCTAGCACTGAGTGTTGGACCCCAAGTGAGAAGCTTGGCAGGCATTTAAAAATAAGACTCAGTGGGTCTCCTACCAATCATCAGATATGTGACTTCCTGGGCAACAAGAAATCTACAGAGCCATCCAAGCAGAGATGTGGCTTCTCTCCAACATGTTTCTCTGCTGATTTTATGTGAAGCCAAAGGCTTTTGGATGGTGACTAAAGGCTGGGTTAAGCAAATGATCAGATTCATAGATTGTTCTTTGGGATAGGGAGGGTTTCAGTGACACAAAGATTATCCACTAGTCAAGTCCTCAGAGATAGGCCTGTCAACCCTCGTTTTAGCTTCTCTTCAGGAGAAACACAGACCTCTGGTACTAATTAGATCTCTATGATACCGAGCAAGAGATTGAACATTCTGGTCTACAGGTTTCTGGGTTGTAAACCGAGGAGGCCAAACCATACGATCTCTAGGATGCATTCTGGCAGTATTGCATCCTGAATTAGTACCAGAGGCGTGAGCAAGACTCAGTTTGGCGTGACCCAGTCTTATATTTGACCCATTCCTGCACGGGGGTCCACTTGTGCTAATTCATAGCTAACCTATGGAAAGAGGCAGGAAGAGACGCCCCTACAACAGTGCCTGGCACATTGCTGTTTCTCATACTTATTTATGGATTGAATAAATGTCTCCTCAGTTACGTGAATCTAGATAGCTCCTCTGAGTTCCAAAATCGATCCCTGTACCTGCAGTCCAGTGGTCTCCCTGTTTTTCCCATTCTCTCCCCATTCTGTTGCCATTTGAGACCATTGGTACATGTTGGCTTAGCCAAGGGCAAAAGGAAGCAGCACGTCTTGTGTGGGGAGACAATTTATAAAGATATGAAAGTAATAGAGGCATCAATTATTATGCAAAGCGGTATGCAAATTCAGTTAAAGGAGCATCATAATGTCAGTTTGTCTAAGCTGTGACTGTGTCAGCCTGGAAAAAGTTGAGAAGTGCTGTGTTAAGCTAATATTTCGAATCTGCACCAGCTTTTTCAGAATAAAAATACATCACTATTAACCCAACAAAACGTTGCTTATGAAAATAAATAAAGCAGCAGCATCACCTGCTTCCCATTAATAATAGAGGTTTAATAATTATAGAAATATTTTGGTAAAATTATTTGAGTTTTCTATGTCAAAATAAATGTTTTCTTCTCTTCCTATTTCACTACCTTCCACAAAGCCATTATTCTTGTTCTCTGGATTTATAGGACATCTATTCCCGTGAAAACCATTGTCTGGCTATACCAGATTTTTTTTTTTTTAAATTTTTTAAGTAAGTTACTTTTTACTGAAGTGTTGCATACATATGTACCTACAGAAAGTCTACAAATCATGGTGTATCAAAGTGAACACACATGTAACCACACTCAGACCATTATGTGTAAGTCCCAATAGCTTAACAAACGCCCCTTACCAGTCATTTGGCCCTGCTCAAAGGTAATCATTCTGACATCTGCCATCATGAATTATTCTGGACTGTTTTTGAGCTCTGTATACATGGAATCATGCAGTAGGTGCCCTTTACTTCTTTCTTTCCTTCCTTCCTTCCTTCCTTCCTTCCTTCCTTCCTTCCTTCCTTCCTTCCTTCCTTCCTTCCTTTCCTTCCTTCCTCCTTCCCTTCCCGTCCCTTCCCCTAGGTCTTTGCCCAATATTGTATTTGTAAGGTCTTTCCATGTTGTTGTATTTTGTGATAGGTTGTCTATTTGTATGGGTTTAGTGTTCCATTGTATGGCGGCCATGGCGGTGTGAGTGTCAGACTGAGGAGTGGTTAGCCAACAGCCTCCCGCTACAGTGCTTTGGATCCACTGATATGGCTGAACCTCTAGGACCTGCTCTCTGGGGGCAGCATCCCACCAGTGACTGAGCATGGCTGGGGGGGTTGGCCTTAGGGTCCGAGTATTTGTGCTCAGTGGGGACTCCTCTGTGGCCAGTATTTGCATGGACGCTCCCCACTGGACCAGCTGAGATATTCTCAGAGCCACACCACGTTTAAGCTCCTCTCGCCATCTTCCTTCCTTCCTTCCCTCTTTGTTTTACAGGTCAACATGACCTGCATTGCCTTCTGAAGACTTACTCTGCGTACTCCTTCTCCATCCATCAGTAAATATCATGCACTCCTAACCTCATCTGATTGTGTGCTTCCCAGAGGATGCGAACTGATGCACATTATACAATTATAAGTTATTTATCCATTCTACTGTGGGTAAATATTTTAGTTATTTCTAGTCTTGAAGAGCCTTGAACGGTGCTGCTCTAAACATTCCTGTACATGCTTTGGTGCACATTTGTATGCAAATCAGTTGAGTCACTGTGGAATTTCTGGTCACAGGTTATGTGTGGGTTTAACTTTAGTAGATCCTGTCAGAGCCTAACCAAATGATTATCAGTCTACATTGCCACCAGTATGATATGCTCTGCGTACTTTCTGCACTCAGTATGGCCTGTTTTCAAACTTTTCAATACTTTGTTTCTCTGATGTGTAATGATGTTGAGCACATTTTAATATATGTTTATTGATCATTTATCTATTCTTTTATGTGAAGCGTCTCTTCATATGTGACTATTTTTCTTTTACTTACCCATATTTTCTTTATTGACTTATAGGAGTTCTTTGTATGTTTTGGATATGACTCCTGAATATCCTTCCCCACTCTGAGCCATGCTTTCTTAATAATGATTTTCTTATCCTTTCTTGACGATGATTTTGGTACACAGAACTTCTTAATTTTAACATAGTGTAATTTATCAATCTTTGCTCCTTTTTAAGAGCTTTTTTGACTGTTTAAGAAATCTTTGTTTTTCTAAAGCTCATAAAGATAGTTGCCAATATTTTCTTCTAGAAGCTTTTCCTTTCCACATTTAAGGTCTAAAATGTACCTGGAGTTGATTTTTGTGTATAATGTGTAGTAGGGATCATGATTAATTTTTTAAATATATGAATATCCATTTGACTCAGCATCATTTATTAAAAAGACCACCCTCTCTTCAGTGCATAGCCCTGTCACCTTTTCCTAAATCATGTGGTCTATTTCTTTACTTTCTCTTTTGTTCCATTGATCTATCTGTATATCTTTGAATCAATACTAAATTCCCCTAATAACTTTATGATAATTCTGGCTATCTGTGATTAATTCTTTCAATTTTCCCCTTTACCTTAAGATTGCCTTGGCTATTCTAACATTTTCATATGAAGTTTATAAAACAGATTGTCAAGCTGTGCAAATACACTGTTGTGTATTGGGAATTTTGATTGGGATTTGTTGATCCTTAGATCAATGTGAAGAAACTGACCACACTGAATTCTCCAATCCAAGAACATGGTATATTTCTCCATTAGTCCAGATACTCTTTATTTAATCTCAGTAATAATTTCTGATTTATAGATAGACAACTTTCACAGGTTTTGTTTGATTTATTCCTAAATAGATGATTATTCTGGATAGCATCATGAAGTTTTATTTTCAAATTTTATATTCTAATTATTTGCTTCTGTTGTATGGAGATGAACTTAATTTTGTATATTGATCTGGTAGGCAACAACTTTCACTAATTGTTTATTGGTTCTTTGTCATTTTCTATGCACACATTTATATTTTCTACAAATAATGAGAGTTTTATTGTTTTCTTTCAAGTCTTTATACTTTTTTTCTTACTATATTGCACTGGCTAAGATATTCCTTACAATAAAATTGTGATGTCAGATATCCTTGTTTCATTCTTGATCTTGGAAATGGCAAGGGGTACGCTTTTAATCTTTCACTATTAGCTATTGTTTTGGGGAAAGCTGTTCTTTGTTAGGTTGAAAACAATTTCTTATTCTTGGTTTACTAAAAGTTTTGTTTTTATCATAAATAAGTATTGATTTTTTTATCAAATGCTTCCCTGCATCTATTGAGAAATGTTTCTCTTTTATTTTGTTAATATGGTGAATTACATTGATTTATTTTTAAATATTATTCATCTTTAAATGAAATCCTGGAATAAATCCCATTTAGCAATGATATATTATCCTTTTATACTTTTATACTTTTACTGAGTACAATTAGCTAATATTTGTTTAAAGTTACTACGCCTACATTTACAAGACAAATTTGCCTTGTAATATTCTTGTCAGGTTTTGGTATCAAGGTTAATCTTGCTTTATAAAAAAAGTTGTATAGTTTTTCTTTTTAAATCTTTTTCTGTTCTCCAATTTAATATTGGCATTTCCTCTTTAGATATTTGGGATATTTCACCAATGAAGCCACCTAGACCAGTAGTTTTCTTTATTGGGTGAGTTTTGAAATTGCCAAATAAATTTCTTTTTATAACCTACTCAGATTTTTAATTTTTGTTGTGTGTTAGTTTTGTTAAATAAAATTTTTCAAGGATGCTTACATTTTATTTAAGACTTCAAATTTACTGGCATAAAATTGTGCATAATACCCTCACTGTTTTTTCAAATTTCCATAGGATCTGTAATGCAGTTCCCTTTTACTATCCTGATATTATTTGTGCTGTCTCTCTTTCTCTTTTGTTTTCTCGTTCTGTATTGCTAGTGATTTATCAATTTTATTAACATTTTTGAAAAAAACCGCTTCTCTTTTTTTCTATTATATATTTGCCTTCTGTTTAATTAATTGCCCTTGTCCTCCATTCTTTGAGATTAATTATATCCTTTTCCTTGAGAAGGAAACTTAGATAATTGTTTTTCAAATTATATATATTACATATAAAAGCATATTATATATAATTACATGATATATTATATGTAAATAAATAAATATATATATACACACAGATATATATTCCTCTAGAAAGGATTTATTTGATTTCTTGCAGGGAGTTAGCATAAGTGTAATCATCTTGATCCAATTAGGTATTGAGATACTTTGAGACCGAAGTTCAGGTTTTTTGAGGGGTTGTCTATTTTCAATTTTCTCTAATTCCTAGGACATTATCATTCAGGAATCTCAACTGAAGATCT
Organism: Callorhinus ursinus; assembly: GCF_003265705.2. Lineage (NCBI taxonomy): Eukaryota > Metazoa > Chordata > Mammalia > Carnivora > Otariidae > Callorhinus > Callorhinus ursinus. The sequence continues at coordinate 14,566,582 of NW_027397064.1, forward strand.
GGAATGTTAATCAGAGACCTTTTTGTTTGGCAGGTCCTAAATACTGATTTTTTTTTTTCTCCCCAGCTCCAGGGTACAGCTGAAAGCTCTTTTTTTTTTTTTTTAATTAATAAATGACTTTTTAGAGCAGTTTTAGATTCATAGCAAAGTAGAGTGGAAAGTACAGAGAGTTCCCACATGCTCCATGTCCCCCCACACACTCAACCTTCCCTCTATCAACATGCTGCACAATGAGGCACATTTGTTACAACTGACACATCACTGACATTGACACATCATTATCACTCAAGGTTCATAGTTTCTGTTACGGTTCAGTCTTGGCCTTGGGTAGTCTCTAGGTTCTGGAAATCTATACGGACACATATCCACTATTGTAATATTGTACAGAATAGTTTCACTGCCCTTAAAATCCTCTGTGCACTGCCTATTCTTTTTAGTGGCATCGAAGTTGAACATTCTTCCTAATTTATTGGCCTCTTTCTTCCGAAGTCTTAGGATTTATCAAATGCTGAAAGTTTAGAAGCTCAATATTATGTTAGGCTCCCTTCTCTGAGAGTCTCTTTTTCTTTGATCTCTCTGCTCTTAAGTCTTAGAAACCATGGTTTGTTTTCCAAAGCCTTAAGTAGCTGCTGTTTTAGTTTAGTTTTGTTTTATATCGTGTGCAGCTCTTATGTTTTTTCTTAGGGAGAGATTTTATCTGATAGAAGCTAGTCCTCCAGCCATGTTAACTTTATAGAACTACTAATATAATTGGTTTCATCTGAGCTAATTATTTTGTTGACATATAAAGACTACAAAGTTGTCAGAATAGAGAAAAACTGTTCTTGGTGAATGCATCTTTTTCCCCCCATTAGAACCCACCTACTCATTCATTCACTTATTTATTCATTCCTCAGCAAATATTTTTTAAGCATGCCTGATGTGCTTCTATGAAATATAAAATATGTTAGTCTCTGGGGATACAGAAGAAAATTTATCAATGGTTCCTGGATTTGAGGGGCTTTCCGTCTACTAGATTACATGAGTAGAAAGATTAGGAGGAAAAAGATATCAAATTTTGGACTCAGAGGGACTAAGATTATTTATTAGTTGTGATCTTGAATAAGTTACTTGGCTATTTCCAAGCTTCAGCTGGGCAAAATATTGAGTGTTGTAAGATTAGACAAAAAGTATGTGATATGCCTATCACTATGCCTGCAACATAGTAAGATATAAATAATTTGTATTTCTTATTGTTATTCCAGGTGGAGAGACTTATAAAGTGTAAAGTCCCTGGGAATGTTTGTGGAGGACAAGGAAAGATTTTATAGAATTTAAACTATGAAAGGAATATAGGAGATCACCATCCACAATAGGTGGTGATGGTAGGGCTAACATGTGAGTGGGGGCTCAAAATAGGTTTGGAAGGTAGGAAGAAGGAGGTCTTTGACATGGAGGGAATTGTACAGGCCTTTGCTTTTTTTTTTTTTTTTAGGCCTCTATCTTTTTTATATTACAAAATGGACATTTGTAATATGTTTGGCACAGAGTTCCATGAGGATACAATTGTGAATAAGATAGACATGGTCGATTGACCTACTTTTACAAAGTTTATTGATGATCAAGGATATAGACAAGCAAGTAGGCAGTTAACAAAGAGTATGGTATTCTAGATCTTTTGGGATAACAGCTCATCCCATAGCCATTGTTCTCTTCTCTAAAACGGGCCCTTAGATAGATGCCTAACTTAAACAGGGCCCATAGGATTATGGCAGAAATTTGGGGCTGTCATTCAGGGACATTGTGTTTTCTGCATGTGGTTAGAGCCACCTACCACATTCTTCCATATGGCTAGAGAGCAGAGAAAGCTGTTTTACAGAAACCAATAGAAAGGAAGTAGGTATGCAGAAATTAGCCAAAATATGAGGGAGAAAGAATCGTATCAACTTTCAACTTCTGGTGCTAGTCCTTTCCCTAAGACCTGGATTATGAAAGATAACACCACATCTGTATATTGCTTAGAGTCCCTCAAGCTGATTTCCACATCTTGCAACCAAAAGTCTTACCAAATAAATTTATGATAGATGCTAAGATAGAAGGCCTGTACTTTGCCAGAGAATTACGTATGGAAGGCGCACAACGCTACTTAGTTGGTATGTCAGGGAAGGACCTTGTTGGAAGAGTTGTCTAAACTCAGATGAAAAGGATAAGCAGATGTTACGAGAAAAGGGGCAAGACTGCTGTAAGCAGAGGGAAACACATGTGTGAACTGAAGGAGTAACTACAGAGGTTTGACCTGTTTTGGCACAGTGTTGGGAGGCTGGGGAGGAGAGGGGAGTAAGGTATCGAGCTGGAGAGGGGAAGAGCTTTAGGTCATCCGGCCTACTTGCTAGGATGTGGACCCCCATCCCCACACTCCCTACAGCCACAGTCCCTGTCTGTTACTCACTTCTCCGCAGAGGAAAACCAACGTATCTGGTGGGTGTGTGGTAGCCATTATTCCACGTGTCTGGATAGAATGAGCTCTAGATCAAGAGCTGGGTATTTGGTCTCATTCCATACCTCTCTGCCTTCTTTTCTAACTTGCTCTTCAGAAAATACAGGGGCGCCTCGGTGGCGTGGTTGGTTAAGCGTCGGACTCTTGGTTTTGGCTCAGGTCATGATCTCAGGGCTGTGAGAGTGAGCCCTGCATCTGGCTCCATGCTGAGCACGGAGTCTGCCTCAGATTCTCTCTCCCTCTCCCTCTGCCCCCTCCTGCTCCCACTCTCTCCCTCCCTCTCTCTCTCAGATAAATAACTATATCTAAGAAAAAGACAGAAAAGAAAATACAGTTTGTGCCAGTACGATGGTGGGTGACCATTCCTCTGATGAAGGGAGATTTAGAGACTCCTTTCATGACGTGGTACATCTAAACGTGGTACGTTGGTTAGGACTTTGGTAAAAGACTCTGTAGGTCTTCTGAGGGCACCTAGCACTGATTTATTCTAGAGACTGTTAGGCCAATTCAGAGAAGTGAGTGAAAAGTTAGCAGTAAAACACTTGGGTTTTATCAGAGTAAAATATTCTCTTTGGTGTTTTTTAGCCTGTTTATAAACAACTTGAGTTATTTGGAGAAATGTGTTAAATAATTATGCAGTTACTAAATACTTCATTTTTGTAATTGATACTTCTCTTAGGTTGCTATTAAAGAGTGTGCCTGTTATTTTTGTAATTTGGGATGTGAGAGAAAGCACTGTATACTGCTGTTTCTCCTAGGCTCCACAGTGATAGTCTTTCTGGAACAGGACTGCAAGGTCAATGAATGTTAGAGACCGTCCCCACTCCTTCCTCCTAACAAGAGGCACCATATTCCTCCATCAGTTACAGACCTTTCCCTTTAGGCTGCTTAATCAGAGACAGGAAAAGACTGGATCTGGTGTGTTTCCATTTTATCTTGGAACTCCGTAATGGACCAGACTCAAACCCAGACGACTCATCCGTCATTACAGATGGCCTTGATTGTTTATCCCAGGCTAATACCTGTTTATCAGGAGCAACCACTTTCTCTCCAATCAGCGTTTAATATCAAATGACAGCTAGCTTGAGAAGGATTTGGAGGATGATAAATCCAATGGAAAAATCAAGGAAGACGGGGAGTAAGGAATCTATGTAATCAATGCAGTTGCATGGGAATGCTGAGAGGTTTATTCAGTAGATCCCCAACATGTGAAAGAAGCTTACGGGAGCCTATGCATTTGAGTGGCGGTGGAGGTGGTGTTGGCTACCCTTAACACATAAAGTAATGACAGATACCATTTTTTTAAGTGCTTCCCATATGACAAGCTTTGGGATGAGCACGTTTTATGGATGGTCTCATTGAATATAGGCAACCTTAGGAGCTAGATGGTTATCACTGGCTCCATTTAATAGAGAAGTAACTCACTGAAGTTCCCACAGAACAGGGAAAGGCAGGGAAGGCTGAATCCTGGGCTGTGTTGTATGAATCCAGGACCCACGCCCTTAGTGATCTGCTGCCTCATCCCCGTAGGTTGACCATTTTGTCTACCTTTTTCCTTTAGCAGCTTGCCTTTGACCTCGTGTTTCTTTGGGCTAGATGGACATTGGCACCTTATAACCTTCCCAAAGTCTTGCCTGGTCATATTTGCTACCTTATTATTGCCTAGTATTACCACGATCTAGATGCCAGATACTACTTACATAATATCCTCAGGTAGGAACAGTTCTACCCCAGGAGGCAAGGCGGCAGAGTGCCTGCACTTTGTTCTGCGTGATTACTGTGCTATGGCAGCTCCCTGGACTTGACTTGCTTGAAAGAAACAGTGTTAACATGACCCGCATTTGTTCTCGGCTCCAACTACCCAGCAGCCGGCGCTACCCCCCAGCCCCGTGACAGCACTCCGGTCAGGCTCTCCCTGCCCCTTGTGACTTCTTCTCCCACCCGCCCCTTGGTGGGGCTTAGCCATGCCACCCTGTCCCTCCCGAGGGCCCTGCAGGGCGCGCTGTGAGGTCCGGGAGAGCTGTCAGTCCTCTGCCCATTCCTCCTGTGACCATTTCAGCGTATTCGCCCGCAAAGGACTTGGAATTTTCAAAAGGTTGAGAGAACATTTCTCAAACCCCCAATTTCCCAGCAGCTTGAAAATCTCTTAAGACATTACCTTCAATCTGCTGCTCGTGATGAGTGGCTGTCGAGTGCTCATGTGCGCTGTGTCACGCTGGTTAGTCAGGAGCTGCCTTCCCTGGCTCCTTGGCTCACCCACGGACGAACCTGCAAACCAGCGAGGCTCCCTTTGGTTTCTGAGAAGCACAAGCCGCTTCTCAGAAAGCTGATACCTATGGAGACTGGGCAGAGGAATAATTCCCTAAATGCATAAGGGATGCGCATCTAAATAGGGAACTGGAACCTGGATTAGAGGGTGGAGGGTCAAAGTGAAGCATAGAGAGGGCGTTTCTCCTTCCTCTCTCCTCCCCTGGGGTACCACGGAGGTTGATACCTTGGTTATGAGTGATCTCTGGCAACATAGCCATTTTTATTTAAGGTGAGTGAGACCGCTGTGAGGGCTTCAGTGGGAGCTCCATTGTCAAATCTGCACTAAAGGACCATTAAAATAGAGTGTTACTGTAAGAACCTCTCTCTGCTAGACATTTCTCAGAAGAGCTTTGTGCTTTTTCAGAGGGCTGCTTGTTGCTTCTTTCCACTGTCGGGAGGGTGAAAACTGCCCCTAACGAACTGAGCCTTTTTAATTGATTATAAAAACAGAAGAGAACACAGCAGTGGGAATTGTTGGCAGTGCTTTACAGCGAGTGGCGAATCACTGCATATTCATTTGTTTTTCATTGGCCAAGAAGAATCCTCTTTTGGTATTCAAGCAAATGTGCTGTGAAGTTTGCAGAGGACAGGGTTTAACAACTTTTCCTGGCTGGAGGCCTGGGCGGGTTTTTTTGGTGGAATGGTAGGAGGGCCAGGAAGTGGTGGGGGTGGGAAGCTGAGCTGGGGGGAGTGAAGTGAAAGAGTGTTCAGGGAAGGCAGGAGCTGGGGTACGCTGAGGTAGTCTCTCAAGGAGCTGCAAAGAATGTCTTTATCTGTGTGGGTGTAAGGTGGGAGAGTTGGATTACACCGTGGTAACTACGGGAGTAATCCCACAGCGGGGTGGCCATACTTGGCATAGAACACAATTATTTTGGTAGTCCAGAAAATAGGACTGAGTTAGATTCTTTCATGGCAGAAGAGAGGGAGTAGTTCACCTGGTCTCAGTTTCTTTACACTGCGGGATTATCTGGGTTCTCAAGTACTTGGAAGGGAAGATGACAGCGTCTTATATGAACTGAGGAGCTGATTGTGCTTCCTCCCCCTCACTTATCGCCCTCTGTATCAGTCTCCGATCCTCTTTCTCTTCCATCTTATGTCTTCACCTCTCAGTGTTCCCCTTCTGCTCTAGTCAGTCTGGACTCACACAGACCATTCGGTTTCTTAAAAGGGTCAATTTCCTTCTGCCTCAGGACCTTTGCACATGCTATTCTGTCTACTTGAATTGTTCTTCTCCAATACCTGGCCTTTTCCCACATGGCCAGCCTGGCTCCTACTCATCCTTCCAGCTATAACTTGACACTGCCTCCTCAAGGAAGCCTTCCATGGACATCCTGACCAGCATGAGCCCTCTAGCCAGAGGTGCCTTTCACACTATGCTTTTTCTTTAAAGATTTTATTTATTTATTTGTTTGTTTGAGGGGGAGGGGCAGAGGGGGAGGGAGAGGGAGTGAGAGAATCTCAAGCAGACTCCCCGCTGAGCATGGAGCCCAATGTGGGGCTCGATCTCACAACCCTGAGATCATGACCTGAGCCAAAACCAAGAGCTGTACACCTAAACGACTAGGCCATCTAGGTGCCCCACTATGCTTTTTCTTTAGAACAAGAACTGTAACTTTAATCAAATAATAACTAGCTGACCCAGTGTAATATGCATATTTCTGGCAGATTTAATACTTATGAATACAAAATTCACAAATTGTCTGCTTCCATATATATTTCATCATGAAAAATGAACAACATTTTTAGAGGTAACACTTAGTGATCTCAGGAAGCAATCCTGAGGCATGGACAGAGGCATGGAGTTCTCCCTGCCTGATTCTGGGAAGGATTAGAAATAGAAGTCTGTTTTTGTTTTTGTTTTTTTTTTTTTAAAGATTTTATTTATTTATTTGACAGAGAGAGACACAGTGAGAGAAGGAACACAAGCAGGGGGAGCAGCAGAGGGAGAGGGCAAGGAGTCCGATGTGGGACTCGATCCCAGGACCCTGGGATCATGACCTGAGCTAAAGGCAGCTGCTTAACTGATGAGCCACCCAGGCATCCCTATTAGGCAACTTTTATAATTAGTTACTTGTTACCTATAAACTTGCAAGCCAGCTTCCCCCAATCACCGAATGTCTATGTGTTCTTTGGAAGAATTGGATGGAGAAAAATCATATCCAGTTGAACCTCAGAAACATGTACAGCAAGCATTTCATACTCAGGGGAAGTGCTTTCATCTAGGACTGGTAGTTGGTTAATTAAATCTTTTAAAGCAGTGAATTTGGGGGGGAGGATGAAACATATATTTAAATATTTCATGTTAAGTTAAAACAAAAATATTCATCTATTTTTCCAATCTTATGATGTAGAATCAGGACTTTTTCTTGAGTTTGAGTCTACTGACTGAAGTCCTCCATCAGCTATTTTTTTTTAAGGTTTATTTATTTATTTGAGAGAAAGAGAGAGAAAGAAAGTGTGCATGAGTGGGGAAGGGGCAGAGGGAGAGAGAATCTCAAGCAGACTCCCCACTGAGCACAGAGCCCAACGCAGGGCTCAATCTCATGACCCTGAGACCAGCACCTGAGCTGAAATCAAGAGTCAAACACTCAACAACCGAGCCGCCTAGGTGTCCCCCTCCATCACCTTTCTTGTATCAATCACACATAAAAATGCAATATCTACCTTTTCTATTTTTTTAATTTTTAAAAAATATTTAATTAATTTATTTATTTGGGAGAGAGAATGAGAGAGAGAGAGTACCTGAGAAGGGGGAGGGTCAGGGGAGAAGCAGACTCCCCGCTGAGCAGGGAGCCCGATGTGGGACTCGATCCCGGGACTCCAGGATGGTGACCTGAGCCGAAGGCAGTCACTTAACCAACTGAGCCACCCAGGCGCCCTCTATTTTTTTTTAAGTAGAGAAAACTAAAAGACATTTGAGAGGCAATCTGAAACCAGAATCTTTTATATTTTGTGTTTTTCTCGCCAGTCTTTTACAGTTGCCTCACCCACACTTAATTTGATACACTTTTTAAGTAGCTTGTCTTGACTGCAGCCTTCTATAGCATTCATACGGTTTTCATAGAAACAACTCTTTTCACACTCTTGTTTCATTGCTTTGTATAATATGTATCTAAGTTATTTAATTACAATAAATTATACAACTGACATCAATGGGTTTGGGAACAAATACAGCTGAGTTGTGGAAAGCACAGACCACAGTCAGTGGAATCAGGGGAGCTGAGCATTCTGGCAGAGTGGTCCACAGGCTGAGAGCACCAGTCAGGAAGTTTATAGAGTGAGTGGAGAGTGTTGGTTAATCCTTCAAACTGATAAGTAGTGGGCAGTTAAGAGAATTTCTATGTCTGGATGCGTTTATGATTTTATTAAGGTCAGTCTCTCTGGACAGATAGGAAGTGCCATGAAGGAAAGAAGAGTTGCTGTGTGTAGTAGGCGCTCAACCATAACTTGCTATATTCCCTAGTCCATGCTTTGGCTGATGGCTTCCTTCAGGTCATTTCCTACCCCCAACACGTTTTGTGAAATCAACTTAATGGTTTGATTGATTGATTCACGATCTTGATAAGACCAAGAACCACAGGAACAGTTACAGTAACCTTAAATTAAGGCAAGACATTTTAGCTTTCTTTTTTTCGACCAAATAAATAACAGAAAAAGATTGCTTGCCAACTCAGAGATTTTAATTTTTAAAAAGGTGTCAAGTAGTCCCTTGTACTAACAACTATATCATAAATAAATGTGGCAAATAAAAAATGTAATCACAATTAAAACCACAAAAAATATTGGCCCAAGGGGTGGATATTTACAATATAGCTAGAAATACTGGAACCAAAACTAAAGAAAATTTATAACATTTGATCATTTCTAAGTTCTTTTGCAGCTCTAAATACTGATATCAGAGGAATGATACCTGTCGCATGTCTCTGGAAGTATGAGCAGATATTTCATGAGAACCTGCAGCTTGCCAAGTGCCTTGGCTGCATCTGGGGATCTGATGGCTACAGGTGACTAAGGTATGGCCTGTTTCTGAGAAAATTACCAGCCAGTGGACTAGACTGGATGGAAGATAATCATCTTATATAGCAGAGCAAAAAAAAAAGCCATGATAGGGGAGCATGGTGGAATGAGAGATTCTATCCAACTCGAGAGACTAAAAGAGGTATCTGGAGCTACACAATGATTAGCAACAGAAAAAAAAATCACATTTGACCTGCTTGGGAATATTACCAAAAGATGTTGGCTTGAGTGGGCACAGGTTCCTGGGACACAGAGGAGAGAGACCGCAATGACCTAGAAGGTCCTGGTCTAGCTCTCATCCCTACCCGTTTTCAGGACCAGAATCTTATTTCTCTTGGTAAAGAATAACAGTGATGTCAAGACAGTTACACTCCACACCCAAGGTCAAGAGTTTCTCCTGATTAGTAGTAGAGGCTCAAGTGTGGACAGATGGGTGGTGGGAGGCTTCCATGCAGAAGCAGCAAATGAAAAACTGGAGGCTTCAAAATCTGCCATAACTTCAAGAGTACAGTCCTTAGTTGAGGTTTTTCCAGGCCATCTGTGGGAATGACATTCACCATGGCTCCTTCCCTGTGGTCTGAGGTCGTGCGCTGAGGACTGATAATACTAGGCTTCCCTCTTCTGTGAGGTGACAGGCATATTCCCCAGAAAGTCATGAGACATGTTTGTGGTAGAAGAAAATGAATATAATAAGAGGTTTTATTGACGGTAGGAAAGGAAGAATTTATACCAGAGGGCAAATGATAAAAGCTTCTTTCTTAACTCCAGAATGGAACATTGGCAGTGATGGAAATTTGGCTTGTATAATTAAAACCAGCAGCCCGGTGTCCTGTGATGTGGATTTTGATCTAAGATTATCAGCAAGGGTCTTCCATATTGCTCTCCAAAGATTTCCTGAGTATAGTAAGGAGACAAATTAAGAGACTCCCCATTTACCGACTGTTTCCACTCCCTTTTTGGTTGTATGCTACTTAGTTACTTGTAAAGATTTATTGGTGAACAAAGTGAGCAACTTTATTTTTAGGGAGAATAAGTTTTTGGTTTTTTTTCTTTTCTTTTCTTTTTTACACGAGTTGCTTATAGTTGTCTATCTCTGGCTGTAAGGACTTTTTTCTTTCTTAAGAAAATCTTTCTTTAAAATTTTATTTTATTTATTTATTTGAGAGAGAGCAAGAGAGAGCGCACAAGAGCAAGAGAGAGCACAAGCAGGGTGAGGGGCAGTGGGTAAGGGAGAAGCAGACTCCCCACTGAGCAGGGAGCCTGATGTGGGGCTCAATCCCAGGACCCTGGGATCATGACCTGAGCCGAAGGCAGAGGCTCAATCGACTGAACCACCCAGGCACCCCTATAAGAAAATCTTCTAAGATCATGGACGACTCTTCAAGAATGTAAGCGATGTAAAATGGGAAATGTGAGGGAATCTATTACTCTGGTAAGTCATGGTTTCCTAGGATTGTGCTGGCTGGGTAGCAATAGTTAATTTTCTCGCTTCCACAGATATTGGCCAAACACCAACCTTTGCCTAGATACATCTATCAATATTCTTCAGATGAAGGCCTCATAGGTTGGTAAATTGCCAGAGTGTCCAGACACATTGGCCTTCAGTTTTAAGGGAGATCCAATTTTTGTGAAACACCTAGGGGAATATTTCAAGGAACCACAAACCTCAAGTTTATTAATATTTCAATTCTAGAAAACTCTGCCTATACTTCTGATTAACTAATGGCCATGTCATGGTCACTAAAAAAACCCTAAAGAAATAGCATCTTTGTGATGAATAGCCCAACACATTATCCACGTATTTTAAATATGTTGCAATATTATAAAGCAGGCAAGGATCTTCTTAGGGACTCTGTTTTTCTCCCCCATGGTTTTCTTTCTAGTGTGGCACCCCCTTATCTCACTTTTTCAGGCATTTGGATTCTCAAGACTTGTAATCTCTGTTCCCTCTACCTATACTTCTTCTTCTCACAGACTGTTCTTATGAAAGAATCTAATCTTATGTGCATCTTGATGCAAATTTAAGTTGGTATGTTTACTTGGGACTCTGGGAAAAGGAAATAGAGATGGAGGTGAGGGAGTGTTTTACATTTTTTTGGTATTAAAAAAATTTTTTTTGAGAGAGAGAGAGCGTGGTTTGGTGGGAGGAAGCAGAGGGAGAGAGAGAATCCCAAGCAGACTCCATGCCCAGAGGGGAGCCCAACGTGGGGCTCGATCTCACGACTCTGAGATCAGCACCTGAGCTGAAATCAAGAGTCAGACGCTTAACCCACTGAGCCTCCAAGGTGCCCCTACATGTTAAACAATTGTAGAATGAGATAGTAATTTTAGTTTAATTTTTGAATAGGTAATACAGTCATAAGATTTAAAGACCTTTCTTACTTCTTTTGTATGGTTCCAGAATTTTTATGCATCAGAAAGAAAATATAAATATAATTTCAGATCTCTTTTTTTACCTAAAAGGTCACATGTCATGTACACTGTTCACATTTTGCTTTCTTCACTTCATACATCTTGAAGAGCTTTATCAATCTGTAGGAAGTATGCTTCTTTTTTATTTTTATACTCACACATAATTCCATTTTATGATACACCATAAATTATTTAATCAGTTTTCTGTTTAGGAACATTTTAGTTTCAGTCTTTTGCTGTTAAAAACAAGGCTGCAATGGGGAACTCTTTCAGAAGCCATTTTGAACATGTACACGTATATCTGTAGGAGAACTTCTCAGAAGTGGAATCTCTGGGTCCAAGGATATATGCATTTGTAATTTTAACAGATTCCCCCAAATCACCCTCAGTTGAATTTGTACCCATTCACACTCCCACTGGCAATGTTCGAGAGTGCCTGTGTCCCTGCCGCCTTAACAATCAAGTGTGTTACAATGCAAGATTTTTAATCCTTATTAAACAAATATCCAAGATTAGAGAGCTTTAAAGGGTGAAAGAAATTTGTTTTATACCTAAAAATCTTCTCAACCTTCCGAAAACCCTTCCCTAGGGCAGGAACAAGAAAGCAGTACTTGCTATGTTCCAGGCACCATGTCAATGATCAGGAAAACAAAGGTAAATGCGTTTAGGTTTTACGCTCCCTTTTCCTTCCCCTCCCAGCTCCCTTCAAAGTTGCCAAGCCTACTGATTTTATATTTCAAAGTAGAAGCCTTATTCATTAAACTTACCTTCTCTCTATCCTTATGTGTGCAATTGTAGAGCTTCCTAACTGCTCGCTCTCTGTCCCTCCCAGCTGCAGTCTATGGTCTCTCTTTGCCTAAAGCATCCTTCTAAGATATGACCTGAAACTTGTCATTCTTGTGCATCTCTGGATGGCTTGGCTTCTGGGACAAGGTCTAGACTTCTTAGTCCAGTCTCTATAGTCTCTCATGATCTCACAATAAGCTGTCTCTTTGGTGGATCCCTCAGAGCTCAACTCTGATGGGCGGTGTGATTTCCTTCTTCTGTAATTCTCTTTCTTTTCTGCTCTGCCTGGAGAATTCTCTCTCAGTCTCTAACTTTCATTTCAAGTGCCATCTCCTTTTTGTGTTTCCCCAGAACTCTGCTCCCAACTCTGCCATGCCGATTAGAATTAATTATCACTGCTATCACTGCTTCCTCGGATACCTGTAAGATTGTCCTATACTTTTGTTTACTCCTCACAACTGTGAGGTCATTGAGGACAGGGGCCATTTCTTATTTATCTTTAGGTAGTGAGCGCTCTGAGCCATGGTCAGAAAAGCTCTATAACTTGGATTAATTATTTAATAATAGTTGGCCTATAAAGGTTCTGGATCAGTTCCAAGATCATACTCTAAAGATAAATTATTTCAGTCTTAAGGCTGGTGAAAATAGAAATGAATAACCTTGAATTTGATGAACTTTTGCATCTGTTTTACCACAAAGCTGGGTTGAATTTGTAAGTTCAGATTCGTGAATCTAGCTAACATCTGGGTAAGACTGTAGATAATAAAGCAGCTTTCACACAGTGGCAGAGAATGGTTAGACACTCACCCAACCCGTTCCAACCCAACAGCCTTTCCCATCTGCCCTTGAAGTTAGGTGAGGCCATGGACTGAGTTCAGGCCAATGGAATATGGATGGAAGCAATGAATGCCATTTCCAGGTGTGACATCTTAAAAATTCCTGTGAAATGTTCCATACACACTCTTTTCTTTCATTCCCTGCCTTGATGCAGTAGGTCTTAGTGAAAAACTCTTAGGCCCTAGAAAATGGTGGAGTTGTGTATATTAGAACCATGGATATTAGTGTATATAATGGACAGTGTATATTAGAACTACACGGAAGGGCACTCATCAAATATCCAATTGGATTGTGATCAAATTAAATATTAAACCTTCTATTGTGTTCAGTCGCTAAGGTCATACAGTTGTTTGTTTCTGCATTTAGCTTATCCTGAAAACACACAATTAGAAGCACATGTACATATTCACATTATTTAATTTACCTGCCACTCAGGGCCTTCACCAGGAGAAGGGTGGTTTGCACATGGGCAAATAGAACCAAGTTGGAGTGGAGACATCACCTGCTCTCCTCCAGAGGGAGCTCTAGAAAGAAGTCTGCTGATCTTGCCCTGTGGCTGTGTGGTCAGTGTATGAACAAAGCAGATGACAGGGCTTCGTCAAGAATTCAAATGCCAAGATGCCTGACAGTGAAGGATGGTGTCATTTTGATAAATGCCTTCTCTTCTCATCAGTAATCATTGCTCTTTATGTGCAGACACTACTTTGATTGTCCTCTGCACACAGACACTGTAGTCCCATATAAACCTCTTCACGTAACTTCTTTTTAGGCTTGTCCTAATTCGCCGGTGAAAACTCATTACTCTGAATCCACTGTCACCATAAATCCTGCCTCCCAGCTTCAGAATACTGACGAGAAGAGGATCTGCCAAGGTATTTTTTCAGTACAGCATTTGTCTGCTTATTCTTATGTGAAGTTGGTTATGTAAGTTGACCTAGACGCCATTTCTAGACTCTGTATTCTTTTTCACTGAGCATCATACTCATCAGATTCCTTTTTCTTCTGTAATACTCATTCCCAGGGGAACCTTACTCAGTCTCATGACTAAAGTAATCTATGTGCTGGTGGCTCTCAAATATATACCACAAGCCGTTTCTCAGAAGCTTATCTCAAACTGCTTACTTGATATCCTTCCTCTGAATGAGTAATACGCATCTCTAACTTCAAACTGAGTTCCTGGTCTTTTCCCTTCTTTCAGCCTTCCCAGCTCAGTTGATGGCAACTGTGTCCTTCCACTCACACGGATCAGAAAAACCTCTGTCTCTCTTTGCGCTCTTGCCTTACTGTCAGTCTGTCAGCAGCATACCTGGAATTTGACCACTTCTTACCACCTTGACCACCATAAACCTTGTTCAACCACCACTATCTCCATCTGGACCAGTGCAGTGGACTCCTACTGCATCCCCCTCTCTCCCCATTTCCCCTCACCCCCTAACCTCATAGACTCTTCTTAACATGGCAGCTGGAGTCGTCTTGTTAAATGTAAGGCAGATAATGTCAGTCTTCTGTTCAAAACCATTCTAATAGTGCCACATCTATACTAGGCAGGTCAAGCTCTGCTGCCGAAACAAATATCCCCTGACAATCTTGGTGACATAAGGTAGCAAAGCTTTATTTTTCATTCAGGTAAAGTCTGATGTGAGTCAGATGGTTCTGTTTCCCATTTGGAACACTTGAATTTAAAGGTCATGGTAGTAGAGCAGAGGGATATGAAGGAAGCATAATGTCTCTTTACTGCCTTGACCCAGAAGTGATACACATCCACTTCTGCTCAGAGCTAGACACCTGGCATGACCCCAGCTGCAACGGAGACCAAGACATGTAAAAGAACATATAGTTATTCTATGAGTACTGACTCTGGTCACACCATTTCTCTCAGAGGAATAACCAAAGTCCTGCTATGAACTACAAGGCCTTATAAGAAACCCCTGCCCTTCTCACATTTACACCCCCCTCCACCCCGTGACTCTCTGACTCCATTCCTACTGTTCTCTTCGTCATGACCACTATCCCACCCTCACTGGCTTCCTTGCTCTTCTTTGCACTTGTCAGGTACACCCCAGCTACAGAGCCATTCGCCTTCTGTTCACCCCACCTGGAATGTTCTTCCTCCAGGAATCCACATGCTTCACTCCCTCACTTCAGATTCTAATTCAGAATTCATCTTTCAGCACCTGCCCTGATATTTTATATCCCCTTTCCTCACAGTATTTTTCTTCTTGGCATAGTATTATCCAACACATATATTTTTTCTTAAATATTTTGTTTATTAATTATTTCACCTGTCAAAATAGAAGCTCTGTGAGGTCAGACCTTTTTGTACCAACATCTAGAAGGAGTCTGGCACATGATCGGCATGAAAATAATTGTTCAGTGAATGAATTAACTATTCTCTTCTAAACTGTCCTATCATCCTCTATTATCCTTTCTCTCACTCTGAAATGGTATAATCCTAGACTTCTAACTTTAGCTACCTTCAGGCCAGACTTAAGCAAACAACCTACAACATATGTCTGTGACAAAAAAAGATAAGAAAATCAATTCAGAAGATGTGCCTTGTTAATGATAGAAGCAATGATATGCCATATGCAGACAACAACATATTAACTACTTCTATCTATCTGCATGCCTATCTCTGTTGAAGTGTAAAAACTGCCAACACTGGTCTTTCCATCATATTTTTCATCTATACCTGATTTAAATGTTTTTCCAGTTTTCTTCCCTGCAGAATGGCACCACTCTCAAAACAGTGGTCTAAATGTTTGAAGAGTAAGAAAACCTTCAATCTTATCACTCTGTGTTATGCTACACAACTCCTCTGATCTTCCTCATAGGTGCAATTTCATATCCTTAAAGTTATTTTTAATCATTTCTGCTGCTTGTTATTGGGGAATAAAAGCATACACGTGGACAGAGCCAGTTGGAGGTAGGAAATGAAATCATGGTCTAAGTTCTTCCACAAAAAGAATTATTCTGCTGGGAGCTGCCCTCATTTAGTGAGGGATGCTTAGCACCTACCGCTGGTTTCCTAGCAACACAAACTTTTCCTGCAGCTAGGACGGAGGGTCATTTTTGCATCTTCTCTTCATTTCTCTTGGACTCTGTGAGAGGAAATTAGTCTGGAAAATTCCCACCATCTAGGATGTATTGCAAAGTTGTGTGGGGGGAGCCAAGGAGGTGGGAGATGGCCATGCATTTGGAAGGAAAGATGAAGAGGAAGGAGAGGAGGAGCGGAGGGGATGGAGAGTGGGATCAGAGAAGAAAGGTCCTAATGAAAATGTCAGAGGGCTCAGAAGAATTTTAGGAGTATATATGCCCAAATAACTGGTATTCTAACAGAGGCCAAGACAAATGATGCTTGCTCATCAACTTAAAGCTTCTTTTGTGGGATGAATCAACTGAACATACAGGCACTTTAGAACTCTGCCTTCCTTTCCTTTTATGTGCCAAATCCACAGATTTTTTTTTCCTGCCTAAATTCCGTAGGTCTTTTACACAATAGCTATATTTGAATGTTGCTTCCTGATTGCCTCTGTTCCCCTCCTAGAGAAGCTGTGTTTTGAACGAAATATACCAGTTTTGAGGTCCCAGGTAGGTCTGGCTTTATCCTCTGATATCCACCTATTAGCTATGTGACATTGACTAAATATTTATCTGTGGAGTATCGGTCTCCTCATATGAGAATAAGAATCATAAATCCTGCATGGGCAGGCACCCCTAGTCACTTTAGTACTAGCCATGTGCCCTTTCTATTTATTAACATTGCCCTGATTTGGTTTGGAGCAACAGTGTATCTAGCTTTAAAAGAAAAGATAGTCCAGTGCAATTTTTCCAGGGTTGCTTATGGGATATTTCTGGCCAATTAAATATAAGCAGATATAAGCAGAAGACTACCTGGTAGAGCTTCCAGGAAAGATACTGTTTTCCTGATTAAAAAAAAACAAAAACAAAAACTGACACAGCTGGAATGAATCTTCTGTCCCCTTCTCAACCCCCTTCTTCAATACTGGAACTCAGACAAGATACCAGAAGTGCAGCAGTGATGAGTGACCATGACCATGAGAACCATCTGCTGAGGCTGGCAGAGCATGAAGATAGCAAGAGCCCAAATCCTTGTAGATTTCCTCCTGTGTCTGAACCTGCTGTCTACCTCCAGATGGGCTTTAACATGATAAAAATAAGCCTCTATTTTTAAGCCACTATTTGCTGTTTTCCTGTTTGTTGAGTTTTCTGCTATTTGCTATCAAACTGATATGCTGTCTTACAGAGGTTGTGAAGATTGATTCAATATGATAATTAGTCAAACTACTTACTACTAATAGTTCCCTTGTCTATAGTTTCTCTGATTCTGTATTATTGATCAATTATTTTGATTTAAAAATATATTGAGCCAACATTAAAACAAAAGTAGATGTCTCTAATTCCTTATAACTTTTGCCATCATAGGTAGAGTTCACCTGATACAATTCTATGACTAATCATGCTTTTCCCTCATCCCTGTAATATTTCCTAAATGATGTACAGAGAGTGGAGGAAATTCTGATTTTATTGATCTAGTTCTGTCACTGGCTCACTTTTTAGTTTTATATAAATTTCTTTCACAAAGTCTCTTTCTTCACTTTTACTAAGAGAAAACCAAACTAGGTCAGCAATTCCCAAACTGTATCCTAGGAAATGTTCATAGATGTTTCATGAAGAAAGAGTTCGATGATGAAATAATCCTGTGAAATGTTCTCCCATTTCCCCACTCCTTTTCTGGAGTGCTATGTACTTAAAATACTTTTTATATGCCCCTCTCAGAGGTGGACTATGCGTGTTAGCACATTAAGGGCTAAGAGAAGTGTAACAGAACATAGATGTGATTTTAGTTTTTTAACCAGCACTTCCAAAATGTATTTGATTGCTTGACCTTTGTATCAGCAAATATTACTTAATATCTGTCAACCTAAGATTTTTATGGTCATGATTTCAGGAAGCCAAGACCAATTAATCCCCAAATTTCATCTCATTACCAGCATGCTCCGTTTATCTGGGTTTTTAATTTTCTGGTACTCTTGGGAATTTCCATCAACAGTTCTGATTTTCACTTCCACTTACTCTAAAACACCAAGTTACTTGGAGTTACACATCAATGGGTGGCAAATTTTATTGAACTCGAGGTATCCAATATGTCTACTTTTATTCAATAATTCTATAATGCTTAAAACGGGAGATTGCCCTAGGCGTTCCTTATTAGAGAATTATAAAGGGATAATTGAACATTAGCTGAGTGTGGTAAGCATAAGTGTTCCTTTTTAAAAAAGATCTACAACTCTCTTGGTTCTTTAAAAAGAAAGTATCTACTTGGGTCATACATCATGACTTCTGTTAGCGCGAAGATTGGAATGATACTTGGGGATGTCACGTAGAAACCATCAGCCCACAGGGAAGATGCAGAGTTGGGCAACAGTGCAGAAGTATGCATCAGGGGTTCTGCCTCTCCTTCCAGTTATGGCAAGCAGCAGTTACAGTTCTTAACTTTTGTTCTTGTCCTAGGAAAGTAAAGCACTTCAGGCTTTCACATGCATCTCTTTAGGGAATAAGCTGGAATGGGAGAGGGAAATGTGAATAGATCAGATTTATTCCAATATAAGTGTATGTTTCTATGCACGTGTGTGTAGAGAATATACCAGTGGTGCAGCCTATGAGTAGACTAATGGATAAATCCATCCCATTGTTCCAGGCTGGGTTTTATGAATGGATTTCTGCTTTAGACTTACTAGGGCTCATGTTTAAACTTGTTTATTCTAGGGCAATGCTCAGCTTTTGTCCTTTATCTTATCACTAATTAGATCTTGGAAAATCAATTGATTTTCACCAAAATCTTAAGAATCCAATATAAACACAGAATGTCAGTTTATGTATTAATACTATAAGATAGACTTGATTCATCCCTCAAGATTAGATTTAGCCAGAATTCTAACAAAGAATTCATTTCTGTATGAGGATTCCTTGTTAAGGTATTAATTCATTTATTCATTAGTTCATTCACACACTAAGCAATCAACAGTTAGTTATTGGGTGTCTACCATATACGCTCCAAGAATCTTTCCTGTAGAATCAGAATCTTGATCTCTATCAACAGTATTTGAAACCCACAAAAGAATACTTAGTATCCTGGACCTTCTTTTTCTCTGTTCTCAATTCAATACACAAATTTCATAGTCTGACAATAAAAATCTTATGATTTATTAAAATGTCCAAGGTTTTGGCTTATTTTATATTATTTACAATTTAGAGAGATTCTCCTAAATGATGAGCAATAAAATTTACTAATTTATATTTACTTTAAAAATTGTCAGTGTCCAAAACACAATTCAACGGTAATTAAAACTAATTCTATTTACTCATAGTAATACTAACTTCAGGATTGGAGAATGATTTTTCTCTGATGATTTTCTCCCCCAGATCCTGGATCTAAAAGTCATCTGGCTCCTACAGCTTGTTACACAGGTATTACGGATATGCCTTTGAAAAGATTTTTTAGAAAAAAATTGAATTAGTTTTTCAATGGTCATAGAACATCAGTATAGAGATGCTGCTTTTTAAAATCTCTTCTTATTCTATTCATCAACTATTAAGGGATTTTAATTTCTTGGTTTTGTCTTTTCCCAGAACTCCTAAACCACATCACCTCTACTTTCTTTTTTTCTTTTTCTTGCTTAGCAGTGTATAATTTCACAGTTTCTTTTTTTTAAATTTTATTATGCTATGTCAGTCACCATACAATACATCATTAGTTTATGATGTGGTGTTCCACGATCCACTGTTTTCGTATAACACCCAGCACTCCATGCAGTACGTGCCCTCCTTAATACCCATCACCGGGCTAACCCGTCCCCCACCCCCCTCCCCCTAAAACCCTGTTTGTTTCTCAGAGTCCATCGTCTCTCATGGTTCATCTCTCCCTCCAATTCCCCCCCCCATTTTTCCCTTCCTTCCCCTAATGTCCTCCACGCTATTCCTTATGTTCCACAAATAAGTGAAACCATATGATAATTGACTTTCTCTGCTTGACTTATTTCACTTAGCATAATCTCCAGTCCCATCCATGTTGATGTAAAAGTTGGGTATTCATCCTTTCTGATGGCTGAGTAATATTCCATTGTCTATATGGACCACATCTTCTTTATCCATTCATCTGTTGAAGGGCATCTTGGCTCTTTCCACAGTTTGGCTATTGCAGACATTGCTGCTATGAACATTGGGGAGCATATGGCCCTTCTTTTCACTACATCTGTGTCTTTGGGGTAAATACCCAGTAATGCAATTGCTGGGTCATAGGGTAGCTCTATTTTTAAATTTTTGAGGAACCTCCACCCTGTTTTCCAAAGTGGCTGTACCAAATTGCATTCCCACCAACAGTGTAAGAGGGTTCCCCTTTCTCCACAGCCTCTCCAACATTTGTTGTTTCTTTCCCTGTCCATTTTTGCCATTCTAACTGGTATGAGGTGGTATCTCAATGTGGTTTTGATTTGAATTTCCCTGATGGCTAATGATGATGAACATTTTTTCATGTGTCTGTTAGCCATTTGTATGTCTTCTTCAGAGAAGTGTCTTTTCATATCTTCTGCCCACTTTTTGACTTGATTATTTGTTTTTTGGGTGTTGAATTTGAGAAGTTCTTTATAGATCTTGGATACCAGCCCTTTATCTGTAGTGTCATTTACAAATATCTTCTCCCATTCTGTGGGTTGCCTGTTTGTTTTCTTGACTGTTTCCTTTGCTGCGCAGAAGCTTTTTATCTTGATGAAGTCCCAAAAGTTCATTTTTACTTTTGTTTCACTAGCTTTTGGAGATGTATCTTGAAAGAAGTTGCTGTGGGCGATATCAAAGAGGTTACTGCCTATGTTCTTCTCTAGGATTTTGATGGATTCCTGACTCACATTGAGGTTTTTCATCCACTTTGAGTTTATCCTTGTAAATGGTGTTAGAGAATGGTCGAGTTTCATTCTTCTGCATGTGGCTGTCCAATTTTCCCAGCACCATTTATTGAAGAGACTGTCTTTTTTCCATTGCATATTTTTTCCTGCTTTGTCAAAGATTATTTGACCATAGAGTTGAGGATCCATATCTGGGTTCTCTATTCTGTTCCATTGGTCTATATGTCTGTTTTTGTGCCAGTACCGTGCTGTCTTGGTGATCACAGCTTTGTAATAGAGCTTGAAATCAGGCAACGTGATGCCCCCAGCTTTGTTTTTCTTTTTCAACATTTCCTTGGCGATTCGGGGTCTTTTCTGATTCCATACAAATTTTAGGATTGTTTGTTCCAGCACTTTGAAAAATGTCATTGGAATTTTGATCGGGATGGCATTGAAGGTATAGATTGCTCGGGGTAGCATAGACATTTTAACAATGTTTATTCTTCCGATCCATGAGCATGGAATATTTTTCCATCTTTTTGTGCCTTCTTCAATTTCTTTCACGAGTGTTCTGTAGTTCATAGGGTATAGATCCTTTACCTCTTTGGTTAAGTTTATTCCGAGGTATCTTATGGTTTTTGGTGCTATTGTAAATGGAATCATTTCTCTACTTTCTCTTTCTACAGTTACGTTGTTAGTGTATAAGAAAGCAACTGATTTCTGTGCATTGATTTTGTATCCTGCCACATTACTGAACTGCTGTATGAGTTCTAGTAATTTGGGGGTGGAGTCTTTTCGGTTTTTCACATAAAGTATCATGTCGTCTGTGAAAAGAGTTTGACTTCTTCTTTGCCAATTTGAATACATTTTATTTCTTTTTGTTGTTTGATTGCTGTTGCTAGGACTTCTAGTACTATGTTGAACAATAGTGGCGAGACTGGGCATCCTTGACATGTTCCTGATCTTAAGGGAAAGGCTCTCAGCTTTTCCCCATTGAGGATGATATTCGCTGTGGGTTTTTCATAGATGGATTTTATGAACTTGAGGAATGTTCCCTCTATCCCTATACTCTGAAGAGTTTTAATCAGGAAAGGATGTTGTATTTTGTCAAATGCTTTTCCTGCATCAATTGAGAGGACCATATGTTCTTCTCCCTCCTCTTATTAATGTGTTCTGTCACATTGATTGATTTGCGAATGTTGAACCTCACTTGCATCCCGGGGATAAATCCCACTTGGTCGTGGTGGATGATCCTTTTAATGTATTGTTGGATCCTATTAGCTAGGATTTTGTTAAGGATTTTGGAATCCATATTCATCAGGGATATCAGTCTGAAATTCTCCTTTTTGATGAGGTCTTTGCCTGGTTTGGGGATTAAGGTAATGCTGGCCTCATAGAATGAGTTTGGAAGTTTTCCTTCTGTTTCTATTTTTTGAAACAGCTTCAGTAGAATAGGCATTATT
Organism: Callorhinus ursinus; assembly: GCF_003265705.2. NCBI lineage: Eukaryota > Metazoa > Chordata > Mammalia > Carnivora > Otariidae > Callorhinus > Callorhinus ursinus. The sequence continues at coordinate 14,588,784 of NW_027397064.1, forward strand.
TCTTCTTTGAATGTTTGGTAGAATTCCCCAGGGAATCCATCAGGCCCTGGACTCTTGTTTTTGGGGAGGTTTTTGATCACTGCTTCAATCTCAATACTGGTTATTGGCCTATTCAGGTTGTCCATTTCTTCCTGTTTCAGTCTTGGCAGCTTATAGGTTTCCAGGAAGGCCTCCATTTCATCCAGATTGCTCAGTTTATTGGCATATAGTTGTTGATAATAATTTCTAATAATTGTTTCTATTTCCTTGGTCTTAGTCGTGATCTCTCCCCTTTCATTCATAATTTTATTAATTTGGGTCCTTTCTCTTTTCTTTTGGTTAAGTCTGGCCAGTGGTTTATCAATCTTATTAATTCTTTCAAAGAACCAACTTCTAGTTTCATTGATCTGATCTACTGTGTTTCTGGTTTCTAATTCATTGATTTCTGCTCTAATTTTAATTATTTCTCTTCTAATGCATGGCTTAGGCATCGTTTGTTGCTTTTTCTCTAGTTCTTTAAGGTGTAGAGTTAGTTGGTGAATTTGGGATTTTTCTACTTTTTTGAGTGAGGCTTGGATGGCTATGTATTTCCCCCTTAGGACCGCCTTTGCAGTATCCCATAGGTTTTGGACTGATGTGTTTTCGTTCTCATTGATTTCCATAGAATAAGTTTTTCTTTGATTTCCTGGTTGACCCAAACATTCTTGAGCAGAGTGGTCTTTAGCTTCCAAATGTTTGAATTTCTGCCAAATTTTTCTTGTGATTGAGTTCCACTTTTAAAGCACTGTGGTCTGAGAATATACAGGGAATAATCTCAATCTTTCAGTATCAGTTGAGACCTGATTTGTGACCCAGTATGTGGTCTATTCTGGAGAAAGTTCCATCTGTGCTCGAGAAGAATGAATATTCTGTTGTTTTAGGGTGGAATGTTCTGTAAATATCTATGAGGTCCATCTGGTCCAGTGTATCATTCAAAGCTCTTGTTTCCTTGTTGGTTTTCTGCTTAGATGATCTGTCCATTGCTGAGAGTGGAGTATTGAGGTCTCCTACAATTAACGTATTGTTATCAGTATGACTCTTTATTTTGGTTAACAGTTGGCTTATGTAGGTGGCTGCTCCCATGTTGGGGGCATAGATATTTACAATTGTTAGATCTTCTTGTTGGATAGACCCTTTAAGAATGATAGAGTGTCCTTCCGTGTCTCTAACTACAGTCTTTAGTTTAAAATCTAATTTGTCTGATATAAGAATTGCTACCCCAGCTTTCTTTTGAGGTCCACTGGCATGGAAGATGGATCTCCATCCCTTCACTTTTAGTCTGGATGTATCTTTAGGTTCAAAATGAGTCTCTTGTAGGCAGCATATGGATGGGTCCTGTCTTTTTATCCAATCTGCAACCCTGTGCTGTTTTATGGGAGCATTTAGGCCATTCACGTTGAGAGTGATTATTGAAAGATATGAATTAATTGTCATGTTGCCTGTGAAGATGTTGTTTTTATAGATTGTCCCTGAAAATTTCTGTTGTATATCACTCTTGGGGTCTTTCTCCTTTTATAGAACCCCCCCTTAATATTTCTTGCAGGGCAGGCTTAGTGGTCACATATTTCAGTTTCTGCTGGTCATGGAAGCTCTGCATCTCTCCATCCATTCTAAATGACAGCCTTGCTGGATAAAGTATTCTTGGTTGCATGTTCTTCTCATTTAGGACCCTGAATATGTCTTGCCAGGCCTTTCTGGCTTGCCAGGTCTCTGTGGATAGGTCTGACGTTATTCTGATGTTCCTCCCTCTGTACGTAAGGAATCTCTTCCCCCTAACTGCCCTTAAGATGGTTTCCTTGGTTCTAAGATTTGCAAGTTTTACTATTACATGCCGGGGTGTTGGCCTGTTTTCCTTGATCTTGGGAGGGGTCCTCTCTGCCTCTAGGATGCGAATGTTTGTTTCATTCCCCAAATTAGGGAAGTTCTCAGCTATGATTTGCTCAAATACATCTTCTAGTCCTCTCTCTCCACTCCCTCCGGATTCCAATTATTCTGACATTGGAATGCTTCATGGTGTCACTTATTTCTCTGATTCTATTTTCATGGATTCTGAGTTGTTTTTCCCTGGTCTCCTCTTTTCCCTTTTTCTCTATTATATTGTCTTCCAGGTCGCTTATTTGTTCTTCTGCCTCACTTACCCTAGCTGTTAGATTATCTAGATTGGATTGGATCTCATTGATAGCATTTTTAAGTTCTGCCAATTCAGCTTTCATTTCTGCCCTTACAGACTCTGTGTTGCCATTAATTGATTTCTCCATTCTAGCCATTGTCTTCACAATTGCTAGCCTGAATTCCATCTCCGACATTTTGGTTATATCTGCATCCATTTGTAAATCTGCAACATAAGTCATAATCTCTGAGTCTTTTCTATTTTGGGGGTTCCTCCTCCTAGTCATTCTGTTGATGGGTGTTTGAGGGAATGTATAGAGTCCAAATTATTGACCAGAACCCAAGCAAGATGCCCCTGTTTTCTTGGGACCTTAGGGTTGCTGGTCTCTTGTTTTCCCAGCCTGTCTTCTGTGGGAGGGGCCTGCTGCACTGTTACTCAGGCAACCCCGTTTGGGCGGAGTTGCCCTGCCCCCCTGTGGTGGGGGATGGGCTCAGCGGTAATCAGTTTTGGGGGCTTTTGTTCTCTGGCTGCTTTCCCTGGCGGCTTTCTGCATCTCTTCCACGAGTCAGAGCAGAAGAGACCATTTCCAACCCTCTGCCTCAGAGCAGAGAGACCACAGTCTGTTCTTCAGTGTTTCTGTCCGTGCTGCTATAAACTGCAGCAGCCTGGGTTGTGTGCCCCTCCGCAGCGCCCCCAGTCCTGCCTCCAGGTCGGAGCATGTCTCTGCCCTTTGTGCTTCTAAAACCGCCTGTGCCCCCAGATCGCATGTGCAACCCCTCTGCTCCAGGTTTCCACCTGGGGGCTGCCCTAAATTCCTTTCTCCGCCGCTACCGGTCTGTGAGTCTGTGCCCTGTCCCCAGCATGCAAGGCTGTTGCTCACCAGCGGTGTAGGATCTCCACAGCCATGCACCCTCCCGCTGCCGTTTATCCTCCGATATCCGCCCGCGGAATCACGGCTCCCCGCTTTGTACCTCGAAACCAACCGTCTGCGATATTGTTTGTAGAGATCCAGATCTTCTTACATCTCAGGCTGGTTTTGTGGGTGCTCAGAGTGGTCTGGTAGATATCCAGTTCAATTCCAGGGACCAATTGAAATAGGGTCCCCTACTCCTCTGCCATCTTTCCTTCTCCAAGCTCTACTTTCAATATTATAATAGGAGGTTACAAGTAAACAAAGTAAAAGAAAACAACTGTGATGGTTTCTTTTAAACAGGTAAGAATCTTTTGTAGCACAAATAATGTATTGATTTAGTAAAATCTTACTTGATTGTTAGGTTTTCTTTAAGATACTCAAGTCTACATTTAGTTATTTGAAAAACATCTTGTTAAAAATCATTTTTAATGCTCTGTTTTAGAAATTATAAACCAGGGGGGTTTAATTGTCATGTTACCAACATATTTTATTTTTGAAAAAAATTCAGGACCTTTTTTACAGATGTATTCCCACTCCCTTGTTTAAAGTTGTCATATGCTGGATTTTAACTCAATACCTCTTTGACGTTTGAGTACCTTCCTTTGGCCTGCATGAAAATAAGTAATAATAACTTGTGATGGCTGGAAGTTTCTAGAAGAGTCAGGGAAACACACCTCATGGAAGAATGGCCTAGTGGAAGATATCTTAGGGCCCGTGGAAAGAGCAACTGCTCGGCTCAGTGCATTTTGTTGTGTTCATCTTCACTGCTTTTCTTTTACAGCTTGAAGGTAATGTTGAAAAAAATTTAAATCATATTCCTGTATTTATGCTTGATAATTTATTTTTTTAAGATTTTATTTATTTATTTGAGAGAGAGAGAGAGAATGAATGGGGGAGGGGCAGAGGGAGAGGGAGAAGCAGACTCCCTGAGCAGGGAGTCCCACCACGTGATGCAGGGCTTGATCCCAGGACCCCGGGATCATGAACTGAGCCAAAGGCAGAGGTCCAACCAACTAAGTTACCCAGGCGCCCCTACCTGAAAACTTATTTTGAGGATTATTTACTTTTTTAAAAAGATTATTTATTTATTTATTTGACACAGAGAGAGAGAGCACAAGCAGAGGGAACAGCAGAGGGAGAGGGAAAAGCAGACTCCCCACTGAGCAGGGAGCCAAATGCAGGGCTCGATCCCAGGATGTTGGGATCATGGCCTGAGCTGAAGGCAACTGCTTAACTGACACCCAGGTGCCCATAGGATTATTTACTTTTTATCAAAAAAATTATTTCTCCACTAATGCTATTTTAGTGCTTTATTACATTCTTTTTTGTTGTTTTATTTAATTCTGTTGATGTCACATGCATGTGAATATCTCTTGTAATTAAATGAAAGTTAGCAGAAAGTTGAACTCATATAAAATTGTTATGTCTACCTTCTGATGTCACTTCTGATGTGAAATGTGTGGTGTTTCCTGACACCAACTAATTCTCCAATTCTCTAATTCTCTGACACCAACTGGGGTCGTACCATTCAATTCAGTTTTGACACTAACTTCCTGAAGGTAGCACAGACCCAACAGGTCAAGTACTCAGCCTCTCAAGACTGCCCCCTCCTCAGATGCCAGCTGTAAGTGAGGTGCCCAGATTGCTCATCCTTCTACTTGGCTTACTACAAATTCAGAGGTCCCCTGACCCCTTCTTCAGGTTTAATGATTCATTAGACAACCCACAGAACTCAGGAAAACACTTTACTTTTGTTTACCTGTTTGTTATAAAGGATACAACTAGAAGCAGCCAATGGAAGCAGTGAAAAGATCAGGGGGGTGAGGGTGAAGGAGATCGTGGAGCCACCCTCCCAGCACTTCCAAATGTTTACTAACCTGGAAGTTCTCCAGACCTTGTCAAGAGTTTATGGAGGTTCCATTATGTAGGTACGATTGATTAAATCAGTGACAGTTGGTGATTAAATCTCTAGTCTTCCTCTCCCTGCAGGTTGGGGATGGGACAAAAAATTACAACTCTTTGATCATGGCTTGGTCTTTCTCATGACCTGCTTCCATCCTCAAGCTGTTTGGGGTCTCCAGCCACCAGTCAGCTCATAAGCAATTCTTATCATTCCAGAGACTCTAAGTGTTTCAGGTGACAAACACTAAATAGGTCTTTCTTATTATAACATAAAGTAATTCTCTTTTTAGGCAATTTATAGGAAGAGCACACTTGTTCATTAAATGACAAACACTGTTACTTCCAAATTGACAATCATAAGCATGACAGGGATTTAGATTTAAGAAAATATATTTTTAAAAATTTTAAAAACATGTTTAATAAAAATAAGATACATGTGATATTCACCAGTGACTCTTACACTACATGGTGAAGGAACATGTATTTTTTAAAAAAGTCTAATCCATTAGAGACTAACCATTTTGTAAAATACAATAAAAATAGATCCATAAAAATGAATTAAAAAATATTGGACCATATGGGATTTCTATTTTTAATTTTATGAAGACCCTCCATATTGGAGGTTGAATCTTTATGTTGTACACCTGAAACTAATGTAGCATTATGTGTCAACTATACTCAAATAAAAAAAAATTAATAAAAATGAAGTAAAAAAAAACCCAAAGAAAACAAAACTGGTGAACAAAATACAAGCCCCAATTTTTTATTACAGGATCAGAAAGGAAATTATTATGTCAAATTGCTAAAAACTTTTCTAAATGCTTACTCTTACCCTCTATACTTATCTAGTTAAGGGTTGGTAACAGTTTGCAGACCATTACAGTCTATAAACCATACTTTGTGTTGCATTGATATAGACTGTCAGATAGTCTCATGCCAGTTTAATTGAAGAAATATAGTCCAATGAAATAAGAACCACTAATATATTAATCATGCAAGAGTTTATTAATTTCTTGCTCAATTCATCTTTGAACATTTTCTTAGCCTGAAGAGTTAATACTTTTATTTTTTGTTCTTATCTCAGCCAGAAGTAATCTTTCTGTTAAACAGTTGCCTGAACACATTTTTACTGTTATTATTATCTGTGTAACTTCCTTTCATTTCCTAAACTGTAAGTTTTTTAGGGCTTAAGGTCATATTTTTTTTTCTTATTTAGGCCTTAATCAGTCTGTGGGAGACACTGAGACACCCTGGCTAAATACTCCAGATTCCCCATGGAGTGATAGTATAGGAATAGAAAGACACAGACATTTGGCCTAAAAAAGGATATTCCAATGGGCAATACTAGCTTCAGACCATTCTGTGATGGTTGACAATCTTCTGGGCTTGAGCTATGGTTCAGCTTCTCCCTTTGTCTAATCTTGCTTCTTCCCTTTTCCTTTTACAGGTAATGATCCTTAATAAACACCTTGCACCTCAAAATGCATCACAGCATCTGCTTCTAGTGAACCCAGCATCTAATACAGTCCCTTACACACACAATGAGCAAGTAAATAAAACACCATCCTCATCTTCATTAGTCTGGTTTAAGAGCTTCTTGGCAGAGTTGAGTTGAGAGAGGGGTAGTCCTCAGGGTCAGAGGGGATGAAGATCTGGCTGAAGAGTCCTGTAATGGTGATGACGATGATAATGAAGATGATATTAGCTCTTACTATCTGGTAGATACACTTCTATGACAATATTATGTGAGAGATACTATTATCATTCTCAATTTAAAAATGAGAACATTGAACAATGGAGAGATTCAGAAATACGACCTTCACCTCATAAGTGATAGAGCCAAGATTTGGGCCCATTTCTTAGTTATTACTTACTTTGTTTATCTAATAATGAATATCCCATGAAAGCAGGGATTTTTGTCACCTGTGTTCATTAATGAACCCTTCAGAACTGCAACAGTGCCTGGTACATAGTAGGGGCTCAGGAAATATTTGTTGAAAGAATTAATAAATGAATGAGCATCAATTAGGACTCCCAGGTCAATTTCAGAAAACATTTGCTTTGATGGCAGGGATCAATTCGTTTTTTTTTTCTTTTTGATAGACTTAGGTTATATAACATAGTGTTTGTAGATAGTGTGTGTACTATTGATGTTTGCTGAATTAAACTAAGTAAAAATAGAGCTTTCTGTTGACTGTCATGCTAATTTTGTACTTGCTAACTTTGTCTTTGTAAATTAAAATTGAGATGTCTTCTAGACCACCACCTTTTGGAGAGCCTCAGAAGACTCAGTGATGCTGTGCATGGAACTTATATCTATGAGATACCCTTTAGGAAAGTACAATAATTTTCCCTCCTCAGGGCATAACACCCAGGATGTGAAATTTGACACTTGGTGGCTATGTGTGCAGTCAGGGACCCTGAGCCAAATGACGAATCCCAGTGTAATCATCTAATGAACTAGTGAGATATTTCTTCCTAAGAATCTAATCATGGAACAAAGAGACACCAAATCCGAAAGTCTTTAAATTTGAATCATAATTAAGTATAGAATGGTGGTTAGAAGATCTATGAACTCTTGGGCCTGAAGCCTCCCTGGTTCCTGTTCCTCCCTGGTGACTGAGAGACACCACATGACCCCCTAAAAAATATGCTCCTTATCTGAAACACCAGGGACCGGCAACACAAAGAACCCCTACAATGACCCTGGACTCAGGGGGGTATCTATGTTCATTTAGTGGTGGGACATAGCATAGAGGACCAGATGGATTCACCTGGTCAGATAATATGGGAAGCACCTGATTTTAGTGGCGATGCAAGCACATAGGACCTAGAGTGGAGGTGGGATAATCACGGTGGATATTTGGGGTCTTTTATTTATAACTTCAACTGGCCAATTCCAATTCCTGCAAGAAAATAACAAAGAGCAATAGTCTGAAGGATTGTTGTTTTCAGTTTTGGAGTCAGGGAAGAGCCAGGTTTCTTATGTTACCATAAACTTAAAGGTTTTGCTTAAAATTATTTTTAAAGTCCCACTGATTTTTTGCTTTTTGTTTTCTAACTCTAGAAAGATCATTAAAACTTTCTCTCTCTCATGCCATGTTGGCATTCCCAAGGAAGATTCATGATTGGATTATATTCCTGGGCAATATAAATCAAACTTGGTGGCAGGGATATGTTGATGGCTTGAAGTAAGTGAAAAATAAATTAGAGAGGGAGAAGGCCTGGGGTAGCAAAGACATAAATTTAAAATTTAAATCTCAAAAGATGAAAAACTATGAAAAGCCATTTTGAAAACCTGGCTTAGACTCTTCTAAGTGAGTGAAAATGGGGAGCAAGGGGAATAAATTAAGAGCATGTGAATGAATTTGGTTTACATAAAAGTCCTTATAACTCTGAAGAAGAAAGTATACATGATTAAGCAACACCAGAAGTTTCTTTCAAAAGGTATTACAGCCTCAAGAGAAATCATTTAGAATGTTTTAAAAACATTTAAACATTAGAATAGATTACTTTTGTCATTTGAAAAGAGAACATTATATTGAAGGTATATAGTCATTAGGCTAAGGCAATGTTTCCATGATGAATTTATTATATTCTTCAGTCTTACTTTTCTTGTATCATGCACCTTCTTCCCCCATAAGTCTAAATGCTCATGATTCAGAATTTACATTAGTTATTGGAACTAAGGAAAACATTCCTTAAGAATGACAAAAAAGAAAGAGGTCAAAGGCTTTGGACTCCAATAGACCTTGAATTTGAGCCTGTCTCTTAGGTAGCTGTATGATCTTGGGCAAGTCACTTGGCCTCTGAACGTCAGTGTTCTCAACTCAGAGGTTTTGCCAAAAGTAAAGTGAGATACCTGCCTAAACCAAATATCACAGTGCCAGCTCACAGTATATTCCTAATAATTGTAGATTATTAATAGATCCCTCATTCCTTCCCTCTGAAACTTGAAACTTAACAAAGCAAAATTTTAATTTATGTAAATTTGTCCTAGTTTAGAGAGAAACAGCTCCCTTGTGGCAGAGATAAGGAGGATGATTATAAAGTTCTACTAAATTAATAAAAAATGTGCATTTCTAATCCACAGAGGCTTCAGTCTACCAAAACTTATTTGAAGTTTCCATATGTAATGGTTTATACACCCACTATGTATAGATGCTGCTCCTCGTCACATCCCTTTTTCTAAGGGGTAACATAGGGTAAGGTCAGGTTGTATATTATTTAAATCAGAGTTGAAGGTGAATTGCATCCACAGTCCTTTAGATTTAGGAAGTATGAATACCTTTCAAATGAGTGCTTTTAAAAAAATTTAAATATTTGAGGACCCAAACTTTCTTTCTAGCTCTCTTTCATCTTCTCTTCTTCCTCAAGCCATGATATGACAATTAAAATATTTCCTTTACAGAGCTGTAGATCCATGAATCATGTCTTATAGAAATGAATGGCATAAAGACAAAGGTAAAAACTGTCTCTTGAAAGCTTGGTTTTCACAATCAGGGATGCACATGGCTAGACAGCGAGTAAAGATGATTTGGATGGAGGTGGGGTGGTAAGAAGAATTTGATTTAGTTTACTTTACATATAAGTTTTTCTCTTCTTTAAAAGGCCAGATGTCTAACTATTTCAAGTAATTCTGTAAGATTTTTTCGGAAAGATGTTGCTGCTGTTGGTGACGTGCACTCTTTCATGTTTCTATCCTAGACCAAGATCATTCTAGCATTTGCTTATGGGGTCCTCTGTGTGGGCCACTACTTAATAAAATGAGAAGCCATGGAGGAACCCCTGTCTCCTTCAGCCAGAAATCCTAGGTCAGGAGTTGCTAGAAGAGTTTTTACGTCTGCTGTATCTTATAGATAAAGCGATAAAAGGACCTAGTTTTAAGCTAAGGAGGGGAAAGTTTAAATAAGTTTTTATTTCTTTTATAATATGCATGTTTATTATAGAAAAAGACAGAAAAATTAAAAATTAGAAGGAAGAACACCAATTCCCCATAAGTCTAACACCCCAAGATAGACACTGATAGAATAGTTGTAAATTTCTTTCCAGAATACTTCCCAGGTATCCCAGCAATGATGGAATGAGGAGCCGTGAGCTATTGAAAGCTCACTCTCCTAATCAGGCTACGTGGGATTGATAATCTGTGATGCACAGGAGGTCGCATGAGGATGTCAGGGATGAGTCGTGGGTTGCAGGGACTTAGCTTATTTCCTTCCGCATTATCCTGGATCCAGCTGATTTGTCATTTTGGCTTAGAGTGATGAGTAATGCTCACCTCCTTCCCTCCTACCTTATGGTTCTCATCTCTTGAGCACATGTGCATCCTGCTTGTCAGCTGGTTCCTGTCAGCTTTGCATGTAATTGCGGGGGTTTGCCAGTCCCCTTAGGGCTTGCTAGCTCACACATGGTCTGTATGGATTCCCAAATAAGCCTCCAAAGGGGGGGTGTAATGGAGCAGGGCAGAGCATTAGTAGTGCCATTGCTCTAGAAACCATTTGCCAAAACTTACATTTAGAATGGCTGAACTGATGTTTCTCTAGCACATAAGAACTTTTTAAGCAGTCAGCCATGGTTCCGTGAGAGTTGAGATTTGATAGGGCAAGTTTCTTTCTCTCTATGCCAGGGAGGGCACAGAGCTGGTTCCGTACGATTATGGGAAAGTTAAACCACTGGAATTTACTGAGAGGGTTGTGGCTAATGGCATAGACCTTTAAGTAAATAATGCATGCTGGGCTGGTGGGGGAGGGGCACAGAAAGAACTTCAAAGCATGCTTTACTTACTAAACTTCCTACTATGGAAAAATCTGAATCTGGGCAGAGAGAAAACAAACAAACAAACAAATTGTAAGAAAAAAAACCAAACTTGTGAATAAAAACCCAAGAGCCCTCACATCCCTTGTCCTTACTTCAGAACTCTTTCTAGTGGTAAGCTCAGGAATAAAATATTTGGAAGAACATGCTGTGAATAAACAATATGTGCATCTCTTTTCTTCTCCCTGAATTGGAATGCTCAAAAATGAGACTCTTTGGGATCACCGTTCTACTACAAGAATATGGTGACTGATAATATCACATTAGCTATTCTAAGTCAGCCACAAAAATGAGGGACGACCATAGGATGACTGGAAAGTAGAGGGTGGGGGTAGCCAGATAGAGAGTGAATGAGCTCAAGGCACGACATGTTCAAAGGGCTTCACTTCCCCGGAATCCACTATCTTTTACATTTTTTTAACATCCAGGTGAACATCCATTTTAACAAACTGGACTCTCAAGTTCTGGAGTTCTTTCCAATTGACCATCATTTCCAGGCATCTTCAGACTTTCTCACATGGGACCAAAATGTGCACCATATGGTATCTCCAGATTTTTCCACATGTGAGACCTTGCACAAAACGACCTCCTCTCTGACTGTCGTCTCCTATCCTACAAGCTCTCTTTTACTTATTCCCACAGCCCCTGCTCTCAGATCTCACTGAGACTTCCAAAATCCCATATTCTTCTTCACTGCTACCAACTACCTCCCGTCCATCCCTTCTTCCCTACTCGGTGTCTAGGCTTTGGCAGTGTAATCCTTCTCTTATCATTCATCTCACCCCCTTACTCTTTTATTTTTTTCTAATACCTCTGCCTGTTAAACACCCAAATCTAGAATTCCATATTAAAATGCCCATACCTGGATTGAGGAGCAGTGGGGACAGAAAATCCATACAACCACAAAGACCCGTGTCCATAAATCCATAGTCCTAAACTTAACTCAAGAGAGTAGTGTAGTGGTTAAGGATGTGACCTCTATGATCAGACTGAGTAGATTCACATTCCAGTTCACCACTTACTGGAGGTGAGACCAGGGGCAAATTATTAAACATTATTTTTTCTATGACTACATTTCCTTATCTGTATAATGGGAATCTAAAAGAAATTGCCTCAGGATCTGTTGTGATCATGAGATTTCATGTGCAGAGAGCAATATCTGGCATGAACCTCAAGCCCATCACCATTGATTCCACTTTCACAAATGATACTTTCCATTTCATAAAGTAAACAGAAGCCCTTAAATGAGAGAAACTCATCATTGGTTCATAAATTTAAGGAGCTATTATTGTCTTTAATTTGCAGAGTTTGTTTTAATATTCTAGGACATGCAGAAGATAATCTTGATATTGTTCATCCGTCCATGTGGAGGGGGAATAGAGTACCTTACAGACTATGAAGTTGGCATTCCCATCATTTACAACTACAATATTAATCTGACAATTATGTATTGAGTAGATATTTGGTTGCAGACACATAGTTAGGCAAAATGAGGGATAAATGGGCAAGTGGGATAGGTATCACCAAGCAGGATTTGATTGTTCTTAAATGTCTAAATCTTGTCAGCTCCAACTTAATAAATAACCTTATGTAATTTTTTTCATCTTACCTCTTCCTTTTCTTTTCTTTCTTTATCTGGAAAAAAATCATCCCTCATGTTTATAATTCCATTTGAGAGGTGTGCTACTGGAGCATTCAGTTTAAAACAAAAAAACAAAACAAAAAAAACAAACATGACTGGATATAAAGTGGAAATAGACTATGTGTACTAAATTGAGCCATAGCTTCTTACGCTATTTTTTAAAATCCAGGAATATGAACAATAAATATGGAGTCCATGGGACTAGAAAATTCCAACCTGGGGGCAAATCAGTTGATACACTTGGGTGTGCTTTTCTCCTGCAGTAATTCAGACTCTATAACACCTGCAAACTTTACTACCGTCCAAATGATTTACAACCACATAAAACATCAACTATAAGCAATATGACAAAATACCAAAATTAGATGTCACTCACTGTTTTATGAGCTACAGTGTTTAATAAAACAGTTTCCTGGTGAATTCTCTTCTCTACCCCACCTGTCTTTGTGATATAAAAGCGGATATTCTAGGTAACATCAGTAAAAATGGAAGATAAGCAATTCCAAGGCTCTGTTCTTCCACAAAAACAGTGAATAAACTGATAAAATGCTTTCAGAATCAACTTTATCAGAACTCTGGAAACTAGCCAAAGGTTTACAGCGACCAGACAAACATTTCAGAAGTTGGCTGAATCTCAATACGAGAGCCTCGTGGTGTTTTAGCTTCCCTTGGCCCCAATCTCCCTCCCCAGCTTGGGAATGGTCTTGAAGATAGCAGCCTGCACTGCTGGTATGGGTTTCCAGTGCTGGCTAATGCAGAGCAGATCTGTTCTCAAAGAATTATGGTTGTGGGTTTTGGCTCATCTGGTAGTTCCCTGAAGGACTAACACAAAGGGCTTGGCTTTATTCCACCTAACTCAGAATTCTCCCAAGGTGGAAAGATGACTACATGGAGACATTTGTCAGAAACATTTAAAGGCAACTTTATTGGCGGCTGCCACTTGGAGCAAGGGATAATAGTTGGAGCAAATAATAGACACACTAAAAACATATTTACAGGGCTAGATGCACATGGGGTGAGATGCATACTCAGAAAATATCCAAGAAAGCCCTAAACTCTTACCTTAGTTGACCTTCTGGCTCTGTACAAGCAGAAAGTGAAAGTTAGAGCAGTTGTAAATTGCCCAGCTGAGTATTGAAGGTTTACTTTGCACAGTTTATTTGCAAAAATTGGGAGTTTTTTGGGGTGGTGGGATGGGGGTAAGAAGGGGATTCTTAGAGGTTTAGGAAATCTCTGTCAAATCACTAGCTGACCACTAAGGTAACCTAATGAGACATCAGTGGCTACATATGACAAAAAACACAGATTTTACAAAATTAGTTCAAACAAACAAATGCAGCCACAATAAGCAGCAATAACAAACTCTGAGAAAGGGGGAGAATCTGGTTTCATGAGTTGCCACATTGTAATACTCGAAATGTTCAGATTTCTAAAAAAGTTGTAAGGTATTTAAAGAAATAAGAATGTATGGTCTATACACTAGAAAAATAAAAATACATACAAATAGTCTCTGAGGAAGCCTAGACAATGGACTTGGTGTATAAAGACTTTACATCAGTTACTTTAAATGTGCTCAAATGCTAACGAAAACCATGTATGAAGAATTCAGGGAGAGGTGAGAATGATGTCTCACCAAATAGAGAATATCAGCAGAAAGACAGAAGTTGTAAAAAGTAACCAGGTAGAAATTCTGGAGTTGAAAATTACAATAATTGAAATAAAATAAATTCATTAGAAGATTAATAATGGATTTGAGCAGGCAGAAGAAAGAATCTGCAAACTTGAACATAGGTCAATTGAGATTAGTCAATATGAGGCGAAGAAAGAAAAAAGAATGAAGAAAATGACAAAACCTAAGATACTCATGGGACACTATCAAGCATACTAACATAGGCATACTGTCACTCTTATAGAAGAGAAAGGGTTAGAAATAATATTTGAAGAAATAATAGGTGAAAACTTCCAAAATTTAATGAAAGACTAAAATCTACACATCCAAGAAGTGCAATGAACCCCAAAAAAGGAAAAACCCAAGGAGATCCACATGAAAACATATGCTAATCAAACTGGTGGATGCCAAAGACAAAGAGAGAGAATATTGAAAACGGTAACAGAGAAGTGACTTACTATGTGCAAGTGATCCCCAGTCAGATTAATAACTGATTTCTCATCAGAAATCATGGAAACCAGAAGGCAGTCAGCTGAAAGAAAACAAACAAACAAAAAAGGACTGTTAAGCAAAAATTCTATATCTTGCAAAACTATCCATCAAAAATGAAGGAGAAATTAAGACATTCCTTGAAGAATAAAAAGAGAGTTTGTTTCCAGTAGACCTGCTCTGCAATAAATGCTAAAGGGAGTCTTTCAGGTTGAAATGATAGGGCACTAGAGAGTAATTCAAATCTGCATGAGGAAATAAAGAACAACAATAAAAATATATAAAAGTCAGTATTAATGTGTTTCTGGTTAGTAACATACATTTTTTTCTTATATTATTTTTAAAAAACTACTACATAAAACAATGATTATAAATCTATGTTGCTGCAAACACCGGCACAAAGATGCAATTTGTGACAATAATAACATAAAGGGTGGATGGTGGAGATTCATAAGAGCAAATGTTTTACATATTATTGAAACTAAGTTGGTATTAATTCAAACTAGATTGTTGTAAATGAAGATATTAATTGTAATCCCAAAAGCAGCAACCAAGAAACTAACTAAAAACCTATGTGGTAAAAGAAATGAGAAAGAAATCAAAATGGTATATTAAAAAATGTTTGTCTAACACAAAACTAGCCAGTAAGGGATGAATTCGGGAAATAAAAAATATAAGACATATAGAAAACATAGGAAAATGGCAGAAGTCCTTTTTTATCAGTGATTATATCATATGTAAATGCATTAAACTCTCCAATGAAAAGGTGGAGATGGGGAGAAGGATTAAGAAAAATGAATCCAACTATATGTTAGCTACAAGAGAACCACTTTGGAATCAAAGACACAAATTGAAAGCAAAAGGATGAAAATAGTTATTTCATGCAAACAATAATCAGAAGAAAGCTGGTGTGACTATCAGGTAAAATAGACCTTAAAACACAACAACAAAGTCAAGTGTCAATCCATTTAGAAGATATATCAACTATAAATATATATGCACCTAACAGCAGAGTTTCCGAATTTATGAAGTACAAACTGACAGAGCTCAAGGGCAAAGTAGTTCAATAATAATAGCTGGTGACTTCAACACTTCACTTTCAATAATAGATTGCATCACTAGACAACAGACAAAGAAGGAAATAGAAGACTAGAAAAACAAACTCACTAGCACTAACAAGACATACAGAGAACACTTCACCTAATAATAACAGAATACATATTCTTTTTGATTTTACATGGGACAGTCTCCAGGATAGACCATATCTTAGACCACAAAACAACTAGTATCTTCTCTAACCACAATGGCGTGAAATTAAAAATTAATAACAGAAGGAAATTTGGAAAATCCACAATTTGGAAATCAAACAACACATCCTTAAACAACTAGTGGGTTAAAGAAGAAATCACAAGAGAAATTAGAAAATATTTTGAAATGAATGAAGACAAAAATAAAGCACACCAAAATACATCTTATAGATCAAAAGCAGTGCTCAGAGAGAAATTTATTGCTATAAATGCCTTCATTAAAGGAAGAAATATCTCAAATCAATAGGCTAACCTTCCACCTTAAGAAACTAGGAAAAGATCAAACTAAATCTAAAGCAAACAGAAGAAATGAATTAATAAAGACTAGGGCAGAGATAAATAAAATAGAGACTATACAAACATTGCACAATCAATGAAACCAAATGTTGGTTCTTTGGAAAGATTGACAAAACTTTAGATAAACTGACACAGAGAGAGAGGCCTCAAATTACTAAAATCAGGAATGAAACAGAAGACATTATTACTGACCATAGGGAAACACAAAGCATTATAAGACAATACAATTATAAGAACAGTTGCATGCCACTGAATTAGATAATCATTCAAAATGGATAAATTCCTAGAAACACGCAAACTACCAAAATTAACTCAGGAAGAAATAGAAAATATGAATAGACCTATATAACAAGATATTGAATCAGTAATTAAAAACCTTCCAACAAAGAAAAGCCTGGAACCAGATGGTTTCACTGCTGAATTCTATCAAATGTGTAAAAAAGAATGAACACCACTCCTTCCCAAACTTCTCTAAGAAATTGAGGAGGAGAGGATATTTCTTAACTCATTCTGAGGCCAGTGTTACCCCTGATACCAATGCCAGACAAAGACATCTCAAGAAAATAAAATTGCAGACCAATATCCCTTGTTAATATAGATGCAAAAATTCTCAACAAAGTAGTAGCAAACTGAGTCCAGCATCATATTCAAAAGATTATATACTCAGTACGATCCCAGGAATGCAAGGTGAATTCAACATAGAAAAAGCAATCAATGTAATGAATAAGGGATTTAAAAAGCCCCATGATTATCTCAATCTGGGCAGAAAAAAAATTACACAAGATCCATCACCCTTTAATGATAAGAATACACAACAAATTAGCAATAGAAGGGGAGTCCCTCAACCTGATAAAAAACATCTACGAAAAACCTACAGAAAATATCATACTTAATGGTGAAGGACCGAAATCATTCTCCCTAAGATCAAGAACAAGACAAGGATGCTCACCCCAATCACCTTTATTGAACATTGCACTGGATGTTTTAGCTAAGGATATTAGGCAAGAAAAAGAAATAAAAGGCATCCAAATTGGAAAGGACGAAGTAAAACTATCTCTATTGAAAAATGACATGATGTGATAGAAAGAAAATCCCAAGAACTTACAAAACAAAACAAAACAAAATCTATTAGAACTAATCAATATACAAAATCAGTAATATTTGTAAGAGCAGTATTCAAAAACCAGCAGTATTTCTATACACTAGCAAAGAGTAATCTGAAAATGAAATTAAGAAAAGCATTCAATTTATAATAATATCAAAATGAATAAAATACTTAGAATTAAATTTAAGCTAAGAGGTAGAAGATTTGTACCCTGAAAACTAAAAAACACTCTTGAAAGAAATTAAAGAAGACCAAATAAATGGAAAGTCATGCCATGTTTGTAGGTTGGAAGATTTAATATTTTTAGGATGGCAGAACTACCCAAAAGAATCTACAGCTTTGAGGGGTGCCTGGGTGGCTCAGTCATTAAACGTCTGCCTTTGGCTCAGGTCATGATCCCAGGGTCCTGGGATCGAGCCCTGCATTGGGCTCCCTGCTCTGTGGAAAGCTTGCTTTTCCCTCTTCCACTCCCCCTGCTTGTGTTCCCTCTCTTGCTGTGTCTCTCTCTGTCAAATAAATAAATAAAATATATATATAAAAAAAAGAATCTACAACTTTGATGTAACCTTTACCAAAATCCCAGTGCTCTTTCTACAGAAATGGAAATGCTGGCCCTAAAATTCATATGGCATTGCAAGTGACCCTGAATAGCCAGAACAATTTTTAAAAAAGAATAACATTGGAAAACATACACTTCTTGACTTCAAAACTTACTAAAAGCTACAGTAATCAAAACAATGCGGTACTGTCATATGTATACCAATGGAATAAAATCAAAAGTCTAGAAATAAGCCAGAAACTATATGTCCATAGTTAATTGATTTTTGACAAGGGTGCCAAGACTATTCTGTGGGGGAAAGAACAGTCTCGTCAATGTTGTTCTGGGACAATTTGATATATATATACAAAAGAATGAAGCTAGACCCCTGCTTAGTTCACATCATATACAAAAATTATCTCAAAATGGAGCAAAGATCTAAATGTGAGAGCTAAACATGTAAGCCCCATAGAAGACAGTGTAGATGTAAATGTTCATGACCTTGGACTTGACAATAGTTTCCTACATATGACAACCAAAGCAAAAGCAAAAACAACAACAAATAAAGAAATTGGACTTCATAAAAATGAAAAACTCTTATGCATCAAAGAATACTATCAAGAAAGTGAAAAGACAACCCACAGAATGGAAGAAAGTATTTATAAATCACAAATCTGGAAAGGGCCTAGAAGCCAGACTATATAAATAACTTGTGAAATTGAACAACAAAACACTCCCTTCCCCACCAACCACAATTAAACAATTAAACAATGGGTAAAGGACCTGGATAGATATTTCTCCAAAAAAGAGACATAAATGGATAATAACCACATAAAAAGATACTCGTCATCCTCAGTCAAACATTGGGGATGGGGATGTAAAATGGCATAGCCACTGTGGAAGACAGCTTGGTGATTCCCCAAAATGTTAAACATATAGCATACGACCCCCAATTCTACCCTTAGGTATGTGTCAAAGAGAATTGAAAACAGTGTTCAAGCAAACACTTGCCCATGAATTTCAGAGCAGCATAATTCATAATAGCCAGAAAATGGAAACAACCCAAATGTCTATCAGCTGAAGAATGGATGAACAAATGTGTTACATCCCTACAATGAAATATTATTCAGCTAGAAGAGGGGAATTACTGATACTTGCTACAACATGGGTGATCCTTGAGAATAGTCTTCAAAAGGAAAGAAGACAGACACAAAAAGCCACATATCATATGATTCCATTGATGGGGAAAGGCTGCTGAGCAGGTACAGAGTACCTTTTTTGGGTGATGGAAATCTTCTGGAATTAGATAGTGGTGATGGTTGTACAACATTGCGAATGTACCAGAAGCCACCGAATTGTACATCTTAAAATGATTAAAATAGTGCATTTTATGTCATGTGAATTTTACCTCAATTAAAAAAACAATCAAGGACACATTAAAAAAAAAGGAATGCTTCAAATGAACACAAAATAATGGTTTTTAAAAATGGCCTCAAATCATCTCGACTCTCTCTTCTTGAGTTATAGTTATTTCCTTAGTAATGCGGTCTTTGCAGTAAAGGCATGTATCATGCTGCTATAATTAACACAATTTCCTTGTGAAATTACATTTGCAATACTATAGATGTGTTTTCAGTTGTCTTTTATTCTTTCCAGATAGCACACCATCATCATGAATTATGCCAGGGACTACAATAATTTAATCAATATTATAATTAAACAGTCCCAGTATAAGTATATATTTATATACTATGGCGTTGACAACTGGCTTTTAAAAGAGTCTAGAGTTTAATAGTTTTGCGCATCATTTACAGTTCCCTTGCACCACTGACATGATTGATTAGCACCACAATAAGAAATTATGTCTTCTGCAGAATCCATCCTGTATTGGGAGAATTGATTATATTTCCCTGGGGAGGTCAGGCCTCATAATGCAAATGTTAATTAATTTTTTGTATTAAAAGCTAAATACAAAGCTTGAATCACTTTTATTAGGAACTTCTTTTAATGAATTCACTGCCCTTTGAACCTAAACAGTTTATCTTTTGGCACATGCATCCTATTAAAGAACAAAAACAATTGATTGTGCAATCATCCACATGGAGTCTCCCAACTAGGTTACAGACATGCTGGGGTGGCCTCTCAGGAGCTATTAAATTTAATTGTAGACTGTTAGCAGGTTTCCTTCCAACTATTTTTCTCTTTTTTTCCTCTCTCTCTTTCTCTCTCTCTCTTTAAAAAAAAAAACACTTGGAAGAATAAGTCAGGAAGTTAAACAGCTTCATTTTATCTTTTAATGTGAGGGTATAGAATGGAATGGGATTACATATACTATTTATTTTCAAATATATTATACCAGAAAAACAACATGTGAAAGATCATTATGGTTATGTAGATGGTAGAACACTCTATAATTAAACTAGAGAGCTGCTAGGATATATTTCATAGGCTTTTCTGGGTAATGAAAGTTCATGACTCTGATAGAGACCACCTCAAATGTATTTTACTAGAAACTTCACTGGAAATTTAAATTCAAATGTAGCAACGGTGGTTTGCTGCTGACTGGTCTCTGTAATGGCCAGGTCTGTTTGCAAGGTGTGCAGAGTTTTGAAACTCTGTTACAATCTAGTATTTCTGTATTAAAACTTTTTTAAATTAATTTGATGAAACATACTTTGGTTAACATCCTATTTAAATTCAGATTTCTGGAACCAAAGGTATCTTACTCAATTCTTCCCAGCATGGGATCATTGCCACAGTTTATTTTCTTAATGTTGTTTCTGTCTTCTTTTGAAAACTTTTGTAAGCCTGCAATTAGTTTGAAAAATCTCATTAGGTAGCAAATGAGAAAATCGTTAAATGTGCTCACTGCAGAAAGCATGCAGCACTTGGAAATCTACATTACTTGGTGTGTTTCACTTCAGAGTCCAGTGCTAACCAAGCTATTAGAGGAGGCTTCATCAGGGGACCATCTCTCATTTCTGAATATATGTGGTTCATCTGTGTATTTTGAAGGTGATAAATATTTTGGACCTCCAATTTTGGATTAATTATTCCAAGGCAATTTTCTTTGACTGTATTAATTATTAATGGCTCATAGAACTTCCTCTCTGATACCTCTGTGCAGGGTCTAGCTGAAGCAAAATGACAATTTGGGTGGACTATCTTGAGTGTTACTCTTTTTACCCACCATCCTCCTCTCTATTGGCAAAAATAGGGATACATTTTCCTGATTTCTTATCTTGGTGCTTAAACTTTCTGTTGTTGTCTCACTCCTACAGTTCTTCAATATAATATATTACTGAGACACATTTCTTCCAAACAGTATCTGGTTAGAGGCTACCAGGAGGTCTGAACTCCCCACATCATCTTCCAATGCCCCCAAAAGGGGACAAATCATAGCTTTCTAAAGCTGATAGTGCATGAAGTCTAACTCATAAATGATGAAATGGTAATTGGGATGTTGTGTGCTTTGTTGTAGTATAAGATTGCATATTTTCAACAACCAGGGTGACAATAATAGCAAATTTTTTTTTTTTTTTGAGCGGGAGGGAAAGAGGAGGGGAGGGGCAGAGAGACTCTGAAGCAGACTCCCAGCCTATCGTGCAGTCTGACACAGGGCTCAATCTCACAACCCTGAGATCATGACCTGAGGAAATCAAGAGTTGGATGCTTAACTGACTGAGCCACCCAGGTGCCCCAATAGCAGCAATTTTTAATGATATATCATGAAATTATAAATATTCAGTCTCTTACCTATTCTCATACTCTAAGGAAATAAGATTGCTGCCTGGGTCAGTCTTGATGTTGGAGGAACTGAGGAATGGGCAAATAACAGCCAGAGATCTCAGATAAATGTATCTACATAATAAAAAGATGGAGCAGGGAGGAGAGGGGTAAGAGACAAGAAAGCCTCAAGAGATGCGTTAGTGAGAATGTGTGTGTGGTAGGGGCTTCGAATTGGGGTGGGAGCTGCTGTGGCATGTGAGTGAAATGGAGAGCTTTTCCTTTGATGATTTAAAATATGCAGAAAGAAAATAAATACCCAGAAAGCATTGGAGTAGGTTAAATGCTTTTAGGTTATTTTGGATGCTGAATTGATGCATCTTTGAATGGCACTCAAAGCAGAGCTCAGACCACAGATGATTCAGTTCTATAGGTTACACAAGTATGACTATGAGCGCCCTCTGGTGGGCATCTGGACTACTACCTGCCTGGGCAAGTTCTTTTTTCTTTCTTTCTTTTTTTAGATTTTTGATTTTTAAGTAATCTCTATACCCAAGGTGGCTCTTGATCTTACAACCCCAAGATCAAGAGTCACATGCTCTACCCACTGAGCCAGTCAGGCGCCCTCTTGGCAACTTTTAGTATATGCCTCAGCCTAGCACAATCTTTGACACTTCCAATGAGTTTCAAATCCTTTCTTCTTAATCAAAACCACCTCTCTTTTTATCAATTTTCTTGAGAATCTTGCTTTTTGCTGCCTGTCTGTTGGGTTCATCTGGACTAATGTTCTAATTAAGATGACAAATTTTCCACCTGATATGAACTTCTAGAAAATATGTCTTGACTCAGGAAATTTTCTAATTGTGGACATTTCAGGTATCATGAACAACCAAAGACACTTTTATTCCCCCTGACCACCAAAATATATCAAATAGGAAACTATTACTTTGTATAATTCCCACTTGTTTCCCTATTCTTTCTTCAAAGAGATTTGTTACCATCTGCATTCAGTAGTAAGAGAGGTTATTCAACTAAAGATGAGTCAGACTATGAATTGAATATGTGGCCAAATATTTGCTAAACATGGCGTTTTGCTAAGTGCTGGGGTTATGGTGGAGTGCAAAAAGACAAGGTCCTTACCCTCAAGGAATTAGTAATCAAATGAGAATAACAAATAATAATCAAAGAGTCAAACTGTGGAAGGAGCCAAGATGTCCTTCAACAGATGAATGGATAAAGAAGATGTGGTTCATATCTACAATGGAATATTACTCAGCCATCAGAAAGGCTGAATACCTACCATTTACATTGACATGGATGGAACTGGAGGGCATTATGCTGACCAAAATAAGTCAATCAGAGAAAGATGATTATCATATGGTTTCACTTATATGTGGAATATAAGCAATAGCTCAGAGGATCATAGGGGAAGGGAGGGAAAACTAAATGGGAAGAAATCAGAGAGGGAGACAAACCATGAGAGACTCTTGACTCTGGGAAACAAACTGAGGGTTGTGGAAAGGGAGATGGTGGTGGGGTGGAATAACTTGGTGATAGGCATTAGGGAGGCCATGTGATGTGATGAGCACTGGGTGTTACATGCAATTAATGAATCATTGAACACTACATCAAAAACTAATGATTACTGTATGTTGGCTATTGAATTAAAAAAAAAAAAAGAACCAGATGTATAAATGTATATTCATGGACTATGTTAAGTGCTATGGAAGAAAGAGATAGGATGCTATGAGATCATATAACAGGGGACGCATCCTAGCGTGGGATCAAGGAAACCTTCTCCAAGGAAGTAACAATAAAGAAAAGATCATATTTGTAGTTATTAACTAGGCAAAGGGTATGAAGGAAGAGTGGTCAGGTCAGTCATAGGGAACAGGATGTGCAAAGGTCCCGAGGCAGACCAAAATGTGAAATATTGGTTCAAGAAACAAAGGGAAGTCAGTATGGCTGAGGACTGGAAAGAAGTTAGAGATTCTGGTATGAGCCTGAAGAGACAGAGAGGGAAAAATCATGTTGGATTTTGTGGGCTACATTAAATATTTTTTGTCATAAGAACTGTGGAAATCCATGGATGTGTTTGAAGCAGAAAAGTAGCATGACCAGATTTGCTTTAAGAACATTAGGCGAAAAAAGAGGAATGCTGGAAGATGAGTTGAAGACTGTTGCCATAGCCCAGATGAGTTGTGATAGCAGTTAGGTCCCGGTTAGTAATGTGGGTGACAGAATTCAGGGGAAGACCTAAAGGATGTATACAAGATAAAAAGGTGTTTTAAGACTGAACAATGAAGTGGATATGGTTATAAGGAGAAGAAGGAATCAAGGATACCTTCCATTTTCTAACTCCTGCACTGAACAGCGAGTGGGGCTCTTCATGAAGGTCGGGGAAAATGTGAAAGATTAGATTGGGGAAGACAAAGAGTCATGATGACGCAGGCTCATAAACCAGCTCCATTTGGTTGTGCAGCAGTTTGGGTTTACTTTGAGTTACCCAAGTGGAGGTGATACTATCTTTAAAGTGAACCTAATAATACTTGTCCTACAGGGTAGTTCTGTGTTTTACAGGACATAGTGTATGTAAAACACAGTTCCTGTCACTTAAAAGGCACCCAGTAAAAGGTGAGGAGATGGCTTGAGTAGGACATGATGCGTACGTGTGCATAGGGAAGCTTGCATGCCGGTACGTAAATAATCGAATTAATGCTCCCCATTTAAATGTAAATTCAGCCAACATAAGCCTGCTGTTATATAGAGGATAGTTCTTGTGTTTCTTATTAACCTCTGAACTTCTGAGTAATTTAATTCCAAATACAAGATAGATAAGATAATATATAGCCAACTTGTATTATGCTATTTTATCCCTACATTCATTTGAGCCTATGAGTTCACAAAGTCAGTTAAAAAATGGCATCCCGGTTCTAAATAATTACAGTATTTTAACTTTAATTTAATTATGGTGCATTGAACGGTAGACCTTTAAAACTGTGTAGTGATTTGCCTCAGTGAGTTAGACTAATCAGTACACCTCATTATACTCAACACATAAAAGGATATATGTCTCCCACTTTCTAACACATTCTTTAATGTGCTCCTACAGTGCTATCAAAACGTGCTTGAGGATTTGCAGAGCTTGTATTTTTCCCTTTAAAATTAAAAAAAAAAA
The DNA here is from genome assembly GCF_003265705.2 of Callorhinus ursinus. Classification (NCBI taxonomy): domain Eukaryota; kingdom Metazoa; phylum Chordata; class Mammalia; order Carnivora; family Otariidae; genus Callorhinus; species Callorhinus ursinus. Next base: position 14,613,492 of record NW_027397064.1, read on the forward strand.
ATCCTCTAGTGCAAGGTTTTGCAGAGAAGAGCTGTGGATAAAAGAAGGTAGGTGAGCTAAGAAACGAGCTCTGTCCTGACAGCATTTGACTCTGAAGCAACCACAAAGCACTGGTGACATAATTTTTTTTTCTGACAGGTGACATAAAGATGATCTATGGAGTCATCACTATCTATACGTGGGTGGGAAAAGAATATTGGGAAACCTTAAGTGCAAATAGCATTGCAGTGGACATCCAGAGGATGCTCTCTGCATCTGTACATGAAAGATTTCTATGTGAATGAATATTAGATGTACCTTCTTTGAAAAGACCGGGGCTAAATTAGTTTTACAGGAAGACTGATAAAGCTTTAATCAGCTAACATTAAGTGAAGATTGTTTTTTTTTTAAGATAGAAGTTTATTCTAAAGGAAAAGTTACCAAAAACCAAAATAGTCTTTGAGCTATTCTTCAAATTCTCCAATCGGCTAATTGTACGGACACCAAGAGTGGGGGATGGGATGGGGGCAGAGAGGCGGAAGATGCAGGAGTCAAGCTTTTAAGTGAAATTTAAAGAGGATAAATTAGGTGGGGTGACTGGACAGTGAGAATGACTGGTCAGATGATTTTCATCATTCTTGACTGTGGCAACAGAAGACGAAATATTCCGAGCAGCCTATGACTTGAAAGATATCCGAGTTGGGAGAGCTTTGGGCCCACGTGGCCCCAGCCCACCTACAAGAGGGTGTGGAATGAACCTGCAGCATTAACGTGGATATGTACCAGCATAACGGAGCCGTGCGTATCAAATAACAGCCCTATAATCCCTGGAATATTAAACAGTGATGGGGCTTTATTTATTTACTGATGAGATGCAGGAGATGGTCTGGCGCCTGTGGTTTGCATAGAAACACACCATTGCTTTTTTTTTTTTTTTACCCTGCTTCTAATATTCCCACATCCGCTAGACTTTGGCTTGGACCTGCAGGAGCTGGGGCCTTCCAAAGTTTCTGTGGTGGAAGAATAAAATACTCTCTCTTAGAGTCACACAAGTGGGGTGGTGATGAAGGAGACCCAGAGCGTTCCACAGAGAAGGCCCCCCGTTTTCTGCCGCTGCGGGTTTTCCACAGCCACCCCTCGCGGATTCAGGTGTTTCTCCTCCAATAAGCAGATACTGGAAACATTTCTCAGAATTATGAGAATTTAGAATGGAGACTGACATCTTCTCTTCTCTTTCACTTTTTCCTGGCCTCCCACAAGCCGAGTAGGCTTTCAGAACACCCATAGTTAAAGAGGGCTGAGTGGGATGAACCAGATTTTTCCAGGATTTGAAGAAGTTGGGACACCTCTGGGTTGGTAGGAATATATTTCAGGGTGTGGCCACAATTTCTAGTATGTTGCTCCCTGACTTTGTCCTAGCTATGTCTTCAGACCAGGCAGGAATGTCTCCAGAATCTCATTTCTGTCTTCTCGCTGATACTGTCTTTCAACTTGGGTCCCTTTTCATTCTCCTGCTCAGAAACAAAACAAATTCCTTTCTATGTGGGCTCTCCAGTATTTTCTCTCAGTTCAATCTGTATTACCTGGACTTTCCATGGGACCATATTTTCTTATAAGAGGACACATCTCCCCAAATGTCTTGCTTTCTTTGGACATTTTCTGTCTGCCTGGGACATTCTCCTTTCTTTAATTCTTTCCTAGCTCACTCTTGTGACTCTAGTGACCGATTAGTAGACTCCTTCTGGTTGTTCTTGCACCCTTCCAAGTTAGATTAGATTTTATTTCTGTTTCTGCAAATAGTTTTTCTTTTGCTTTCATCTCCCACCAATACCCCTTCCCTCTCTATGTCTCTGTCTCTGTATTTCACACACTCACACACACAGACACACACAGACACACACAGACACAGACACAGACACACACACACACACCAGCTGGAACATGGCCTGTCGTCACTTGATACTTTTGACTGATTACATTAAGGCTTTCATCCCCTGGCTTCATTGCCCTTTTTTTCTGTCCTGGCATTTCTAAAACTATTTGGTATTTGAAAATTTCTTACATGTACAATGGAACAAAAGGAATTCATTAATGACAGGGGTGGGTCCCACTGCCACTGACCTGGTATGATTTGCAGTCTGCCCTGGAAAACATGGCTTGAGAGTTTAGAACATACGCTCTTCATACCAGGTATGGCTAGAGGCATAGACTGCACATGTGCAAGATCTCATTTAAAGCATCACGGCACCTGTCAGGGATATAAATATCACAACAACATAGCGCCTTGATTTTTATGGTTATTTTGAATTTTTTGTGGCTGTCTCCATCAAGCCAGAGTAGCAGTGACTTGTTAACACTATGTGGATATATGGCTAGATAAGGAAGCTAAAATGAAATTTGTCATCCTGCACAGATATGATACTTTCATACCAGAGTGATGACTATTTTTAAACACACATACACACACAAACAGAGGGAAGAGTCATTTTCTCTTTTATTTTTTCTATTCCTGTCCTTAAAAATGTTCTGGTTTATGTGACACAGAGTTATTCTTATTCCACATTTATAAATTGAGGCATTGAGGATAAGTTTATATAACTGGAAAATGAATTCTCTTTTTTCAACTCCTGCTAAAGAAATAATGATACTTTTTTCTGCCTCCAACATAAAAACATTTGAACATCATTTAGTTGTGTTATGTGCTTCAGTGTTTACTCTGGTAGGAGATTTTATTTGTTATTCTAGGTACAGAATTTTTTTTTTTTAAATGTGTCCAGTGTTGATACAGACACATTCAATTAAAACAAAGAAACAAAAAAGTATTTTCAAAGCCTAGGCCAACATCTCTTTAGAAAACACGGACTCTGATTTCTTTGTCCTGAGAGCTGAAGAGCTGTCCCCAGTGGAGTGCGACCTCCTCTATAGTCTTTGGGAGCAGAACACAGGTGCTGAAGGAACGAGGAGGAGCATTAAGCTTGGTGCTGATCCAAGGTGGGGGCTAAAAGTGGATGACCAGCTCCCCCAAAATGGTACTTCCTGAAAGACACACTGCATCTTATTAAATGGAACCCTGGCCCTCAACCACTGAGCACCGCCTGGTCAGAACCCTCTCGAGAAAGATCATAGCCCTGTTACTTGATTGTGAACACAGAGTTCAAAGGACTGTCCAGTCTCCACCCTCCCACCATATCTGGTCTCTCATCACTCCAAGCAGAGCTGGGCTTCACTCAGAGGGACCCTGAAGTCCCTTCTATCTCCATTTCTCTCCTGATTTTCTTTTCTATTTCTTGGTGCCTCATCTTCCACCATTCCTACCCACCCCTGCCGATACCCTTGATCCAACCTTCCAGAATCCTACATGGATAGATCCAGAGAAAGAATTTTTCTGTCCACCTCCTCTGTTTTTCACCCACCCAGGTTTATTGAGATATAACTGGCATGCAAAACTGCATATAATTAATATATACAATTTGGTGAATTTGGACGTATATACTTGTGTTACCATTGCCAAAATCTAGGTACTAAACATACTCATCATCTGCATCTCTTGGTTTTGCTTATTTTTGTGGTAAAAACAGTTAACATGCGATCTACCCTTTTAGCAAACCCTTAAGTACACAGTATCTTCTTGTGAACTATAGGCATTGTATTCCAGCAGACCTCTGGAACTTACTACTTTTGTATAACTGGAACTTTATACCCATTGAACAACACCTCCTATTCCCCACCTCATCCACAGTAGCCGCCATTCCACTGTCTACTTCCATACCTTTGACTATTTTCAGTGCTCCCTGTAAGAGGAATCATGTAGCATTTGTCCTTCTGTGATGGACAGAGTTCACTTAGCATAGTCTTCCAGGTCCACTCATGTTGTTTGATTGACCCTACCCCCAGTTTTAATGTGGAGTGACCATGATCAGTGGTCTCTAGCATCCGTTAGATGGACCAACAGATCTTCAGTAGTCTTGATCTTCCTCCTGTGATATAACTTAGAGGCAAAAAGTTCCCCTTCCCACCATGCCTGAGGATAGGAAGGAAATGAGGGATGAAGGGAAGAGAGAAACCACATTGTCACATTAGGCATTAACTTTCAACAGCCATGAGTTTGGGCTATTGTTTTTAGAATTTAAAGTAGTAACAAATTAATCTATCTGAGCACTCTTGGGATCTTGGTTTTATTGGAAGGGTCTTCTGTGAGTCTATTTTTACTTTTTGACATCTGCTTTTTCACCAGAAAATGACATCTCTTCCTTTGCTCATAAAGCAAGAGAAGACAGAGTTAAAAAGAGGCTAAATCATTTGTTGAAATTCCTCTCATGAGTGATCTGCAGAATAGGGGTTAGAATCCAGAATCCCTGGTGTGTAGGAGACATTAGCCCAGGTAACCCTAATTTTAGACAGATCCCTTCAAGTAGAGCTAAATTTTATGCAAATTCTCATGGCATCTATTTTACGAACAACTCAGGAATATAAGGAAAAAGTCTTTGACCCACTTTACAAGCCAACTCGCTCATGCAAGTGGTGGTCGATGCCCTGTGCTTTGTCTTGTGTAGAACTGAACATTTCTAGGCGGGTAATGAAATTCAACCGAAGATTGTGTCATAACTACAAGTCAAAAGATCAAATCTGATCCAGCGCTTCAACACCTGACTTTGGGCAAGATGGATCCCAGTGGGGTGGGCAGTGGGGTGGGGAATTTGGGGGGGTGGGGAATTTGGGGGGTGGGGGATGGGGTGGGGGAGCTGTTGGTCTACGTGGCTCTAGAAGTCAGTCCATCCCATGGTCTGCAGGCAGTCTGACAATTTCACAGGAAATGCAGAGAAATGATTTATTCACAGGCATTGCTGAATTTGAAAGGTGCGATTAATGATTATATTTGGAGAGACTGCTTATTCTACAAGCACTGCAGTGGTCCTTTCCTCCCAGCCAAGTCATTCAGTAAACAGGGTGTCCTGGGATCCCAACTAACTCATTCTCGCCTCATTTACATATTTTGGTTTACATTTGTTAGGTTTCCCCATTTCATTCTTACTTTTCTAAGGTGTGATATTCTTGATTCACAGAAATGGATCAGTGACTCAAAAGTTGTGAACTGAAGCATGAAAGTAGTGATGAAAACAGTAAAGCAAATACCACAACTTCGAATAACATCATAAATATAAATAGTGAACAAAGCTTAGATGCAGATATAGAATGTGATGCTGCGTGTGCTGAGATAACTGGATTTCTAAATGTGATGAGTTTTCACAAGCTGTAAAAGAAAAGTGCAAATAAGAACAATGGATTTCTGAAAATCTGATTTTGTTGGACTAAACTCCTGTTTTACCTTAAGATTTCACTGCTCTCTCTGATAGGAAACTTTGTCAAATAGTGGCACGGAGACACCAAATTTTCAAATCAATCTGAAGCATAATCACCACACTAGAAGGTTTATCAATTTTTTTTTCAGAACAATGAGAAACTAATGCTTTCCACCATCAATGGACAAATTTTATTTCTGAAGGCTGAGAAAAAAGGACATTCAGAATTTCCCTCCTTGTGGGGAAAAAAATGCAAAACAAAACTTTATGCCAGTCATAATATGGTTGACAAGCTTAGGAAATTTGATGACAAATATTATGCTTGGAGAGAAAGTAGGATAAGCTACTGGAATAATCTTTTTATCAAAGGATGCTGTTGGATGTCATATAATATCAATGACAGGGTATCGGATATTTTGTTTTATAGTTAGCAAGGTCACCGATGTGCAGAATGTGTGAATCAACTCTTGCCAAGTAGGAAAAGATATTCAAGAAAACAGAGCAAATATTTACTGAGAACTTTATCTGTGCTCTTTGCTTTAGGTGTTCTTTCTCATTTAATTCACCCCCAAGCCCTCAAAAAACAAAAGTTGTGTTGGAAAGGGCTTCACCACTAACAATCTGTCTCTTTTCTAGTACTTTTTCTTTTTTAATTCAGTGCCAAAACACTGAGTGAGGAAAAATTGGGTACATTAGAAACACACACACACACATTCCATGTATACAATGATAGGACATAGAAAATGCAATAAAAAGAGGATTCAAAATCCATTTGTCATCATTTCCCAAGTTGAAATATTTGACCTTCCAGATTTTGAGGATAATACACTTTTGTGGAAAGTTGACTGTGGTTAAAAAAAAAAAAAGCTCTGTAGTTTCTGGATTTATGTTTTATCTAACTCTATGTAATTGATATCATTCATTTTTAAATATTTTATTTTTAGTTGATTTCCTAATTGTGAAAAACATTTTTAAAATGTACTTAAAGTGAGTGGCTCACTTATGTGCCAAATGTTAATTGCGGGATCTACAAGCCACAAAATCATTGAGAAGCACAGTGTAATAGAAAAAGACCAGATGCTGGGTTTTAATTCTTTTTTTTTTTTGGATTTTTTATTGTTATGTTAATCACCATACATTACATCCTTAGTTCTTGATGTAGTGTCCATGATTAATTGTTTGTACATAACACCCAGTGCTCCACACAGAACGTGCCCTCTTTAATACCCATCACCAGGCTAACCCATCCCCCCACCCCCCTCCCCTCTAGAACCCTCAGTTTGTTTTTCAGAGTCCATCGTCTCTCATGGTTCATCTCCCCCTCCGACTTACTCCCCTTCATTCGTCCCCTCCTGCTATCTTCTTCTTTTTCTTTTTTCTTAACATATGTTGCATTGTTTGTTTCAGAAGTACAGATCTGTGATTCAACAGTCTTGCACAATTCACAGCGCTCACCATAGCACATACCCTCTCCAATGTCTATCACCCAGCCACCCCATCCC
>NW_027397064.1:14620372-14814817 GCF_003265705.2 Callorhinus ursinus
TGATACATGTCTTTCTCTGATTGACTTATTTCACTCAGCATAACACCCTCCAGTTCCATCCACGTCGTTGCAAATGGCAAGATCTCATTCCTTTGATGGCTACATAATATTCCCTTGTGTATATATACCACATCTTCTTTATCCATTCATCTGTCGATGGACATCTTGGCTCTTTCCACAGTTTGGCTATTGTGGACATTGCTGCTATAAACATTGGGGTGCACGTACCCCTTCAGATCCCTACATTTGTATCTTTGGGGTAAATACCCAGTAGTGCAATTGCTGGATCGTATGGTAGCTCTATTTTCAACTGTTTGAGGAACGTCCATACCGTTTTCCAGAGGGGTTGCACCAGCTCGCATTCCCACCAACAGTGTAGGAGGGTTCCCCTTTCTCCGCATCCCCGCCAACATCTGTCGTTTCCTGACGTTACTTTTAGCCATTCTGACGGGTATGAGGTGGTATCTCATTGAAGTTTTGATTTGTATTTCCCTGATGCCGAGCGATGTGGAGCACTTTTTCATGTGTCTGTTGGCCATTTGGATGTCTTCTCTGGAAAAATGTCTGTTCTTGTCTTCTGCCCATTTCTTGATTGGATTATTTGTTCTTTGGGTGTTGAGTTTGCTAAGTTCTTTATAGATTTTGGATACTAGCCCTTTATCTGATATGCCATTTGCAAATATTTTCTCCCATTCTGTCGGTAGTCTTTTGGTTTTGTGGACTGTTTCTTTTGCTGTGCAAAAGCTTTTTATCTTGATGAAATCCCAATAGTTCATTTTTGCCCTTGCATCCCTTGCCTTTGGCAATGTTTCTAGGAAGAAGTTGCTGCAGCTGAGGTCGAAGAGGTTGCTGCCTGTGTTCTCCTTTAGGATTTTGATGGACTCCTGTCTCACGTTTAGGTCTTTCAACCATTTGGAGTCTATTTTTGTGTGTGGTGTAAGGAAATGGTCCAGTTTCATTCTTCTGCATGTGGCTGTCCAATTTTCCCAACACCATTTGTTGAAGAGACTGTCTTTTTGCCATTGGACATTCTTTCCTGCTTTGTCGAAGATTACTTGACCATAAAGTTGAGGGTCCATTTCTGGGCTCTCGATTCTGTTCCATTGATCTATGTGTCTGTTTTTGTGCCAGTACCATACTGTCTTGATGATGACAGCTTTGTAATAGAGCTGGAAGTCCGGAATTGTGATGCCGCCAGCTTTGCTTTTCTTTTTCAACATTCCTCTGGCTATTCGGGGTGTCTTCTGGTTCCATACAAATTTGAGTATTATTTGTTCCATTTCTTTGAAAAAAGTGGATGGTATTTTGATGGGGATTGCATTGAATGTGTAGATTGCTCTAGGTAGCATTGACATCTTCGCAATGTTTGTTCTTCCAATCCATGAGCATGGAACGTTTTTCCATTTCTTTGTGTCTTCCTCAATTTCTTTCATGAGTATTTTATAGTTTTCTGAGTACAGATCCTTTGCCTCTTTGGTTAGATTTATTCCTAGGTATCTTATGGTTTTGGGTGCACTTGTAAATGGGATTGACTCCTTGATTTGTCTCTCTTCTGTCTTGTTGTTGGTGTATAGGAATGCCACTGATTTCTGCACATTGATTTTATATCCTGCTACTTTACTGAATTCCTGTATGAGTTTTAGCAGTTTTGGGGTGGAGTCTTTTGGGTTTTCCACATGCAGTATCATATCATCTACAAAGAGTGAGAGTTTGACTTCCTCTTTGCCGATTTGGATGCCTTTGATTTCTTTTTGTTGTCTGATTGCTGTGGCTAGGACTTCTAATACTATGTTGAATAGCAGTGGTGATAGTGGACATCCCTGCTGCGTTCCTGATCTTAGGGGAAAAGCTCTCAGCTTTTCCCCATTGAGAATGATATTTGCTGTAGGTTTTTCATAGATGGCTTTTATGATATTGAGGTAGGTACCCTCTATCCCTATACTCTGAAGAGTTTTGATCAAGAAAGGATGCTGTACTTTGTCAAATGCTTTTTCTGCATCTATTGAGAGGATCATATGATTCTTGTTCTTTCTTTTGTTAATGTATTGTATCACATTGATTGATTTGCGGATGTTGAACCAGCCTTGCAGCCCAGGGCTAAATCCCACTTGGTCATGGTGAATAATCCTTTTAATGTACTGTTGGATCCTATTGGCTAGTATTTTGGTGAGAATTTTTGCATCCATGTTCATCAAGGATATTGGTCTGTAATTCTCCTTTTTGATGGGGTCTTTGTCTGGTTTTGGGATCAGGGTAATGGTGGCCTCATAAGCTGGGTTCTAATTCTGACTCCAAGATAGTACAGCTTTGCCACTCAGGCTGATTATTTACCTCCCCAGGTTTTGGTACTTTCATCTTTAAAAAGGTTAAAAAATAAAAGGTTAATTTTTTTAAATTTTAAAATAAAAATAAAAGAGTTGATTTTCATCAGTGTTTCTCAACTTCAGCAACATTGATATTTAGGGCCAAATAATTCTTTGTTGGGAAAGGAGGCTTTCTTGTGCATTGTATGATGTTGGGTAACGGCTCTTGTCTCTACTCTCTAGAAGCTAGTAGCACCCACTCCTCCTTTCCCTACATTATGAGGACCAGAAATGGTATTTAGGCAGAAATGTATTGAGGGGGCACAAAATGGCCTCCAGTTGAGAATCACTAATTTAGTTATTCTCCAAGGCCTAATCAACTTTAAATTTCTATTAATTTTGTGAACTCTCTCTGAGATGTATAGTTTGTGACTTTAGGAACCAGGACTTGATGATTCAGGAAGTTCTCAATTTTTCCAGGTGGCAGATAATGCCAAAATTAAGAAATTGTTTTTGAAAGCATGGCATGAGAAAAAGCCAAGGATGTGGCTGTGGAACATTTCACTGAAACCTTTTACTGAAACTCTGAGAGATCAAAAATTCAGAATACTCAGTAGCAGGAGATTAAAGGTCCCAGATCTTCTTGATCAAACCAGAGGGCCCTAGGAAGCTGAAGGGCATTGCCTTTCTGCCATCTCAGCAGAAGCTAAACATAGTGAAGAGATTATCCACAGATACTCTGTGGACGAACCTTTCATCTAATAGAGTGAACATCCATGAAATCCATGCCCATGAGGTTCTTGAGAATTTTACATCAGCAGAAACACTGCCGGGTTGAGCTGAGAGGCATCAAGAGATTGCAAAGTCTCTCAGACCCAACATTCTCCTGATAGGTGGCAGGCAGACAGAACTACTCAGCTGAAATTTCATTGCTTCCATTTTCATGCAAAAGAAAGCAAGAATGGGAGGGAAGAACCAGGAGCAAAGACAGTGAGGCCCAGAGCACAGGGGTCAGAGTTGAGAGGCACAGCAATGTTGACACCTAAAGAAGTTTGACCCAGCTGGGTTCCAAAACTGTTTGTCGAAATGACTACTTTTTATTTTCCATTTTACTCCTTTTTTTTTTTTTTTTTTTTTGCATCTGAGTATCTATAACTGTTATCCTATGCCTGCCCCACCATCGTATGTTAGGAGCAGATAACTCAATTTTTTAATTCCATAGTACCACAGATAGAGAGAAATTGTGGTCAGGAGTTTCACCTGTACTGATTTAGATGATTGAGCTGATGAAATTTTGAACTTTTAAGCTGATAAGGTTTTGGACTTTGAATTAATCCTACAATAGGATGAGACCCTGGGAAACCTTGAGAGGGTGTGAATGTATTTTGCATTTGGGAGCCATGTGAACCTTTGGTGGCTGGAGCATGAACAGTTGTCATAGAATTTCTAAAGTCCCTCCCCATTACTCCGCCAAATATGTCCTGCCCTAATCATTGGAACCTGTGAATATAATGAGCTATCACTCCCATGATTGTTATGTCATATAGTACAGTTGACTTTAAGATAGGGAGATTTACAAGTGATCTTGATTTAATCACACAACCCCTTAAAAGCAAGTGATGAAATCAGAGAGATCAAAGCATGAGGAGGATTCAATGTGGCATTGTTCATTTGAAGGTGGGTGGGGGGGCACATGAGAAAGAATATGGGTGGCCTTAAAAAGCTGTGTGAGCCTCCCCTCCCCTGGAGCCCAACAGTTAGCAGAGAAATGGGGATCTCAGTCCTACAACTGCAAGGAACTGGATTCTGCCAGCTTGAAAGCTTGGAAGTGGGTTCTTTCCTAGAACCTCCAGGTAAGAATCCAGCCTGACTGACATCTTGATTCGAGTCTTGTAATACCCTTAGTGTAGAATTCTGTTGAGCCCTCCTGGACTTCTGAGTTATGAAGCTGTAAGCTCATATATGGCTATTGTTTTAAGCTAAGTTTGAGATAATTTGTTAAGCAACAATAGAAAATGAATATATATATTAAATGTAAAAAGAACTGCTGAAAGATACGATTTGAACAATGAAATAATAATAATATAGTAGAAGATAGCAAAGCAGCACACACAAGAAACATCTTTCTAGAGCTTAAAAACATGAATTCCCCCAAAATATTCAGAAATGAATTGAAATGGAAGATGGTCATCGTTCAAATGTAAAACAGTGGCTTATAATAGCAAAAGAAATAAATATCCTCCAATAAATATAAATGAATGGAAATAGTGACAGAAATGCAAACAAAAAGACTGACAGAAAAAATCTGGAAAATATAAAACACAAAATAAATGACAAGAGAACAAAAACTCTGAAACCTGCAGAGATGAGAAAGAAAGAAGGGATAAAATAAAGATAAAATCATGAGAGATTGTGTTTTACTCTATGAAAATGAATTAAAAAATGTATGGTGGAGAGAACGACTTTGCAGGAAAATATAATCTACCTCAAATGACCCTAGTACATCTAGAAAGTATAAACAAAGCAGTTTCCCTAGGAAAAAAAATGTGCAATGCTGTAAAAGAGCTCCATCATAAAAAAAACCAGTCCCAGAAAAATTCTACCAAATCTTTCTAGAAGAGGTCACCTCAGTGCTGTTTAAAATGTTGTTGAATATACAGAAAAAAGAAAACTTCTAAATTCTTGTAAAGAGAAAAATATATATCAACACTTGATAAAAATTGTACAAAAAAGAAAACCATAAATTAATCTCACATATGGTATCAAGGCAAAATTCTTTAAAAAAAAAAACATGAAGGGAGAGATTCTCACAACACATTAAAAAATAATATTGCAAAGTGGAGTTTATTCAAAAAATGTAAGGATGCTTCAATCTTAGAAAATCTATAAATTATCTAGAAATAGGGTGTTAAAAATCTAAACAATTCATATATTAATATATCAAAGGAAAAATCAGGATTGTTTCTGTAGGTGTCTAAAAGGCATTTCACAAAATTTAATACCCATTCCTGATAAAACCAGTCAATAGAATAGGAATCATAGATACTTCTATACCAAAGTTACAGATACATGTGTATTATCTCTGAAACCTGCTTCTTAATGGGGAAACACTAGGGGCATTCCCGCTAAAGGGAAGAACAAGATAAAGATACCCAATATAGCAAATACAATTTAACTTGGTTTTAGTGTAAGCCAAAAAATCAGATGAGAAGGAATTTATATGTATCCAAATTAGAAAAGGGCAAACTTTTAAAATTGAATATCTGGAAAACTTAGAAAAATGGGAAAACTATTTCAAAACAAAAAATGTAGTAAAAAAAAAGCAGGATATAAAGTTAATACCTAGAAATCAATAGAGCTTTGCATATATATAGATGAGGAAATGGAAGAGAAACCTTAACTAAAATCACAACAAAGAAAATGAGATGCCTAGGTTATAAACTTAACAAGAGATGTAAAAATATTAAATGAGGAAAAATTTAAAATATCCCTGAAATATCCCAAATTAGATTTGAACAAGTGGAAAAACTTACAGTGTTCTTAGCTAAAAAGACTCAGTATCATAAAAGTATTAATTCTTCCTAAATTATTTTATAGATTGAATACAATCCCAATAAAAATTCTAAAACATTTTTTTTAATGCAATTAGCCAAATTTTGAATTTTCCACGGAAAAATAAGCAAGCAAAGATAGGCAAAAAAACAAAAAGACAAACAAACAAACAAAAAAACACCTTGAAAAATCAGTGTCAGTGTTAGGAATGGTGACATGCCCTGTCAGATGGTCTGATATGTGATAAACCCTTTATGTGAGTATGACATTGGTACATGAATAGACAAATGGAATGTAATAGAGAATTGACCCCAATGCACATGGAATTGGTGGATGATAAAAATGGTATTTTGTATCTTTAGGGAAAATTTGGACTCTTAAATTAATGGTGTTGAGACTTCTGGAAAAAGAATCAATTAGATCTGTACCTCACACCATATACCAGGATAAACTCGAAATTAATCAGAGACCTGAATAGAGAAATATAAAGCATACAACTCCTGAAAGCAAACTTGGATGAATCCTCAGCAGACTGGAAGTAGGGATACCTACTAGCTGCGACTCAAAATCAATAAGGAATTAAAATAGTTAGGTTCAATTACGTAAAAAAAGTAATTTAAAAAAACCTGGCATCATTAAAATCACCATAAGAAAAGTAAAAAAAAAAAAAGTTGCAATTTACATAAAGGGCTATTATTCCTAAAATATAAATAGCTACTAAAACTGAAGGGGAAAAGATTAATAACCTGATAGAAAAATGGGCAAAATATATGAACACATAATTCACAGAAAAAAATAATTGTAAATGACCTTTAAACATATGAAAAATCATTAATCTCACTGTAAATAAGAGAAGTACAAATTAAATTATATTGCCATTTTTCATGGGTCAATTTGATGAAAATCTAAGAATTTAGAAATGGAGAATTTTGGTGAGGCCATGCGGCAACAGTAACTCATACTTTTTGGGGAAATGTGGTGTCGGACAGCCCCTGTGTAGGGGCATTTGGTAATGTCTAAAAAAGTTATATATGTGTATATCCTTTCTCAGCCACCTTACTTCTAGGAGTTTAGCCTAAAAATACAGTGGAAAAATATGAAATGACATGTTCAAGATTATTCACTGTGGCATTTTTTATAGCAGCAAAAGACTGAAATCAACCTCAAGGTTCATCAGTTGGAGACTGGTTGAATATTGTGTGGCTATAAAAAAAGAATAAGGAAGGTCTTCATTCACTCATGTGGCTTGAGAACCAGGATATGTTTTTAATGGAAAAGAGCTAAGTACAGAAAAAAAAAAATATATATATATATGCAAAAAAAAAATATATATATGCCATGCTACGTTTTGTGTAAGAAAAGGGGTTAAAGGTATAAATGCAAATGTAAATAAGTAAGTTGAAAAAGAATTACTATAGAATTAACTAACAGTGAGTAAAAATTATTGCCCATGAGAGAAGGAAGCAACAGAAAGAAGAGGACAGTGAGGGTGGCTCAGTCGTTAAGTGTCTGCCTTTGGCTCAGGCCCTGATCCCAGGGTCCTGGGATCGAGCCCCGCGTCCAGCTCCTGCTCGGCGGGAAGCCTGCTTCTCCCTCTCCCACTCCCCCTGCTTGTGTTGCCTCTCTCCCTGTGTGTCTCTGTCAAATAAATAAATAAAATCTTAAAAAAAAAAAAGAAATGTGGCTTCTATGAGTGTAATTTGTTATATGGTTTTGACTTTGGAATCGTGTAATAAGGTTTTACATATTCAAAATTTAAATACAGTCAAAAAAAAGGAAGCAATTCCTAAAGATTGGAAAAAATTATAAACATCTGTTACTGACAGCGACACAGAAAGAGTATTTTCTCACACCTTGGTGGTGTGAATTAAAACATTGTTTTGAAAACCACCTGCCTGGTGATATCTACTAAAATTGTGTGTGTCTGTGTGTGTGCCTGTGTGTGCCTGTGTGTGTGTGTGTGTGTGTGTTAACCTAACAACTCCACTCCTGGAAACCCATACCAGAGAAGTGATACATGTATATTGACGTTTATTGTAGTAAAAATCTAGAGGCGAAGTTCTTGTTTTTATGGGAATGATTGACAAAATCATCATCTATCTACAAGGAATATTATACAATATTCAAAAGAATGAATCAGAACTTGAGAATGACAAGATACAGAAAAGTATGCATAACATAACCTTATTTTTATAAAACAAGCAATGAGGAAAAACCATATAGATATGTATGTGTGTGTGAGAAAGATTCTATGATTATGAGGAAGATAGGACTGCAGAGGAATAGAAACTACCTGTGGGGTTGGGGCAAATTCCTGTGGGAATGGGTTAGCCAAGCAAAAACAGAAACAAAAACTGGGGGCAAAAAACTGCTCTAAAATGGGTGAAAACAAACAAACAAAGTGTGCTTGCCTTCCCACACTTTGCATTTTGCTTTTCCGTGAAATTGTACACCTGTGCAAATGTGACAAAATAGGCCCACATTTAAGAAAAGGCATGCAGGTATAAGCTTAAATATGGTATGCATTATTAATGTTGATCCAAGCCTTTGAAAAGAAAGCTGAAGTATGAGAGGAAAGCAAAAAAAAAAAAAAAAATAATAATAATAATAATAAAAGGGATCAGGATTGGAAGACTGTGGAGGACAGAGAGCAGGAAGAGCATGGGAGGTAGGAAGCTTCCAGAACAAATGTTCCAGAGGTCAAATGTGAGCCTCAGGTTATAGGACATGGCCTGGAGAGACTGTTGGCTAGCGTCGTGCTTGGGGATAATCTTCTTCAGCAAAGCCTTTCCTCTTGACTCAAGCAGAAACGATCACTGTCTTCCTAATATCACCTGTGATCTAGTGTGTCCCTGCAAACATCCCATCGCGTTGAACTTCTCTCCTTTGAGCTCTCATCATCTTTGTTACTAACACTTCTATGAACTTGGTCTTTATGCCAGTGTCTTGCACAGAGAAAACATTATACAAATACTTACCAAATGGATTGTTTAAGTTAAACAGATAAGGTTAGAACCTAGGTCTTCTTTCTCTGTGGTTATGCTACTGCCCTGAAAATAATTTACATTACAGAATGGAGACACTATCTGAAGTTTCTGAAATACTTATTTTCAGTAGCCCCAAAGAGCAGGGATTCTCTCCCAGGAAATATAGAATGGAAATAAGCAGGAAGGAGAAAAAGAGTGAGACCAGCTTCCTTTCCAGTTCTTTAGTCTGTGGCTGCTGGGAAGCTCTGTATATAAATAGAGAATAGTTTAGTAGAACAGCTATACCGTATTTGGGTAACCACGCCTGAGAAAAGGACTGGAGTATTATCCTCTTTGGTCTTGGCATTTGCGAGTTCAGAAGGGGTAAGTTTTAGGGAACTGTGACAAAGGTGGTCTCTTCCACCCTGGGGTCCCAAGAAGTGACCCGTGCTGTGGACCAACCACTATAAGGAAAGAGAGACCTGGGCTCTGGGAAGCTGAAAGCTCCTTGCTGCTCTCCATCTTTCCCTTTGCCTTCTTTCTCCATTCTCCATGTAAATCAGACGTCTGTGATACACATCCTCTCTCTTTCACGCACCTAGAGTTGTGCAAAGTGTTTCCATCGCCACCGTGTTATACTTCTCATTCCTTATTGAAACCACAAGCTTGAATTGCCTATGTGTGGTCTTAAGTCATTCTAAAAATACTAAATCTATTGAACAGCTTTGAGTTATAGGAGCAGAGTGATAAAATGTGTGCCTTTCCATTTCAGGGATCCAGGTGCATAAATATCTCTTAAGCAATACAGTATTATAGCTTCATACTTTTCAAATGATAAGTTCCCTATGTGAAGTTGAAAGTCTAAGAAAAATGCTATGTTTTCATAATACTGTATTACTTAACCATTTCATTTGCTTCATCCACATATTATTGCAGTGTATGGATTTCTCGCCCACATATTTCTTTTCTTATGCATGTGGTTTTGAAAATAGTTAGAAATCTCCAATCCTAAAAGTAGAGTAATGATGAAGGTAGCCCTACATGAGAACCATCTCAGAATAAACCAAATGTGGAAAAACAGAATCAATAGGATATATATAAATCAACAGGATTTTGATTATGATTCTATTTATCTATAGAGAGATTTTTTATATATATGTATACACACATAAACATACAGACACATAGAAGGAGAGATGGAGAGGGAGGAACAGGGGCAGGAGCCTGAGCAGGAGAAGGAGAAGGAATTAACTCACACATTTATGGAGGCTGAAAAGTCCCAAGATCTGCCATCTACAAGCTCCATGGAGAACCAGTGGTATAGCTCCAGTCCAGGTCCAAAGGCCTGAGAACTTTGAGAGCTGCTGATGTAAGTTATAATTACTTGAAGGCAGGAGAAGATTGATTATTCAGGTAGACAAATATCCTCTTACCCAACGTGGTTTTTTTTTTTTTTTTTGGTTCCATTCAGGTCTTCACCTGATTGGATGATGCTCATCCACACTGGGGAGAACCATCTGCTTTGCTTAGTCTACCAATTCAAATGTTAATCTCACCCAGAAACACCCTCACATGACATACCCAAAATAATATTTGATCAAATGTCTGGACACCCTATGGCCCAGTCAAGATAATACATAAAATTAACCATCACACCACATGAACCACAGCACACTCGTGAAAAATATCCTTTGCAGGCATGGCTAGAGCATTAAAGGTGTTGGACTTCCTTCAAATAACACTCATATAAGATTAAAACTTGCAGATATGGGCCCACAAGCCATTCTTATGCCCCGAGATTGCCATGAGCAACTAGTTGTGCATTATTGGTACAATTTATTTCATCTATTTCTTCGATTGGAGTTCAACATAAATCTTAATTTGGCAACATTTTGGTGAAATTCTAATACCTATTATTAGATCAATTGTTCTTATTTAGAAATGTCTTATGTAATAATTTTCTAAAATAGTTTTTAATAAATTATCTGTCTGACAGTTTTTTCTCACCAAGATAATTAATTTTATATTTTCTTCCTATCATTAAATATTTTAAATATGCAAGTCTGTTGGCATTTAGTACTGTCTATCACAGTCGTGCCAAAAAAGCTTGCAGAATCTTGTTTTCAGAGATTTTGTTCACAAGCTTCCTTAATAGGGTATAATTTGCATAAAATAAGCTTCAATTGATTACATATTTCTGATAAGATTTTCTATTTCACAAGACTGGAGTTGAGAGAAGGCATATGCGTGTCACCACTGGCTGGTTTTCCTCCCTCTAGGAAAATGGCTGGCTGCCACCCTGAGACCAAAACAATGTACTGAAGTCATGAAATAATTTTTCAATGTTCCTTTTAACACTGGTTATGCATTCTGTGACTATTAAACTTGTACATACCTGATTAGCAAGCTTCAACCAAATAAAGATAAGCAAAAGGAGACTCGAGAAAAGAAAAGGAAAAAGCTTTTATAAATGATCTTCCACACCCTGAGCTTTACTCCAATGGCCCTAGAAGTGAACAAGATATGAGCTTGGGAAATGTTTGTTTGGGACTTGGGGGGCAAATCACAATGGAAGTTATTCATTCAGTCCCCAAGAGTCAGTTCAAAGTTCTAAAGCCCATAAAAGCTTAAATGTATTTTCCTTGCCAGCTCAGAAAATTGTCAATATTTCCCTTCCCTCACCACAATTTTCATTCAACAAATATTTATTGAGTGTCTACTAGTAACAGTGCTAGACACTTGACTAGAGAGGTGAAAGAAAAAGTAAAACCTGTTTCCGTACTCTTGGAGACTATGGTGTAATGAGGGAGACACGCATTAACGAAATAACCACATGGTGGATAGAAGATCACCCTGGAGGCCGACTGGAAAAAGAATGAGCTATAAGCCAAATTGATAGTTTGCAATGATAAGGTTATTTACAGCAGATAAAGGTAGGCTCCAAAATTAACTTTGGCCAGGTCTGCGGTACTTCCCCACTCCCGGACTGATAACTAGGCGTCAGTTGCAGCGACAGGAAGCCTCAGATGGAATTCTGTCACATCAATGGTTATCAGGAAGCTTGGCATCCAAAAAGAAAAATAAAAAAAATAAAAGCATTTATATGAACTGGTCTGTAAGCGTGATGAAGTTCCAGCCTTTGGAATGTGGGCGGAACATCTCAAACGTCAATGTCAGTGCAGAGAAGTCACTGTGGATCCCGGTTAAAATGCATAAGGCCAGGGGCCCGCAAGTCCGAATTTCCAGCCCGCTCTCAGTAGGGCTGATGCTGCGGTCCCCAGACAACACCCAGAGTGGTAAGGCCATTAGGAGCACTAATTTAAATCTTCACTTGAAATTAATGTGACAGAATCCCAGCAGCAAGATTCAGGTGTCAACATCCTCGATGGAACCCCAAATCAGACGGACTCCTAAATGTTAGGCAGGGTGTATGCCTCTGCACTTGCTCAACTCTTACCCTCTTGCTGCAGAAGCGAGAGAGAGGGTGGATTGAGATTTCTAGCCAATCCACATATTTTAAAATGCCAGTCATCAAACTGGTGAAAATTATCTTTAAACGTGCAATTTACTGATTGTGAAACCCTCGGGCTATTAAGAGACAGCTGAAGTCTTTGTGTAGCTGACCCTGGAGTGTAGATTTTTATTTTTTTTTATTAAAGCTTTTTAAGGCTAACTAACCACACCTTGCGTGTGTATTTCAGATTAAGGCCCTTCAACTATGAATTAAACACCCTCAAGATGAGAGATCAAGACACACAAACACAGCATATGCGGAAGCTCTGGGCAATATAAATGCTCTGCAACCTGGGTTCAATGCATGCCTAGCTGAAAGAAACATGGCCCCACTGGGAGTAGCTTCCCTGGGGAAGAGCTGAAATGTACACGATGAGGAGGGGTTGCCTTGGAGGTGGGAGCATTCCAGGCCAAGAAAACAACAGCATGCAAAGTTCCCTCCCAGGACAAGAGACAGGGTGCGTCTTACTGCGGGTGGCCATCAGATCGTTACATAGGTCACAGCGAGTCTCCCAGGGTGGACAAAGGAACACGGTTTTCAGTTCTGTTTCCCCTGGGAGCATAGAGTCTCAGCCCTAGAGTAGTACTAGACAGCAACTGAGTCACAGTTCTTTCTGTGATTAAGCTGCAACACAGAGCTTCCCTGTAACTCAGTTTTGTCTTCTGCCTAAATTGATTGTGCCCCAGTTAGCACCTGAAAGGAGAACCCAGCTTCTCCTGCTGCTCAGAAAATGCCAGAGGCTTCTGGTAGAGAAATGCAGTGAGTCAGCTAAGAAACCCAAGCACTGTGCAAAGAAAAGCATCTGGTAGCAATAGAAAACTTTGCATTTGGTTCAAGGAATGCTTTCATATCTCATTCAGACTCACATGACTCAAGACTGAACCTGATAGTGGATGACAGTTATTTTGACGTAGCCACGAAAACAATCCTGTGTAATGATGGGAGCACAGACTCGGGTTACGATGAATGAATTTCTGATTTGGAGAAATTTGTAGTATATGAAATTTGTCCTTAAAGAGAGACTTTATTAGAATTTTATATTTTGTATTATGCTTTTTCTAACTAACACAATTCAAGTGAATACACAATGCAATTACGCAGAATACACATTTCTCCATATATGATGTCCCTTCGAACTCACTGTCAATATAGTGTGCTCTTTGAATTTTTTTTCTTGGACTCAGATTTTTTTCCTCCCTCATCCCACCCTACTAAAAATGAGCACATGATGCATCAAAAAAAAAAAAAAAAAAAAAGAAGGGGCAGGGAAAAGGACACAAATCAGCTTTGGTGGAGGAGTTAAAGGTTTTGTTTGTTTGTAAAACTAATGAGCTCGTTTGGGGCTGAAAATTCATCAATTCAGAATTACATTTTAACCTCAACAGGCAACACAACCCAGTGTAAGGATGAATTGGTTTAGGTGATAGGCTCCTTAGTAATAAAGAGAAAATTGTGCTGGTTCACCTGCTAACTCGACTGCTTGGCTTTGGATTCCATTTGCATCCAGTGGAGTTAAATACATGTATGTGTATTTTACGGCCTGTCCTACCCCCTCCTGATTCAGCCCTAATACTTCCATGGTCTCTACCAAGCTTTTTCAGAACTGGCACAGGCTAGAAATAGAAATGGCTTCAAAAACTGTTTAGATAAACTTGTGGATGGGCCGTGTAATTAATTATTAAGGGAGGCTGCATGGTTTGTGTTACCTCCTTGGCCTTTTTATGGTTGAGATTGGAGGCAGTAAACATGCTCTCCTGCCAAATTGCTATCAGAGACAAAAAGGAAAACTACACAGACTGACCTGATGGATGAACATTTTTATGACCTTTTCAATTACCTTCTATTTTTACAAAAGGGAGCAAACACATAATATCTTGGGTAGATTGGCTTAAACCGTTCAGACTAAGTCGGCCAGGAGGAATGGTCTATTATAACTGAGCAAGGCAGGATATGATCTTGAAAGGCAGGGCTGCCAACACGGCTGAAGTGCAAATATGGCCTTAGTCAAAATGTGATTGTGCAGTATTGAAATGATTTCTAGCTGTGAACTATTTTTATAGTCATAAACTTAAAAAGTAATTGGGAAGCTGTCTGATGGGTGCATGGGAGTTCATTATCCCATTCTACTCTTCTGTATGTTTGACATTCTCCACAGTAAAAATTTTAGGGTAATTGTTAATGATGTCATGATTGAATAAAGGAGCTATAAAAGTGTCTGTTTGGCCTGACCAATTTGTAGCTAATCTGGTATCATTTAGTCATGTTTAGCACTTGACCACTTAATGGGCCATGGGCCAACATAGATCAGAGATGCAGGCATTCCAGTTTCCAGGGTTATCATGGGTTCACCCCAAAGGGGTGGCACAGAGCAGTGTACCAAGGCAGCCCAGAGTGGGTAATTGTCATGCTTGGGGAACACTTGAGAGGTGAGCCAAGTCATCTGGCCACCAAGGAGGGTGGGCACAGCTAAATCTCTGCAAGGGCTCAGGTTGGAGATGATGAGCCTGGTTGGTATCCAGGAGAAACCAGAAGAGAAAGGATTGAGAAAGACCAGAGAGGTGAGGGATTAGGTCAAAGTAAGCAGAGACCTCAAGATTGATCCTGGGCTCTGCCTCCTATCTTGGAACTGAGCACCGCATTGTACTGAATTCCTCATCGTATGAGAGGCCCTGAGAGCCGGCATGGAATCGAGACCCACCTGCTCAGCTCTACTGAGTCTAAAAGGAGCTTGTTCCCTTCAGAATTTCAGATTTGGTTAGACTTTCATAATTCGTCTAGTCTGACCATCACTAAGGACTTCACAGAGGTGGCAGAGCAAGATCATTTTTTGAATGAATTAAGTACCTAGAACCTAGTTCTTGTAAAAGCTCAGCACAAACCTAAAACATTATATGCAAAAGGAGATATCCTCTTGTGTTTATTGTTCTCCCTCCAGTTCTCAATGTTATCCTGTCTCTCTAGTGTCAGAAATAGAGATTTATTATTTCCAATTTTGGCAGGTCATACTGACAAGTGCTGAAAATGCCTGCTTCTGATCATTCTGAAGGCTATTTAGAATCTGACTTTTATCAGATGTATGTTTTTCATCCAAGTATCCAGGCTCCATTCACTGTTTCTTGGTGGTAGGCAGAGTCATAAGCCTTGGAGATATAATTTTTTAATGAAATGTAATTCTTGCTCCCAACTACTTGTGGATCTGTTCTTATGAAGTCTTTTGGGCTGTTTCAGTGTTGGACATTTCAAAAGTGAGGATGCCTCTTTGCTAAAAAGATGTCTCTGTGGTTTGCATGATGGGGTTTCTTGCTGCAGACCCTCTGCTCTGTCTACTATCTTCACTAGGTAACAACAAGAGTTGCAGGTAGTCAGGAGCAAGAAATACAAACATTCTGCTTCACTTGACAGCCCCTATCAGATTTTCCATTTTTGTGTGGTTGAGGTTGCTGAGTAAATTTTCATAACTTAAGCTGGCCGAGACTGGAGATGATACAAACTCATCTGCCTGGAACAGAACAATGCCTTGAAGCAAGGAAAAAGGTCTCACCTACCTCTCCAGACTGTCTGGATCTTCCTGGACCTTCCTGGATTTCTGGTTCCAGAAATCTCACTGTGGGGCTATATAAAATTTTTGCATTCTGTTGCTTTAAATTTCTCTGAGCCATTCTTATCCAATTTCCCTCTAGAGTGAGTTGTATCCTTCAAAACCAGAAGCACATTTGGCAAGCTGCAAATTTTATTCAGAATCCTGGATCTATTCCTATGGCAGTATTTACCCAGAATTTTCTGTCCACTTTTCCAGCTGTAACAGCAGTAGCGGTTGTCTGGTCTTCAGCAAAAAGAGATGCTGTTGTCGTATCATTAGATGTTAGATTTAGAAGGCCAGCACCATTCATCGGGACAATTCTCCTCTTTAAGGCAATTTTATTGGCTTCCCTTTCAAACAAGAACCAGAAATAGGAATGATATCTACTCTAATTTGACAAAACCACTCAATTTCACTTTCTAGGTCAGTGAGTGTTTGGTGCTTTTTGATTTTTCCCTTTTTGGTAACCTCATGATCTTCCTCAGTTTAGCTTTCAGTAAATTCCTGGATTTGGAGGAAAGAGCATTCAAACAATAGAGGAAAATAACAAACACCATTGTATTGTTTGGATCTCACCTTTGAAGAAATAATAAAGGTGGGTGTTTTCATTTCATGATCACAGCAATTCGTCACAGCTGGTGACCCCAGCTTCCTTTTGCCCTTGATAATCATCTCTTTGTATTTACTTGGAGCACTGGGCTATAGTAATAATACTAGTAATTGCAAGTATTTGCTTATTTCACACTACATGCCAGGAAGGATGGGAGGCACTTCATGTATATAATTTTTCTCAATCCTTGCAATCAAACTGGATTATCACGACTTTACACACCAGGAAACTGAAGCACAGAGAAATTAAGAATATTGTTCAAGGTCGTATAGCTTCATATTGTCTTATGTGTCTAAGGTTCACGGTGATCAAAATCACTTGTAGCATCTCTCTCTTGAAATGTCCTCTTTACTCAATGTATGCCCATTGTGCACTTTAAAACATATAACTCTGGAATAGCATGAATAAGAAAGGAAATAAAGGTATACGGAAAGAGCCAAAGGTGGGGCAAACTGCCTAATTTCCCTGAGTTTAACCTTCTTTCATTAAAAAAATGCAAATGATCATACTGACCTTTTTAAAAAAAGATTTATTTATTTTTGAGAGAAGAGGAGAGAGAGCAGGGGGAGGTACAGAGGGAGAAGGAGAAAGAGAATCCTCAAGCAGACTCCCGGCTGAGTGCAGAGCCTTACCCTATAGAAGCCTCCATCTCACAACCCTGAAATCATAACCTGGACAGAAATCAAGAGTTGGATGCTTAACCAACTGACCCACCTTGGTGCCCCGATCATACTACCTTTTAAGACTTTTTGGTTTATATAAATTATGATGCTTCTTATAACATTCTAGAAGCCCGATAAACATCAGGTCCCTTTCCTTCCTATAATGATTGATGGTGGTCTTTGTGGTTCCTTTCTTCTGTACCCCACACAGTTAATCCCAGTGGAGAAGGGGTAGGTGTGGCCAAAGTTGCATCAATCAGAGTATCCCATTCCCCTGACCTCAGTGATTGGCCCAGGGAAGGGCACAAGGCTTAAGCTGCACCAATCAGAATGCTCTCCAGGGTTTTTCCGGACTGAAGTTGGCAGGGATGACTCTTCCCTCGAGGATCATGGACTATTAATATTTTTCAGTTCAGAGATGGTTTCTGCAGCTTTGGTCCCCCCCGTATGGGTGGAACCAATATGTTTGAGGGTGGATTGAGCCCATAAAGAGAGAATTTCAGGGATAAGAAGGAGAAAGAACAAGAGCAAAACAAAAAGTTCAGATTCTTTCCAGTCCTGGGTCTTGCCATTCCTAAGGCTGTATTCAGGTTTAGCTTAGTGTTAAGGTTAAAAAACTGCTTTTCACATCCTTCCTTCCCTTAGAAATTTGAGGTTTTTCCATTTAGTCTTTCTTTCATTAAGTCCAGGCTATAACTGAAAATATATGATAATGAGTATTTATTTCAAAATAATATTAGGCTGGGGTAGCAGATGAGGATGTGGGCAGGGTAAGAGTGACCATGAGTTGATGGGGCTTTTTTTGAGGATGTGTGATGGGTACATGAGGGTTTGTTATACTATTTTGTTTAGTTTCTGTATGTTCTCAATTCTTCATAATATAAGTGTAA
Source organism: Callorhinus ursinus (assembly GCF_003265705.2). NCBI lineage: Eukaryota > Metazoa > Chordata > Mammalia > Carnivora > Otariidae > Callorhinus > Callorhinus ursinus. Next base: position 14,638,450 of record NW_027397064.1, read on the forward strand.
ACAAAGGGCACCGACAATAACAACAACAATAAAAAAACACAGACCAAGCCAGGAAACTTCATTTCATGTCCCCAAAAATGTGGATATGACCTAAGAGCAGTTCAAAATAGATGGAAAGGGAAAGCCCTTTTGGTACTTGGAAGAGGAGACTGACAGAAGGAGAGCAAGGAAGAGCTCAGTTGATGATAGCCTGGCTCTCTTTCTGGGTTGAAATGTGGAAAGAGTAAAGAATGTGAAGGGAAGCCTTGCTAAGTCAGTGAGCTTTTTAATAGTTTTCAATTTTCCCCTTCACATTTAGCCTCTCAATGAGCTCAGGAGCAGTGCAGTAATGTGGTTTTGGGAGGCATCTCCTTATTCATTCACTCATTCATTCATTCATTCATTTGCTCATCCATTCATTCATTCAGGTAATGTAATCTGATTCCGGGAACAGAAAAGCCTTGCTAATGCAATGTCTGGCAAATAGGTGGTACTCAATAAATATTTGTTGAGTTAATGAATGGATGAAGGGAGATGCTATAAAGAAACACCTTTAATTATGGAACTCTTTTGACATTACAACAATATTCAATCTTCTACATTTAGAACCTGCCAGAGCCTACTACAAATTCTCTTTTGAAGGCCGCAATAACTTGGCCAGGAAAACATTTCCACTGAAATTTTGCATAGACATCCACAGCTTGAGATTTGTTCTAAGTGACAGAGTTTGAAACCCCTAAATCAAGTTTTCTGGCTTTGAGTGACAAGGATGTCAAAAAGATGGAAATTAATCTTTCAAAATATGTTTTTTGCTTGTTGAACTGAAAATCTTTTATTTTCTTCTGGGTAGAGAAGCTCTTTCAATATGATGAATTCATGATGTATACTTAATTGCCTTAGTAATTTCAATAGCAGTTAATTTTTAAAGGATGTAACAAACTTTTGTTATATTTAATTGATGAGAATCTAAATTGACTAGTATATATATATTTTTATATTAGATGTGGAGACTACCCTATGTTCATCAATGCCTCTATTTATAGCATTCATTCAAACCACAGCTATTTGTTGAGTACAAGGTACTACATGCTGCATAAAAAAATGAGAAAGTATGGCTTATAACTTCAAGCTAAGAGGGGAGAGAAGCTATATAACTTTTGGCTCTTTTATAGGCAAGTTGGTTGCTTTAAAAATAAACAAGGAAGTTGTCATAAATTATGTGCTGCTGTCTGGCATGAACCATGCTGTTCCACCACATTCTTCCCAGCAAGCGACATTCCTGCAGGGCAATACACAATGATAATTCTTCATCCCACTGCTTCTATTTGTCTTCAAACATGTGAAGGTAAACATAACTGGAGCTAAGAAAAATTGAGAAATCAGAAAAGTTTGTGTAACCTAGGTGTCCCAGATATGTCCAGTCTTCAGAAAACACTCTTCCTTTTTTAAAAGAAACTACGTTTAGAACAGTTTTAAATTTACAGAAAAATTGCTAAGGCTATATGGTATGTTTATAAAATTAATGAACCAATATAGATCATTAGCTAAAGTCCATACTTTATTCAGATATTCTTGTTCTAGCCTGGTCTCCTTTTAGCCAAATAAGGATAATCTTTGAAAATGAGAGAAAACAGATGGTAATAATATGGGAAGAAAAAAAAAGTAAGATTTTACTGACTACTGTGTAACTGGAACCCACAGACCAAGACTTTTCGTGGGGACTACCGTGGGATTGTTTTTCCTGTGGCTTCTGCACCTGCCTCCATTTTGAAGGGGCTAGTTGACTCCTTTCCAAGCCTTAGCTTGAAATAACCAAAAGGGCTCATGAAGATGGTTTTCCTAAAACAGAGCACAATTTGTCATCAAAGTTGAATTCCAGTCTACTTTCAGAGAGAAACAGAAACATCATTGTAGAGTGATTTCACTGACTTAGCCCATTCCTAGCCATCAGATTAAAACAAATATAAATATAGATTACATTTACCTTTAGTATTCTGGGCCCCTCTTTGATATCTTTGCCCCACTATGTGCTGGCTCAAAAATGTCCTCACAAATCCAGTTTGGACATTGCAGGCTCCTGAAACTGTCTCCCAACCCAAGAATATAAGAAATGTACAGGAAAGTGAAAATAGTCTTCATGGAACATACCCTTCACACCAAGTGTCAACTCTGTCCTGGCTGGCCCATTTCCATTGTCCCTATTAGAAGTTCTTTGTTGGCTAGAGATTGCTTTCTCTACCTATTGTGGTAAAACCATGCAGAGGTGAGAGGTGTCCACTGGAGGACACTAGAATTGGCACCTGGGCAAACTGTCATGAAAACACCAATTCCAACTTTCTGTGAATGCCTTAGAGTGATCTGTAAGTAACTACTTGTCCTTAGGTCCCTGGTCAGACCTTGGACCTTTGAATCATTTTTTTTTAAAGATTTATTTATTTATTTGAGAGAGAGAGAGTACAATCAAGGGGAAGGGTAGAGGGACAGGGAAAGGGAGAAAAGCAGATTCCCTGTTGAGTGGAGCCCGAAACAGGGCTTGATATCATGACCTGAGCCAAAATCAAGAGTCGAATGCTTAACTGATTGAGCCACCTCGGAGCCCCAAATCATTTTTCTTAATTGGAGATCTATGGATCCTAAGTTAGGACCTTCTTGCTAATCCTGACCTGAATCCAGATGTGCTTTCTATTCCATCCAATCTTTTTTTGCCCTAAGACATTTAGAAGCATTTATGATTTGTTTGTGTTTCAGTTAGAATTTATTTATATGTTGCTCATTTTCTGACATCTCATTTCCACACCATGTGAATTATGTTTAAATCTGAAAATGGACTTTCAGACCAGACTGGGTCCTACTGATACAGGAAATTCTGTTGAAAACCTGGGGAGAAAATACCACTGTGGACTGGAGTTAGGAAAATCTGAATGGAAGAGGCTGGTTTTGAGCTTGGTCTTGAAGTCTAGAGTAGTCTCAGAGGCAGGGGAAGGCAGGTCAGAGTCAGGGGAGCAAGGACCCCAAAGTCATAGGGAGTGTGTGATATGGCAAACATCCTACCTGAAGCAAAGGCTATATGGAGGTCAGAAGTGAGATAAAGTTAAAAGAACTAAAGTGGGACCACTTAGCTGAGGGTTACTGATACTCGGCCAGAGAGGATTGGACCTCAGGTAGGTCTAACCCCTGAGTCTGCCAAGGGATACTACACCTGAGAACTTATCTTAATGCAATGAGGCTCATAGCAACTGCTTGGGGATAAGCTCAGCTTGTTTTGTAACACTGACTTAGATCTGAGAAACAGGCAGGAACAAGGTCAGTTTCCGGAACAGTTAGATGATGGTGGGTAAGGGACAGAAGTGTATAAATATGCCTGTGAGCATGGTAAAGCTGAGCAAGGGCCAAGTGGAATCTTCCCTTCATGTGGAGATATCATCCCTAGAAGTTCCATGGCCTCACAGGGACCTGGAAATCTACATCAGTGCAGTGTCATCTCTTGTCCTGTGTGACCTGCTCTGTGTATTTCCATATCTTTTGACTTCCAGGACATTTTATGTCAAACAAACAGTTGATTGCCAGAGGGGAGATGGGTGGAGGATGGGCAAAATAGGGGAAGGGCATTAGGAGTTACAAGCGTCCAGTGATAAAACAAATAAGGCATGGAGGTGAAAAGTACCACATAGAGGATACAGTCAATAATATTGTAATGATATATGGTGACAGATGGTGACTACACTTACTGTGGTGAGAGCACTGAGTAATATATAGATTTGTAAATCAATATATTGTACTCCTGGAACTCATATAAGATTGTATGTTAATTAGACTTCAATAAAAGTAATGGGAAAAAAAGAAATTTTATGTCCATCAGCACTGCTGAGTCAGAGAGCAGAGGAAATTAACACATGCTGACCATGTAGCCAATCTTGTACAAGGTGCCTCACAGCCATTATTTATTTTGTGTCCCACAACAACTGTGGTGGGGAAACAGACCTGGAGAGAAGAAGGTAACGCAGTTGAAATCTGTCTTACATGGCTTCAAAGCTCTTCCTCTTACTCACACCATTTCTTGCAATGTACTATATATTCTCAACAGCAGGACATCATTATGAAGGGGACATTTTTAAAGATTTTATTTATTTATTTATTTACTTATTTATTTATTTATTTATTTTAGAGAGAGAGTGAGAGAGCATGCACACATGAGCGGGTGAGGGGCAGAGGGAGAGGAGAGAGAATCTCAAACAGACTCCATGCTGAGTGTGGAACCCAACTTGGGGCTCGATCCCAGAACCCTGAGATCATGACCTGAGATGAAATCAAGAGTCAGATGCTTAACCAACTGAGCCACCCAGGCGCCCCTGAAGGGGAGATTTTTAGGTTAATTGGGTAGCCAATATGGAGTGAACTGGAAAAAGGGGGACTGGAAGGAAAGAGATAGGGTTAAGATTTTATTGCAATGACATATGGGCTGTGTAAATATTCTTCTGTGGAAAGAGCAGTTTTTATAGACTTTTTTTGGTAGAAATTGACAAGCTGATTCTAAAATTCATATGAAAACACAAAGAACCTAAAATAACCAAAACAGTTTTGAGGAACAAAGTCAGAAGAGTCACACTATGTGAATTCTACACTTACTATGAACCTACAGTAATTAAGACATTGGCATAAGTATAGACATATAAATCAAGATGAGAGCAAAATGGAGTCTGGAAATGGTGAATTGATTTTTTTTTTTTTTTTTTAAGACAGAGAAAGAGTAGGGGGAGGGACTGAGGGAGAGAATCTTCAAAGAGACTCCCCACTGAGCGTGGAGCCCAGTGCAGGGCTTGATCTCACAGCCCATGAGATCATGACCTGAGCCAAAATCGAGAGTTGGACACTTAACTGATTGAGCCACCCAGACGCCCCATGGTCAATTGATTTTTGACAAAGATGCCAAGGTAATTCAATGACGAAAAGAGTAGTCTTTTCAACAAATGATGAGTGAAGCAACAATAACAATTAGCAATAATAACAATAACAATAACAATTATTTATTAATAATAAACCTGAACCCTTAACTCACACCATATGCAAAAAATTACACAAAATGGATCATAGACCTAAAGGCAAAAAACATTTCTAGAAAATACATAGGAAAAAGTCTTCATGCCTTGGATTAGACAAAATGTCTTAGGATACAAAAAGCATGAACTATAAAAGAAAAAAATTGACAAATTGAACTTCATCAAAATTTAAATTCTTTACTCTTCAAAAGACACAGTTAAGGAAATGAAAAGTCAAGCCACAGACTAGGAGAAAATACTTGCAAACACATATCCAATAAAGAACTGGAATCCAGAATATATGTAGCTTATAGAATATGTAGAATTCTCACAATTTTTAAAATAAAAACGCAGCAACTTGATAAAGAATGTGCAAAAATTTGAGCACTTTGCGAAGATATATGAATGGCAAATAAGCATATGAAGAGATGTTCAATATCATTAGTCCTTAAGGAAATTCAAATTAAAACCACAAAGAGATACTGCTACACACCCACTAGAATAGTTGAAACCAAGAAGCCTGACAATACCAAGCATAGCAAGGATGCAGAGCAACTCCTAGATATTTACCCAAGAGAGATGAAAGCATATGTCCACACATATGTCATGTGTGGCTCTACTGCTAGTAGCTAAAAATTGGAAAAAACATATATCAACTAATGAATGGATGAACAAATTGTGATTCACTCCTATATAATGCTCAAAAGCATTACATTCAGTGAAAGAAACCAGACATAAATAAGTATATGTTGTATGATTCCATTCGTATGAAATTACAGAAAATGTAAAAATATAGTGACAGAAAGCAGAATATTTTCTAGGGACAAGGATAAGGGGAGGAGATTGATGGCAAAGGGACAGAGGTGACTTTTTGGAGTGACATGATTACATACATTTGTCAAAGTGTACACTTTAAATAGGCACATTTATTATATGTAAATAATACTTCAATAAAGCTGATTTAAAAATAGTTTTATGCCTTAAAGAATTGGTAGATTCTTTTCTCTAAATAGTAAGAATTATGTGAAACATCTTACGTCCATGTTGGCATTGGCGTTGGCTTGAGGAAGTTCATAGCTAAATCTAACACTCAATCATGTAACAATGAATGCCTTTTGTATTAGCAATGCATCTTCTGCGGGGATAGTTGACATTTTCTATTTATTTTTAATAAGCTTACCTTTTGCATGTCTTTTATTGTCAGACATTTAAGAGCCTTTTAGAAACAGGCAGAGCATAAAATAAAATCTGAAACATACATAGAGTTGCATAAAATAAAATCTGAAACATACATAGAGTCATAAGGACTCTATGTATGTCATAAGGACCTAATTGAGATTAGCAATTGAGAGGTTGAGAAGATAGGACAAAATCATGTGCCCTTGACCAAAAAAAAAAAAAAAAAAAAAAAAGACTGGGCTTGTTACTGATTCAATTTGCCTTTCTGCTGCTGGACAGGTCCAAGGTAGAGCAAGCCACTGTTATGACAAGGTGACAGAAGGTCAGAAGGTCAGACCACTCATAACTGATTCCAACAGAAACTTCTTTATATGAAGGAAAACTGCCTAATTGTGTATAATCTGGAAATTACGGCTGAATAAAGACCATATTAACAAAAATGTTTTATGAGGTCAGGCATTTTAAATGTGCTAGTATATATTTTTACAGGGTTGACTGATACTATTCCTTTCACCATGCAAAGATGTAGCTCACTCATTCAGAAAGGTGCTCCGAGGAACAGTGCCTACAACTTTTTTCTACTCTGGGAACTAGAGAACTGGGAACTCCTCTGTATTCATCAAGGAGGATTTATCTAAGATCCTTTGTATGTATTGATACCTGGAAGGTTCTTTCTTTGGGAACTTGAAGATAAACAAAAGATTTATTGAGAATGCCCTGAGTCTATACTACGGAAGGAAAAAACAAGATTCGTTAACGAGCAAAAAAAAATTATTGCAAGAATTATGAAGGATATAAAAGAGGCTCTGAAATCAATTTCTAGTTCCTTCTCACTGCGGAACAGGTTTTAATTTTAGCCAGTATGTTCTGGTCTTGAACAAAGACCTCTCCTCCCAGATTCCAAAGTTCTCCTTTCATGTCTAGCTCGTCCTTGTCCGATGCAGTCTGGGATGAACTGATAACATCTTATAATTAGAATTGTATTTCGAGTTTCAGTTCATTCTCCATCTCTGTTTACTTGACTGTGCACAGCTTAAATAAAGACATCACATGTCTTTGGAAGAGGCTTTGCTTGGGCTAATATGCTCTGTAAAATGCGGCTGCCCCTTTCCTGGGTTACTTGGAGCTCTGCACCTCTCTGTCTCTCTATTCTGAAAACTTCTCCTCTGCCACTTTGCCTGCCATTCTGCTGCGGTAGGAAGGGTTACCATCTCTTCCTGGGCTGGGGGAGATTGTCAGTTTTTGATCGGGCCCGTCTCACATCTCAATTTCTTCTATTAGTCATTGCCATGACACCTGCAAACACACCATTATATCCCAGCAGCAGTAGCTCCTGGGACTTCCCATGCAGTCACTTTCTCCCCAGTGTCCTAGAGGCAATGTGGGAGCAGCACTCAACAGGATGGTAGCAATTTTGCAAAGACCCTTGGGACAGAAACCAAAAAGCTTGTAAGGCCCAAAGGTGACCCTGCAGAGCAGACCATTCCAGCATTGCTTTCTGTCTATATCCAAGATCATTCTTAGAGAGGTCACTGATCTAGGTAAGGCAAGACATATATCTTCTAAACAAAATTATGACTACAGGGAGAAGATGCTGCCATTTTACACCTACATCAAATAGTTCTTGCTCCAAGACAGTAGTTCTTAATTTTTAGTATACGTTAGAATCATCTGAATAGTTTGCTAAAATACAGATTCTCCTGTATTACTCTTACCAACTCACACTCAGTAGGTTTTAAAGCCCAGGAATCTGATGTTTTACCACATCCCTAAGGAAATTCTAATGCAGATGGTCCTTTGACCAAACACTGAGGAACACCAACTACTTTAAGAGAAGAAGTGGACCAATAATAGTCAATGAACTCGAGAAACCTGGAAGACCAAAGGTCAAATCACAGGCTTCAGTTCTTGGTATGTGAACTTATTGATGCAGGGTATATCGATATCCAAGGTGTTGATGTGAAAAATACACATAGCTAGGCTCCATCCAGACCTGCTGGGAGCAGGACCCATGAACCTGCTTTCAAACAAACATTTCCAGTGATTCTTAGGCATTTTGAAGTTTGAAGACTGCAGGAAGAGAGATCTCGTATTCATTCATTTATGAGGAGAACGCACTGAAAGTGTGATTAGAAAATACCATGACATGGAAGTTTCTAGCAAAATTTGGTAGCAAGAAGCAATGGCTTAATTAAAATTCAAATCTCATCTGTATTCCTAAAATTCAATTCCACTGCAATGGCAAAGAATTACCTCAGCATAATGAGAGGAACTGATGGAGACTAACTTGAATTTGAGATTTGGCTTGCGTGTTTTTTTTTTTTTTTCCATTCACCCTTTTGAGCAGAGTAAATAATGCCCATGTAGTAACCTCAGCAGTTACTCTTTTGTTAGCAGCCCAGAGCCAAAAATGCACTGTTTTCTTTTGTTGCTTTGATACCTTAATGGAATGAATGTGATATTATTTATCAACTGTAAGCTTGATGGAATATATCATATAAATCATCTCAAATGTTATTTGCCACCTGCCTGCCTGTTCTGAAATGCATGCTGGCTTAATTAATCTAATTAGTCAATGCACAGATCAGGAGCACATTTACAGCTTCTCTGTCATCATAAATAAACTAGTTTTGTTTTCATAGGCTAAATTATTCATTTTAAAGATGGATACTAGGAAGAATAGGGGAGAGCTGACCTCTATTACAGTAAAACATGGAATAACGATGACAGGGTTTTCTTTTTGTTCTGCGTGCCCTCCATTAACCTTCTATTAAAATACTCCTTTGTGGGGGAGGCTAGGAGGGAGGAGGTGGCACGTGGCAGAAATGTCATGCCCTCCCACCTGGAGAGGCATACCTGCCATTTGCTAAGAATGAGCTGACCCATTTTAAGCCTCATGATTGAAAGACACATGGATTCTCAAGTACACCCATGTGCACCAGAGAGCTGAGGACCACAGATGCTGTAAATTCAGGAGCCCACGCTGCTGGTTGAGGACAATCCAAAAGGAGAAAAGAGAGAAGCAGGTGAGCAATGAGGATGAGCACAGTGAACAGGTTGGATGTTGCAAATGAGCAATTGTTTCTTTTTACAGCCATGGCTACCTGGTACAGCCAGGTGCAGCTCCCAACTTCAGGATCCACTCCTACCTGACAACAGTGGAGTCATGAAACATGGCAGTCCTGAAAGAGACAGTACACAAGAGACAGTAGTATAATGGTTACACCTGCAAGTCCACAGTTAAATAAATCTGAACTTGTAGTCTATCTTCTACTATTGACATGCTGTGTCCCCTCAGACAATCTACTGAATCTCTGTGTCCCATTGCTCCTCAGTATAATGTAGATACATAGTAGGATTGTTTTAAGGATTAAGTGAGATCATTTGAGCATTTAGCACACAATTTTCTCCTAATATATCTGTGGGGGTTCAGGGCAGGAGTATGGAGCCTCTTTATTCCCAGAGCATTGCTTGTTGTCCTATGCATACTGCCTCCTCCTCCTCACCACCCAGCAAACAGCCTCCCCTCAGCCTCAGGAGGAAGAACCTAGGGAAGAGGCCCATGCTGGACCTGGAAGCAGGCTGAACAAGAAGGCAGGGGTGTGGAGTGTACAGAGTTGAACAGTTGGTGTGGGTTCTTCCCCTCATCTCTTGGATTGGCTCATTTTAGAAGCTTGGATCTGTTTAAACAAAAAAACAAAACAAAAAAACCCCCCAAAAAACAAAAAAAAAGAAAGAAAGAATTGTCACAAAGCGCTAGAACTGCAAATCACAAAGAGTGAGCATTAATATATGCAAGCTAAAAAAAAAACAAAAAACAAACACCACCACCAACAACCAGAATGGTGTGCAGACTGTGACATATGAATTTCATTTTATTACAGATGCATGACAACTTTACAGAAGACGGTGAAGGGTAAAGGAGCTGACCCAGGTAATTCAGGAAAATAGTATTTTGACTGGGACCCATAAGGATAACACTGGTTGCTAGCTGGTAAATGTGTTTCTTTTGGTGGTATCGATAAGCAATTCTGAAAATGCCCTACACATGTACTTGGGTTGAACGCATAAGTAAATGGATGATGGATAGTGGGAACCAGACATCTCAGCACTGGAGAGGGAAGTTGCAGATGTGGTTCTGGGATTAGAGTCCAGGATATCAGCATGAGCTCATGTTTCCATTCAAAAAATGCACAGACAGATAGATGCAGAAACAATGGTAGGTATGCGTGTGTATGTGTCTTGGTATGAACACAAATATTATCTAGTTCTTTTAGCTAAGAGGGCCTGGAAGCAACAGCACCTCAGTAACAATGGGCACATAAAACACCCAGATCTGAATTCCAAAATTCTATTCTCCAATAAATGGAATCAAGTTTCTTTGGAGAAATGGCGGATTCCAGGGCTGGGACATGGCGAATAGACAATGAGCCTAGAGCATCTTGTAGTACCAGAAAATAAGGAAGTACTCAAAACACTGAAGGATGGGGCATACTAAGGGGACACAGGGAGCCAATCAAGAGAGCCATTGACCAAAGCTGGACTTTGAGCAACAAAATACATAACACAGCGTTGGATTATACCCCAAAGTACAAAATAAATATCCAAGAGTAAAAATACAAACCAGTGTATAAAGTAAAGACACATGAGGGGCGCCTGGGTGGCTCAGTCAGTTAAGCGACTGCCTTCAGCTCAGGTCATGATCCCGGAGTCGTGGGATCAAGTCCCACACTGGGTTTCCTGCTCAGCAGGAAGTCTGCTTCTCCCTCTGCCCCTCACCCCACTCTTATGCTCTCTGTCACTCTCTCTCTCTCAAGTAAATAAATGAAATCTTTAAAAAAGAATAAAGACACATGAGTCCTCAGGGAGATAGGTAGATAGAAATAGATAAAGGAGAAAAGACAAATCTTCCTTACAGAAGAATTCAAGATAATGTACTGAGATGCTCCCCACTCTGGGAGGTGTAGTTAGCCATCTCCCCCCTACCCCATCACTTGGAACTGGAGTTGAGAATAGCTTCCAAAGAATAGATATGGAAATATGAGGACCATCACAGACCAGAGAAGATGGTTAGGAGACATGACTAATAAACACAATGGAATATCCTGGGTGGGAGCCTGGTACAGAAAAAAGGGACACTAATGAGAAATCCAAATAAATCTGGAGTCTGGTTCATAGTAATAAATAAATAGTGTTTCCTTTGACAGAGGTAGCATGGGGGTGTACAATGAACTGCATGAGGTGTATACAGGGACTCTGTACTATCTTTGCAACTTTTCTGGAAATTAGCAGCTTTTTTTTTAAAGAGGAGATTATATAAGTGGCACTGTTTGGTGCAGCTTACCTACTACGGTCATATTTCATCCATCTCCCAAGCAGATGGGAACCTAGCTGAGGAATGATTTTAGAACCCTGAATGAAATGATAAGGTAGGTCCAGATGGTACCACTCTTTCCTCATGCCTGTCCCAAACCAGGCCTTTCGTATATGCATGGGAACAAGATTGCCTGAGAGCTTGAGCTTCAGTCCAATACTGTAAATGGTAGACAGGTCTATGACCCTCTCAGCTCGTTGTCTTCTAGCGTTCACGGAGGTAGCCACACTTAAATAATCTGGTGGAAGTTATTCAATTTTCCCTGTGGCAAGAGAATCATCATTAACTACAGTACAGAATACAGATGTCTGGCTTCTAGAGAGTTTCTGAGTTTTTTTATAGTGGAACTGTCCCATAAAATCTGCCAACACTATAGCTGGTAGCCGTGTTTCTCATAGCCAACCCCCAAGTCAATAAAGAGACACAATATGCTTTGTCAAATATGCTTAAATAGGATTCTTGAACTTTATATTATGAACTTATGTCAAGTGGCTACTGACTTTGCTCCTCAGGACCCTGATGGCATCTTACTATGTGGCAGAAGTCATCTAGTTTTTAAATAGGACAGTTTCTAGAACTTTCTAATCTCAACAAAAGAACACTGCGTGGAGCTTCTAGATCTCTCTCTCCTTAGTTCTAGGATAGTTCTGCATCTTTGAGGTCCATAGGTCCTGAGCCTCTTCTGATATACAAACCATGGACAGTAAATTAGAATATTTCAAGCAGTAATTAATCTGGGACTTGGATATTTCGTTCCAATCGGCATCTTTCATTTGACTTCCAATCAATGCAATGACATATTTACATTTTGTATCAAGCAAAGAATAAACTCTGGGGAGGGGGGAGCAGCTAAGAAACAACTTTTTGCCATCCCAGTACGCAGATTTACAACACAGCTGTCTGCCAAATTAAGGTTGAGGCAGAGACTGTTTAATTGGCACATTGAAGTCACACGAACCATTTATTGTGAATGGCTCTGGAGACAACAGGAGTCCTCTGGTTATGTTCCAAGGATTCTGGCTGTATTTAAACATTTCCCTCGTAGAGTAACACTGATAATTTTCTATGCTGCATTTTCAGTTTATCCTGTTTCTTACTCTCAATTATTTATAAGGACCCTCCCGGAATCCTGAAATCAACCTTCCTCTCGCCCCCATACTGCTGCCATTGTCTTTTCGATAGCATGCTCTGAATTTGATCAGGTGATCATCATCACAGAGGGGCTACTCTTGGTTTCCTTGTTTGTGCAGCAATTCCAGTGGTGAGGCCGGAGAGAAGGTTAAATTAAAAAACAGATTTACAGCAGCTTGTCAACTCGCCACGCGCCCTGGTGGCACAGAGTGAGCGATGGAGGTCCTGCATGGTTCGGAGGCACTTTGATGCAGCAGAGATAAGAAAGCAATACTCCTCCTGTCAGTCTCTGTCAGTCTCTTGTGGTGGTCCTCTCTGGCAGCTTTGTCTCCTAGGTGATTCCATCAAACAACTGAGATCTCAAACTAGGAGAGATTTTCTTTCTTGACTGCTTTGCCAGGATGATCGGTGCAGTGTTCAGTAACCTTGGGGTAAATGCATATTCTTTCATTCACCTGATTATTCATTCACCTCATTTAGACGTGAGTTGTGTATTTACCTACAACCATGGAAAGCTGTTGGGTCTCAAGGGAGACAGATTTAGGTTTTAGGCAGGGCTCCACCAGATTCTAACTGGGTTGCTTTGGCCACGTTACTCATCCTTGAGGAATCTCAGTTTTCTTCTCTGTAAAATGGACATTCCACCACTTAGAAGATTGTAGAGATCTGTGAAAGGATTTTGATCTAAAGGGGAGCTGGAAGATATAGTGTCCTCAGAATAGGAGTTAAGAACCGAGAGACTGATTTCCTATAATGCCTGATTCACAGATGATCAAGACTTATCTCCTGACCAATGAACATCTGCCAAGAATCTTTCCCCATCCTCAGGCAGGTGAGTTTACTGCTTGGATTCTGGCTTGACCTCCCCCTCCTAGCTGTGGCATGTGTTTCCTGAAAGGCAATCCTCTGCTATTCCTGAATTAGCTCAATTTCAGGTAATTTGAGCTTGCCTCAGTTTACATCTTTATTTAAGCTTACAGATTAAATAAGTGATTTACTTCCGGTGACTAATACAATGCCAAGCCTTTGTGCCGGGTGCTGAGGACACAAAATGATCACCAGACTCTAATCAGAAGAGGGTAGAAGAGAATGTCAAAGTGTCTCAGGTAAAAGTCTTTCCCCATCCTGTAGGGATTAAAATATTTGAGAAGCAGCAAAAGATGCAGAAGCCAGTGTGTCTCCATTGTTATTCCTTGAGGGGAGAAATAAAGCATGATGATGTGAAAATGATTTATTTTGATCATGTAGGTAAAACAACAACAACAACAACAAAAATCTGATGGGTTTGACAGTGAGAGGCCAGAGTGATTATGCTAATGTTCCAACAATAAAAGGAAATCTTTAGCTTGTTAACCAATTATTTTCTCATTATGTAATCTGAACATCTGAGCGCCAGTAAGTAAGTAGTTGTGGAATCTCAGGCAAATCCCTGGTACCTCTGATAAACTCCCATTTCCTTGTCATGAAATGTCAGAGTTGAAACAAGTCGCCTGTTAGGTCTTCTCTATTGTTAACACTCTATAGTTTCAGGATTTCAACCCTACTTATCAATGGAAGCTATAAGAACAGTAGTAACATTAACTCATCAACAAACGTGGCATCTGAATGATTCCTTACATATTGGTGTTTCTCCCCCTTCAGGTCAAACCCTGAATCACCACTGGGACAACATGAATCTCAAAATCAATAGGATAAAATGCAATCAAAGTTTTGAGATAAATAGCTTTGCGTTGACTGAAATTACAGCTGTAGCAAAAATGAGGCGGTAAGGGGGGCACCTGGGTGGCTCCGTCGGTTAAGCATCTGACTCTTGATTTTAGCTCAGGTCATGATTTCAGGGTCCTGGGATCAAGCCCCACATCGGGCTCAGCACACTGGGTGGAGCCTGCTTGTCCCTCTCTCTCGGCTCCTCCCCAGCCCCCTTGAATAAATAAATACAATCTTTAAAAAAAATGAGATGGTAGGAAACACACTTTGATTCTGTGTGCATCATAAGTTTAGTTAAAACATAGACACTAAATCAAAGTATCTGAAAGTTCATTTCTCTCTTTTATGTAATTAGTAATTAGAGTTACTAGGGACATTTTTTTATGTCAAGTAAACAGTGACAAGAAGTAGGACTAAGTTGCAAAAGATCATTTAAGAAGGCAAGTGTGATAAAAGGTCAGAAAATTGCAATTCAAAATGAAGTTTTCCTTCTATTTTTTTCTCTCCTTTCATCTTCCCGCCCTTCTTTTATTTTCTCCCCTATCCTCCTTCCCACCTTCCTCCTCTTTTTTGCCTCCTCTTTTTTGCTGTACAGTACAAAATACTCATACTTTGCTTATTTACCTGGTGAGAAGGACTGACTTCCCTGTTTCCTAATTTTGTCAACTTAGGCAAGTCGATTCATTTCTCATAGTCTTATTATCTTCATCTGTAAAATGTGCAATCAATAAAAATATCTGCCATAAGGTTTCTTTATGAATAATATGGGATAAAGTATATTCATGTGTTTTATAAACCACAGAATGCTTGCATGCATTAATATCACTCTGTCTGGTCTTTGGAGAGAGACATTGCCTTACCCTTCACCCTTCCCTTCATCATCCATGCCTATAAATCCTTTTTCCCTCTTATTCTACCTGCCCTATCACAAAATATACACCAATCTGGGTAAACTAGAGAAACCTAACCTATTTCCTATCTTGGGAGACTCATTTTGTTATGCAATAAGGATAAATGTTTCAGAAACCAAGTAAGAATAGAGGGTCAAAGGTGTTAATGCCACCATATTAAAACCATCCTGCCATTTTCCTGGGGGAAGAGGAAAGCTAATGATTTTTGGTCCTATTGGGTACACTTCATCCCTGGTACCAATGGTTCAAATTATCTTTAGAGGACCAGGATGTACAGGACTGTTTCATTGATGGTTGGGCCAACTTACTCATAACTGATGGACCAATAATTGTAGTCCCCTACATTCTTGGGAGGAGGGGGGTTAGGTGTCAGTGCTTCTCTTTAGCCCTATAGAGACTACAGTTGACAAAGAATTTTTGCATCTCTTCCCACCCTATTGCTGGCAGTTATGCCCACCCTTAAAACCCCAGTTTAGTCCTTAATGGTCCTAGGCAATGCTTCTCAGACCTTAATGTGCATACATATGAATCATCTAGGGTTCTTACCAAAATAAAGACTCTGATTCACTAGGTTCGGGTGAAGCCCAAGATTCTGTAATTCTCACAAGCTCTTCAGTGGTTCCCTTGATTCTTGTCCGCAGGCCCCACCTTGAGTAGCGGGGCTTAAGGGGGATGAAAAGCAGGAATGAAGTAGCCCTAAAGCAGTTTGTTTCTGGCACAGCTGATAGCTGAGTGCTAACCTGGGAACTACGAGAGGATGTATTTTTCCTAACATTGGTCTGGGCCACTGGAGACTGAACTGGTGCCCCCACAGCCCCCCACGGGAGTGCCCAATGGACCTGCCCATGAAAATGCATGCTCACTATGTCCCACTGGTATGTTTCTAGCAGCATGCCCCAAAACATCAAGCAACAAATCAAAAGAGTTCACGTCTTCTTAAAATCGTCATCTTTTCATTCTTTGCAGCCATTCAGATGAAAGTGGAAGATACTGATCTTGCCTTCTAGCTCTAGATTCAACCAAACTTTCCTCAGACACAAAGAGGGAAAATCTCTGTAGCTCCTTCAGGACCATAGTTATATTCCGTCTTTTCTGGGTCAAGTGAGAGCTCTTCGTGGAGGGAAGTATCCGCTGAAGAGAAGGCAAAGCACCAAGTTCAGTGATTTATGGAAGACTGATTCCATCTCACTGCCCTCCTCCCTTCTGACCACTCCCCTTCACCTCACAGTGACACCCCCTCCCCCCCCAAGTGGGCCAAGAGTGTGCATCTGAGTGCGTGGGGGATAGAAGTGTGATTTAATGGCTTCTTTTTCTTTGTGGGTGTTGTTTGGGAAGCGGGGAGAGGAAGGGAAGAGGGGCAGTTAAGGCAGCTGTGAGGGAGTATAAATGTCAGAGGGCTCTTGCCTAAGTTTATGGCAGCCGCTCCTACCAGTGAGGCACAGAATCGGGGGCTGTATTTCATATTCTCCAGCCTCACGCATTTGACGGAACAGAACAGAGAAGGCTTTTCCTTTCCCGTTAAACAAGGAATAAGGTTTCTTGTTCTCTCTGCATGTGATTCCCATTCTGTTCTAACACACAATATAAAGCATAGGTTCTGAAATAAACAGAAGTGTGAATCTTTCACTAGCTAGGAGACTTTGGGGTAAGTTACTTAAGTTCTTGGAGGCTGGCTTCCTCATCCCTAAAAATAAATAAAAATATATCCTGTTGGGTCATCAGTGGAATTAAATGACATTAAATGAGATAAGGTATGTAAAGAGGCTAGTACGTGAATTGCACTTTGCAGGTACTTGATCTATTTTACTCTCATTATTCTAAGCAATTTTATTTTTAAAATCAAAAGGGGTGTCCAAGGACTAGGGGTTCTTCAGACCATTTGAGAAGTTGCTTGCCTGTTTGTATTTTTGTGTCTGGAAGGCTCTCACTGCCGAGCTGTTTATTTCTGGCACTATACAGCTCAGTACAAGTGTGTCTGCGCCATTCCCATAAGCTCTATTTCATCTGTGTTCAGAATTAACCCGAGTGTAACTCTTGCTCACTTTTGGACAGTATTTGGGTTTTGATTCTGTCTGAGTTGGAGTTTTTTTGGATTTTTACCAATTATAATAATGATGGTGATAATAATAATAGCAATTATAGTAACAACTAAGAGTTACGCACGTGATGCCAACTCCATGCCTGGGAGTTTACTAAACCCTATAATGTCTTAATTCTTATGACAACTTTGTGAGGTAGGTCCCATTATCCTCTTCATTCTGCAGAGGAGGAAACTGAGTCACAAGTGTCACCAAAGGTCCTTGGACTAATCATGGGCTTTTGATTACCTTTGGGTCTAAGTTGGTATCAATAAGCACAAACTTTATGTTTGTTTTTTTCAATCTACACACAATGACTATGGTTCCTTCTGGGCCAGAGTCATGACCTACTTATCTGCTCTGTTTATGTGTTCTTGTAACAGAAGAAAATAATCTTTGTTTTTCAAATTTAAAAATAAATATAAAATCCAAGAGTAAGGCCTGCCAGCACTCACTCCTGAATGTTTCTAGACTCCTCTCACTTCTGATGAATTTCAGTGAGTTTCCCTAGACCATTAAGCATGTCATCATCTCTTGCCTGGATGTTAGCAGTAGCCACCTCTCTGGTCTCCCTGCTTTCATGCTTGTCTCCTTCAGTCCATCCTTCACACAGCAGCCTGAGTGAGCCAAGTGTAAACCAGAGGTTAATATCTCCCTGCTAAAATACCTTCAGTGCCTACCCATTATATTTAAAATACAAATTCCCAAACATTCCCGAAGAGCCCTACCCACCACAGTCCATGTCTACCTCACCACCTCATTTTCAACCGCCCCCTCTGTGTTAGTCAGGTGCTCCAGAGCAACAGAACTGATCGGATGTGTATATATACAGAAAGAGATTTATTATACGGAATTGGCTCACACTGACTGACAAATCCAAACTGTGCAGAGTGGGTTGGCAGGCTGGAGACCAAGGAAAACTGGTGTCAGTTCAAGTCTGAATTCTGTCTGCTTGAACTGCAAGTAGCCAATGTTGCAGAAAAAGGCAGTCTGCTGGGGAATTCTTTCTTACCTACCGGAGGCCAGTCTTTTGTTCTTCTCAAGTCATCAGTTGGTTAGATGAGGCCCACCCACATTATAGAGGGCAATGTGCTTTACTCAAAGTCTACCCATTTAAATCTTAATCATATTGAAAAGCAATCTCACAGAAATACCCAAGATGATGTTTGACCAAAATTTAGGATACCCATGGCTTAACCACATTGACACATAAAATTAACTATCATGTGCTCCATATTCATTAAGCCCCAGCCAAACCTCTCTATCTCCAAGCCTCTGTCCTTCTTTTTGTCCTACTCGGAATTTTACTTTACTTTTTCAAGAATGTAAGCTCCTCCTGGGAAGAGACTCTACTCTGTGTTGTTCACTGATTTATTCTAATGCCTAGGAGCCTGCTTGCCACCTGGAAATGCTCAAAAATGAATCTCTAAGAAGTGGATGATTAAAGTGATTAAATTAAATCTACTCAAAGAAGATAGTCCTCCTAGACTCTATGTGGTCACATATGTGTTGTGATACTGGAAGCCCAATGACATCTAGTCTTTCTCAAAATATCTCCCTTCTGAATCATTGTCTACTGCCCCAAATCTACACCCTTCAAGTCACCCCTGGTTAGATACCCCTGGTACATTGTGTCCCAATGATCTCTGCTAAGTGTACATGCTACCTGAAGCCTTCTCTTCCATTTCTGTCACATAACTGCATCAATTCAGATTAATTTGTTAGGGGATCCCTTGGGCTGCCATCTTGAAAAATCCTGAGATGCTGACCTTGAAGGAATGATTCAGAAAATGTCAGAGGTAGAAGGGACCCTCATAATCACCAGATTCTGCTCCTGTTTTTGCAGATGAAAACACTGAAGGCCCCCAGAGGGTAAGTGCTTTGTGAAAATCCAGGCAACCAATTAATGAAAGAGCTCAGTCCAGAAGTTAAGTTTCTTTAGTTTAAGGCTTTACTTAACAAGACAGACAAATTTCAGTGGAACAAATTTTGTACCCACCAGTACTGAGTGACAGATCTGAGGAAAGCAATGTTTTAAGGGCTTGGGGAAGGGGAATGTGTGTATGCATATATATGTGCATATGTGGGCAAGGAAATCACTGGGGTTTGAGAAGGCAAAGAGTAATATCCTTCCTTCCTCTCAAGTCCAAAACAACTCATAAGTAAATGATAAAATCAGGGGATGAAGATTTAAAAAAAAAACGCATTTGCTTTATTACTGATAACACTGATTGGAAATATTATTTCATATGTGCAGCCATAAGGCCTGCTTCAACTGTGGACCTCAAGGAAAAGGTCACTCAAAGGAGAGTTTTAGCCTGAGAGCAGAAATAAATATCCAAGATCACTGCTCATTACTGGTCCAGAGCAGGCATGAGACAAAAAGAGCAAATCTCCACAGCTTATAGCCTTTGGATAAACTAATTCTACCCAATCCCTAAACGTGAATGGACGTTTGCAAGAGCCTCCCTATCCATTAATCCAATGAGTTGCTTTTCCTCCTTGAGAAGGGAAAGGAGGCTGAGGGAGCTGGCTGGAGTGACTCTTAAACCTAGCCAAAGCTTCCAGGAGGAGGGAGGCAGGTAGGAGGACCTGCAGAGAGACAGGTTGTCCTTGTTAAGCTGGAGAAAGCAGTGTTATAGGATGCATTGATGGGAAGGACTTTTGACTTTCCTTCAGTAGCAGAATTCTTACCAGAACCAAGTTTTGTTTTTGTTTTTTCCTGAGTGATTAGGACACCATTCTCTTGCTAGATCCTCCACTACTTTATTGCATAAACTTGAAAAGCAGAGGCTTGTCTTCTTATTTTTCTTTGACTCCTTGGGACTTCACATGCTCCAATTTAATGTATACAGCAGCTACTGGCTAAAACTTTGAGGAGAGTGATGGTCTCAGTTCCTCACAATTTCTCTGTCTTTTCTCCTTCTACTAATTCCCTAATATAGAGGGGCTTCGGCATAAGGTGTGGCCTCTAATCCCACAAGTTCACTTACTATGCATAGGACCTTAGACAACTATCTCTCCCCAGTAAGTCTCAATGTTGTTATTCACAAAATTAGAATGATACTACTGCAGGGAGAATTAAATGAAAAAATGCATGTCAGACAGTTTTCCCAGTGCCTGGAATATTGAAGGCACTCAACAAATGATTAGTTACACATGGGTTTGGATTCATGGATGTGCAATCTGTGCACCCACAAGGGCTCCTGGTTTAATCCTATGCTGCTGCCATCTTGAAATTCTTAACCATTTTTAACAAGGGGCCCCGCATGTTCATTTTGCATTGAATCCTGCAAATTGCATACCTGGTCTTGATTATATACTTATTCTGGAAGTTACAGGGAAAGAGGGAGGACAGCAGACGAGAAGTGAGAAGACAGAAGCAGGAGGGGGGTGGGGATACACTCTTAGTATCTATCATCCAATTTTCCCCAGAAAATTCAAATATTAAAAATAAAAATTACCCCCCCCTTCCCTGTGGGAATTTTTCCATGACGACTGGGATAGGATAGGAGGAAAAGACAGATCAGTATGTAGGTCAAAAGATGGATGGGCTTCCAAAGGAAAATGTAGCCCGTTTCATTATTCTTAAAGATTGCCCAGAAAAAGGGGCAAAATCAAGAAATTCTTTTTAACAGACAAATCAAGAACATAATAACAGGAAAATCAATGTAATACTATAGAAGCCTTTCACTGAAATATTTATATAACTTTTTCTTAAGTGAAATAAAAATGTATAACTTATCCATGCCAGTGAAAAGCAATCTTTATAACATAGTACATTTGGTTTTTCAGAACCACAGAAGCTAATTTAAAATAAATTCATATCTCATTTAAGAGGTAGGAAATCTAAAATCTTGAGATGAGATTAGGCTCTTTATAAATGCTTGTGGATTAGTTAATTAATCCTTCTTCCCCTCTGGATGAAGGGATTCTTGAAAAAAGCCCAGACCGGCCTGGGACTAACTTCTTCCTGTTGTTCCATGTTCTACCTGTAAAACAACACAGAACAGCCCCCACCTTCAAGCCAGGCCTCCCTCATCCCAGATAGTTCTCCTTCATTCCTAAGTCATTTTCCTTCAGGTTAAACCTCCTCAGCCCTGGTCATTTGGCATAGTTTCTACATCCTGCATTATTCTAGCCATGTGTCCTATATAAGTTCTTTTTTTTGGATATGCATCTGAAAATATGGTGACTGACCTTCAAACAGTGGTCTAGAAATATGGGCAGATGAGACCAGAATAAAGTGAGTGACAAATTCCTCCGTCTATGGCCTCATATCACCTTTATTTTATCTGATGCCTATCCTGCAATGTTGGTAAATTTTAGCCTAGCCGTCAAGTAACAGCTGGAGATGGAAAGTTTCTCCTGGAACTTCATCAAAGATAAGCTTTGTAGGGTCTGTGAGCTATGGCTTTGTTGGGTATGTGCTCTCCAGGGGAAGAAGAAGTGATCCATACCTTTCACTGAATTCTCAAAGGGTTTCTGGGGCCCCCCAAATTATAGAAGCTTTTAAATAAGAACTATAGTACAAGCTTTCTGGTGCAAAAAAGAATTTTTAAAAAAGTTGATTTAAGAGGGAAATTGTAAAGAAAGAAAAGATAAATACTTGAAATATTTTGTTTGACTTAAAACATATACATTTGTAAATTCTGTCTTTTTTTTTAAATGAAAGTTCAAGGCTTTTTTCTTTCGGTTTGGGTAAGCTGATTGGAATTCTGTGTTTGTCTTAAAAAAAACACACCATCAAAAGCATCATACATGGTTCCAGTTTCAGGTGGTTCAAATTGAAAGGAGAATTATGAAACATTGGAGAAATAATGTGAATGAAGAATCCTAGATTTTTATAATTTTTAACAAACTTGTACAGGTGTCATGCTTACACTTAAATCAATAGTATTTATTAAATGATTTGCCTTTGTCAAGTCTTTCCAGCAGATTCAACTTAGTTGAAACAACTCTAATCACATTTCATCAATTTAAATAATTTTGGATTAAATAATGTAATTAAAATTATTGGGGTCTACGAAAAGGAACTCAATAATTAGCACCCCTCTTTCCTACCCAGGTCCTGAACAAATTGAAAATAAAACAAGGAGCAAATATTGACATCAGAATATCACTTTCATAAAGCTAGAAGCCAGGTTGAAGGACTGGGCTTTAGAGTTATTAGCCAAATTGGCACTGAAACTAGGAATTAGGTCAAGACTTAACCACCTGGTCCCAAGAAACACTGGACTTGGGCCGGCCTTCCCTCATGGTGACTGAGGTCCTGGGCGAGCAGAACTAGGCATGTTTATCCAAGAGAGAAAAGCAAAGCTGAGCTAAACCAGTCCAGTTTTTCTTCCCAACTTTACTATTTGTAAATTACTCCACTTCCCCCAGGGATGGGGGCCAGAATTAATGAAGGAGAGGGAGCTTTGGAGAGTGCTTGGGGAAAATCCCTCATTAAGGACACAAGGCGCGGGGGGGGGGGGGGGGGGGTGGATAAAAAAGGAATTCCCCTCTAACAGTAATACCAAGTGTTACTGGCTTCAGTAGGGTTCAAATGCAAGCCTATCTGTCACTGAGTAGGACTAATACATGAGAGCAGAAGTGCATGGCTCCATTGGAGAAGGCCTCTTGGTGAGGTGAGTTTGCTCTGTCTGCTTTTCAGAGGCAAGGACGAGTGTCAGTTAATCCTTCTGTTTTGTAGAAGCCAGTTAAAAGATTCTATTATCTATTGAGTACAGGCCTGCCCCATCCTGTCCAGGAAGAGTTTATGCAGGACTTGAGGGTTTAATCTTTTACATTAAATCTCATTTATTCAAGATGTAATTTTAGGATATCACTCAATTTGGAGACACATTAGGAAACAACTTTCCTGCAGGCAAAACTGAAAACTTACTTTTATAAAACCTCTAGAACTTTTGGGATGCGTTATGACAAAGCAAACCTATTTTATAATTATTAAAGTTTTAAGAAGAGTAGTACAAAGGTGTTAGTATAAGGTGTATACACATCGAGCTCTACAGTCAGATGATGATAATCACATTTTTTCAGGATTAAAAACTGAGAAAATATATCGACCCAGTACTCTGACAAAACTTTACCTCAAACCAATTTAATGAAGTATAGGTATTTGCTTAAAATATTTTTCCCCACATGGAGCAGCTAGAAGGTTTTTAAATATGATCTGCGTGTGCAACGGCATAAAAAAAGATCTAATTATCTTTGCAAAATTCTTAATAGGGAGGTAAGTAATTACTTTAAAAATGTAGTTCTTATTTTAAACATTTTAACCTTTGAGATAGAAAACATGCATATGCATCACAAAATTTTCATTAAATGCGTTCTGATTCTTACCCCAGGTGAGTCAACTTAAGGGTATTCGCTGAACTCTATTCCTTTCCAAGACAGAGGGAAATCACTCATGGTCTTCCCGCATGTTTTTTGTTATCTAAACTAAAGACACTCTGCTTTCCTTCCCTCCTCGCCACACTCCACAATCCTGCAAAATATTTGTGACTGGGTGTTGCTTCTGTGCTTTCACAGACAGAAAGTTTCATGAAGCAATTTTACTATTACTGGTATGAATGGTTTATAAGACATATTCTTAGAAAAGTTCTGGGAGACTACACTAAATAGAATTCTTATTTAACTTTATACTTACATATATGAGTATTATTATCTTGGCTTTGCAAGGGCAAATCTAGCTCATTGGATATATAAAAACAGAAACACACAACAGAAAAGATCACTATTCTTGGTTGTAAGAGAATCTGCCTTGGTTGCCATAGTCTTCATTCCCATATAGTTACATCGTAATCTAATGCAGTTGTTTTCAAATTATGGGTCACCAGCCATTATTTCTGTGGGAAATAAATTTAGCAGATATCAACTAAAATTTTAAAAATACATGGAGTAGAGCAGAAAAGAAAGAATGACAGAATGCACTGCACATGGTAACAATAAATATTATTCTATGAAAATTTTGTTTGGTTTATATATTTATGCGCATGCTGGGTTGCCATGTGACATGTACTTCTTATTGTAGGATCTTAGTGCTCCCCACGCCTCACCAAAAATAAGGAACCGAGATCACTGACCTCTTAACTGACAAACATGACCTTCATGTTTATTATTATCATATTTGACCATGCTGGGGCATTTGACACTATTGACCAAAACTTCAACTCTCTGTTTGAAAGTCAACCCTCCCTTAACTTCTGTAATGTTTCTTCTCTATCTTCCCACTTTCTTGGTCACACCTTATTAGCTTTCTCTTACCCATTCTGTTTAATATTCCTTCGGCATCAAGTACACATTCCTTAGCTGAGCCAAATACTCTTTGTCATTGTCTCCCTATTGCTCATCTAGACTCAGATCCCACTCTTCCAGATCAGGTACCCCTATCCTGTAGCCACACCAAATTGTTTGCCATACTCCACACTGTTGGGCCATTCCATCCTCCCCGCCTTTGTCCAAACTGCTCCCTCTTTCCCAATCAACCATCAGGTTTCCCTCTTGAGAAAACTGTTCAAAAATTTTTGGGTTATCACTAATGTTGCAGTATATTACATTTATATAATACACTATATGCATAATATATACTCATATGGTGGAAATAAAAGTTTAAAGAAGACTTACCCTTTCCACCTTAGATGCGCTTATACTCCTCTTCCCTTTCATTTCAGAAAATGCCAATCCTGAACCAAATAGTTAATTTATTACCCAGTGATGGGTTTCAGTCCAGTGTAGGTCAACCCATTAATGGAGAAACACCAAGAAGTGAACTGAAAGCCCCTCCTTTAACCAAGTCTCTTCCCTTTGTCCTTTTCTAGGCTCTTTTACCTTATTATACATTCCCTTCATTGTGCCTCCAAATCAACCACTTGAAATCTTAGTGCTTCTCACTTACTAGCTGCATAACTTGGGCAGGTTCATTCATGCCTCATATTTGTTAGTGTCAACTATGTCAGAAACACTGTGCCAGGCATTGGAGATGCTGACCCCAGGTGAGGTCCATACACATTGTCTCTGGCCTCACAGAGCTTGGAATCTCATCAGTCCTTTGAAATGGAGACCCTCCTGTTTAATCCCATTAAAATTAACCTTGTTAGGTATAGCCTATTATTACAACCTATTGTGCTCTTTCTGCAACTCAATTCCGCTATGATTTTCAAATGAAAAATCAAGTCTTATTTAAAAACTGAATGTTCCCAGAAATATGGAGACCTTCAGTGTTACAGTTATCTGCAACTGATGAGCATGTTCTCAAGTTGTGGTGGGACTCACAGGTAAACATTAGTGCCCAAAGACAAAATCAATTCCATAGTTCCTTACATACCTCTAATTAAGATTTGCAAACACACTACACACACTCCAAGTAAATAGTAATCTCTTTAAGGGGAGACAGGGCCATTTCTTTTATTTTTGTGTATTGTGCACAACTTGAAGATCATAGGCCTGCGATAAATATTTTCCTGATTATTTGATTGGTGGGTAGTTAATAAAATACGTTCCATATTTTAAAAAGTGCATCTGGAAACACAGGAGAAGAAATTGCCAAGCATTCAGAACACATAGGAAGTTCCTGTAAGCATCATTTTAACTCCCAATTTCAATCTGAAGCATGGATAACAGTGTTAATGCTTAACAATTTCACCATGTTCACCTCTGTTTAAATAATATACTTGAAACTAGCAAAACCCACTACTGCCTTTCGAGATTGCCTTTATCAGCATTCAATACCCATCCTATTATAAGATAATTACACAAGATAGTCACAGCTAATTAACATTGTTCCTTAAATAAAGATTCAGTGCAAAGAATTTATCAGTGACTTTAAAATCAGATCATTTTCTCAGCTGGGTGACTCCTGGGCAGATTCGTGGTGTCTTCCTAAGGCCCCAGCATTGCCTTCTCCACCCCGAGCTGCCCTCAGCTTGCATTGACTTGCTGTCTCCAACTATACTGATTGCAAAGCTATTTGCCACTGAGTGGAACATAGTGACAGAGCAGAACACTCGGCTGGCACCATTCCTCCCACAGGTCCTCCGCACTGCTGTGGTACCCAGTCACAGACAAGGAAGGGGTTGGCTACAGTGGAGTCTGCCCACTCAGTATCTGGATCTAAGGCTCATAAAGCAGAAGAAGGTTATAAAGGATCCAGAGGGCCAAGTAAACCTTCCTGCCCCATTCCTCCCAATCCCCCAGCATGATTCAGCCAGACAAAGGGACTGTTCTCACGAAATCCAACTTGCAAATTTTACACCTAGCGGGGTTGACATTGTAATTTAAGCCTCTGGAAGTTAATAGTTTACTCATTGCAACCTACACGGATAGAGATCAGGAGAACAGAGATCTGGCAGAGGGCAGCTGATAACACGACACAATCCAAGGGAGAACGTGTGTGTGTTCCCACACAGCATTGAAACATGCATACTTTTAAGCTTTTTTACTAATGTTAAAACCACAGAAGTTTGTTCACTTTTTCAGTAAGTGTTACATTATCCCCAAATAGTGTTTCTCAAAAGCTCCCAGAAATTTCTCCCTCTCTCTCTCATTTTCTCTCTCTCTCTCTCTCTCTCTCTCTCTCTCACACACACACACACACACACACACACACACACACACACAGATATGGTATCTACCCCTTTGTGAAGGCGTTGGCAACTCTAGTTTTATCTGCATAAGCTGATTCAAATGGGACAACTGCGTGTAAAAACCAACCTGACAATATGTTGTTTTTTCCTTAGAGAAAAAATTTTTCGTGACATGAGATGTCCAGTTAGTCTCTCTCTCCCAGTTTCTCTCCCTCTCTCTTCCTCTCTCTCTCTCATTTTTTCAGTTGAATATATAGGTAGAACCACCCTAAGATATTTAACTTTTATTCAAAAATAAGGGAGAAAAGGGGAACGGCAGCCAAGTACAGTAGAAGAAACATGTTTGGACACACAGTGCATTACCACACCTGGAGTAGGCACTGAATTCATTCTTGTTGAAGGAAAACAAAAACAGATCAGCTGGACCTTGAGGTAAAGCCTGATTCTGACCCTCACTCGGTGTGTGACTTGCCCAAGCTGCTTAGCATCTCTGAGCCTCAATGTCCTCATCTTCTAAGCGAGGACGATGCCCACTGTCATGGAGACATGAAGATTAAATACAATGAGATAACGTATGGGAGGTGCCAGGTTCTTACACAAGACCTGACCAACTCAATAAACAGATGTTATTATTTTGTTACCCTTTTCTTGGCTTTTCTATAGAGGCTTCTCTGTGAGCCACATGAAGCCAAACCCTGTCGACTTTATTCATCTCTGTATACAGAGAGGTGCCCAATTAATGCTCTTCTAGACAATATTTCCCATTGTCTTGCCTTCTTTTACCCCCAGGGGGACAAGCTTTGCCTCTGTTTCAGGTTGATTGCCATCAATTACCTCATGGGCTTAGTTTCTCAGTGATTTACTGAGCTGGGAGGTCAGGAGAGGTAGGGACCCACAGCAAAATAGTGCCCTACATTGGGAGCTCTGAAATTCTCTGCTCTGGGCCCAGGTGCTAGAAGCTTCTTTCCTGCCTCTGATGTGCACAATTGTGTTTGAAGACTGCAGGTCTAAAGACTCTTATGCAGCCATTAAAAAGAATAAATGGAAACTATGCCATTTAATTTGGAAGAATACCTGCCAAGTGTTGTGGAGAAAAGTGAATGTAGCAAAAGTATGAACAATATAATCCCATTTTTAAAAAACAAATAACAACAAAGATAGTCATAAACTGGATATCTTTGTTACTCCCCTGCACATCCATTTCCTACCTTCTCCACTCTGATCTGCATCCTGAGAAGCCAACCTTGTGGACCAACCCAGTGGGTTCTCTGAAACCAGTGATTTCCTGTTAGGCTCAGCCAGTCAGAAGCACTGTCAGGAGAGGGAGTTCAGGCTGAGTCACTGAACATCACAGTTTTGCTCAAGACAGCCCCTTCTCTAGGGCTTTCCTTCTTTTTCTGGCAACTGCTTCCTCCCCTTCTTCCTTTAGTCTTAGGGATATTAACAGCCCTAGGGTATAGCTCCAGTCCTTCTAGTTTCCAATACCTATCTGCACTTTTATAAACAATCCCATTATTAGATTCTCTTTGAACAGTCTTAATTGGAAGTTGCCATCTGTTTCCTGCTGAGACCCTGGCAATACAACCTCTATTCCTGCATGTTTACATATGTATATTCACATTTGTATACAATCACATAAACATGGAGGAATGTAGAAGGATCTATACTATGTGGTTAAAATGAGACACAGGAGTTGGGTAGAGGGGAGTGGTGTGGCAGGAACAATGGTGGGTAGAACGGGGAGACAGGAGAGCTGCGAAAAAGGAAAAGAACAAAAAAAATCTGCACTAAATTAACCAAAAACAAAAAAACCCACAGAAAATATACATGATATCACATTTAACATACATATATGTATACAGACATACATAAATACATGTAATTTGAAAAATCCAGTGGGCAATATGGCAAAAGGGACTAAACAACACAGATTTCCTGGCTCACAGGGTAATGGGGGAAAGCAGAGTGAGAGGCTGAACATCTGGTCTGTAATGCCGAATGAGATACTCCTAATAAGAAGCAGCGTGTCCCAGTGGAAGATGAGGTTCTTAAGCAAATTGATGGGCTTCTAAAGAGTAAGAATTCTTTTCTTAGCGATCGAATATGTTCAGAGGGAATAAGGAGCCACACATCCCCAAAAAATGTCTTTTTAGAACCTTCCTTAACTGTAGGAAAGTGAGAGAAACAAAATCAGAGTTGAGAAAATGACCTAGTCTTATGCTGGAAGAGGGTTGTATTTTGGAAGACAGCACAATGGAGCACGTACTCAGAGCTGGTCAAGTGTACTGTACTTTATTCAGTGATAAAAGGAAGACATGATGAGATGAGACTCCCAGGGTTTGAGAGAATTGTTGACTTGGCATGAGACCAATTTTATTAGCCAAGAATGACAAGACTTATTGAACAGAGGTGTCAGAGCTGTGAGAAGTGTATAAAGCAGAAGTCCAGAGCAGAGAGGGCAGCCAAACTAATGAAGATAGTAGCTCGGTGCTCCAGAAGAATGCTCGTGCCCTTAATTCCTATCCCTGGAATCAGACTCCTCGAGAATCAAAGACACTTCACTAATAAGATGAAGTAATCACATCACATTGACCAGCAAAGAGGCTAGCGTATTATGGAACCATTGTGTAAGCCATTATAGGTTTTACTAAAGGTCCCTAGAAAAACAGAAGGTCAACTTTGAATATGAGTTAATCAGAGAAATAAAAGAGAGGATTGAATTCTAGAAGGATACTCACCCATTCTAGGGAAAGCTCTGGGGAGAGGTCCAACCATGCCCTGTCCAATGAACACATTAAAAGCTCCAGGTGAATGAACATGTACAGACTGGAGAAAGTGGTGACACCCCCTCATCCATGCATTTAGTCTCCTTTTAACAGAAGAGTTACCCTATTACCTTATGCTTGATCAACAACCTTTACTGCTCATTGATTTGGTGTAACATCCTCAGCAGGGAAACAGATCAGCAAACAACCAACTGCTAATAGTGTGATTCATCCTTTCTTCTCCTCCTGGGGAGTGTTCTTTAGTCCCTGGACATCAAATGTATTGCAAATGAAAGGCATTTATAACACATCAACAAGTAATTATTGACCATCTCAAATTCTAGAACTATAAAGCTAGAAGAGACCATGGAGATGATTTGAATCAAATCCTTTATTTCACAGATGAAGTAGCTGAGGGACAAAAGGGGATAAGATATTTGCCCCATAAGTTTTACAAGCAACATACTTTCAAAATGTACCCACAACTAAAATGCATAAGGGAATCTGTAGAGTTATAAATATAATAGCACAGTTACCAGTTTAAAGCATTTATTAATTAAAGAAATCTGCCCAACTTCCTTCAAACACACACACACACACACACACACACACCCACACACACACGGCATTCATCATCCTAACAACCCATGGAGGCATATCCACCCTGCATTTGTAACCAGGGAAATGGCCTTGTTTCTCAAACTAAAGAGACAATAGGGACATGAGCCAGCACATGATTAAAACAGGAAGACATTGTTCTTGAGCTCTCTCTTCATTTTCTATAATCTTAATTCCCTGCCTCACATGTCAGTTCATGGTGCCAACTGATGTCACAAGTGCAGAAATCCATCCCAGAGTGTCCCTGCCACCAGAAGTCCAGCCAAAAAGCAACTTTCCTGTTCCTGCCTTACTTGCTAACAATTGTGTCACAAGCTTGGACTGACCACTGAAAGAATGATCAGTCGGAGTGACAACCTTTCAGTTCTACAGAAACTAAAACAGAGTCAAACAAGGAAACAGACGGGAGTCCTTCGAGCCAGAAACGTGGATCCATTCAGTCTCTGGCATTCCATCTTAGCTTGACCCCAGTGGAGAGGGAGAATGGTTAGTGACAGTGTAGCCATGGTGTGACAGCATGAGTGTCTGGAGAGAGCCTGATAGTCAGGCAAGGGCACCACGACGGGAAGCTGGTCTTTGCTGACATAACAGTATTCCAGTTTAAACTAGTTAATTCAGTAAATTCACTATAAATCCTCTTGTTTAGGTGAGAATGGTTGGGGTGGCTAATGCTTTTGGCAAACCTGCTAGAGGACAGCTGCCCTAAATGGGCTGTTGTAAATGGATCTGATCAAATCTTAAGATCTGGACCTCATCCATGGGCAAGTAGGTGGGTCCTCTAACCACATTAAATATGCTCATTCGGATAGGACCACAGACAGCAAATGTTATTAATAGCCTCATGCAGAAGTCTTATGTCTCAGAAGCATCTTCTTTTCCTGGATTCTGTACCATTCTTTCTATCCCGTCATCTTCATTTCTTGGCTTGTTGTTACCTGGTTCCAGCTCATAGAGCACTGAGTGTTCAAACCTGTAAATTGAATCTAGTGAGAGGCAAAGTTACATAACCTCTCTGTACCTTAGATTCCTCCTCTTTAAAAGGAGGAAAATAGTAGTCCTACCTCCTAGGATTTTGGTAAGGAATAAATTAACTCTTATATGGTGAAAAATGCCTGGCACATCGTAAGCACTATTTAAGTATTCGTTATTATTTAGAAGGGATTTAAAAGGCCTCAAATATTCCATGTCCCCACATTTGCCTGTGCCTTTAAGGATTTTAAGATTCCTTTTGGTTGGGTGGTCATTCATTGATTGAACTAAGGTTCCAAAATTCCCTCCCTCTCTCTCTCTCTCTCTCTCTCACACACACACACACACACACACACACACACACAGAGTCATGAGTTTTTATTGTGCACTGTAATATGTATTCATTATTCCCACATTTCAGTTATATTCGTTCCAGAGGCTTCATAATGGAGGACTCTACTGAGATCACCTACATGCCAGGTATTGTGGAAGGTGTTAGGGATATAAAGAAAAATAAGACACAAACGTGCCTTCAAGAAATCGGTGGACTAATTAGCAAGTGGGTATGGCTGACAAGTAATTGCCAAACCTTGTGATGGGTCCTACAATAGAGCCCAGAGTTGCCATAGAGCCCCAGAAGAGCGCACAACTAAGGCAGGGAGGGGCTGGGAAATGGATCCCTGAAGTGTGAACTGGAGTTTAGTGAGCAAACAAAGCAGGAAAAGGGGAGTTTTTGTAGGTGGAAGGACCGGCGTATACAAGGAAGAAAGGTGTACAAGGTCATTGCATATGTAGAGCACCATAAATTATTACATTACAGATGGAACAATAAATTATATCTGTTAGAAGGATCAAAGGATAAGAAATGACAGGAAAAGTGTCAGGAGATGAGGATAAAAAGGGGCCTGGTGGCTACATCAAGAAAGGTCACTAATGGATCTTGGTCATGATCAGCAAGTGGAGATGGAAGGATTTTTGAAGAGGAGCATGCACAGTGGATTTACATCCAAGATACACAAGGGAAGAGGGTTTGGGAGAAGGTGGGTGAAGGGGGAGCCAGGACCAGTGGCTGCTCACTGCTGTCTAAGCCATGACTTCATTGCTTTCCTCCTCCACCCCTACCCTCTCTGTGCACACAACGAACAATAAGGCTCATGACCAGGCATTTGGCTCACCTGGCCCCGTGGGTGGGCATGTGACCAAACTAGCCAGAGGTCTCCTTCCTGTTGTCAAATGGCCTTCACAGCTGTAGCCTGGGGGAGATGGGACAAGAAGGAAGTGAACTCTAATTAGATTAGCAGAATCCAATCAAGTGATGCAGCAATCTGGGTGCACGATTAGCGAATCCCTCAATTCAGATCCGCTGAAACAGGTGAAGGAAGTTATAGATGAATTAGGTAAGCATTTAGCTCTCCTCAGGGGACTGGGTTCAGCCAAAGGAACCCCATTTGTGGGTCATGGGTGCAGCACCCCCTGATGGCTGTTTGAGGAAGCCGGAGGGTGCCTCTTACGAAGGCAAGAAATTGAAGGTCCAGCTTCCCCAGTTTCTGAATTCACTTCTGGTCCTAAATCTCAGGATAATGAAAATGCCATCCATTGAGAAGGTGGCTCCAATTTTCTGGGAATTATAAAACTGTTCCTTTATCAGGTAAGTGTTTTCCAACCTGGGAAGGTTTTAGAATTAACTACAGAGAGGGCAAATTAAACAAAACCCACACTTTTAACATTTTTGTGTTGAATTTCAGACAACCCCTATATGCCTGCTAGTGAAATTGTAATGTTCGTAAAGTGTTTTTAATGTTTAAGAGGTCCTGGCATAGTCGACCTTGTAATTTGCCATGTGATTCTCATTTAAATGACTAATTAAGTGGTTGATTACAGACTAAAGCTTTAAAGTTAAAAGTTCCAAGAGAGGTTGGCTAAGTTTGTAAACAGTATTGAAAGATTTAAGAGAACTTTAGGGTCATGATATTTAAAAGCTTAATTTATTAGATTTATAAGAACTGCTTAGGTACTTGGGAAAGTTTTGCTTGTTAGTCAAGCATTTGAAGTACTTAAAAAGAAAATCGTATATATTACATTCACAAATGTGGTTTAGATTGTTTAAGGGAACTTAATTGCCAAAATTGTAAAGTACCCCTTAAAAATTTATTAGATTTATAGATAGAATAATAAGATTTGTAGTTTGAACTTAAAAGCTAAAGGAAAAAAAAACCTTCATTACTTCAGTATACTGAATATTTATCTTAGAAACCAAGTAGCTGCAAACAGTCTTTTATATGCACAAAGGCTGGCCTCAAGGACCCCAGAAAACTCCTACTGACTTCTTCCTGGGATTTGTTTGAACTGAGGCAGGGTGCGAGACTCCTTTTCCTCTCTGGGCTTGAGTTGAGAAGCGGGTGGTCACGTGTGAAGTGCCTTCCTGCCTGGAGAGAATGAAGTGGGCAGGCAGAGTGTGCTCAGGAGGTACTGTGACCCCAGGTTCCAGTCAGACCAAAGACCAGCTCCACTCCCACCTTTATTTATTTAGGTGGGCTATTTAGGTGAACCAAACATGTTTATCTGTTTGAGCTGACTGGAGCTGAGTCTCCAAGGCTTTCAACTAAAGAGACCCAACTATTGCTGAGAGTGTGAAGGGAGAGATCCACATTAGTGGTCCTGTGGGTTGCATTAGGCTGTGTAATTTGAAAACAACAAAACAAAACAAAACCCCTCAAACCCTCAAACCTGCAACATATATTTCATATTTTGGTCCTCACACCGCCTTGCTTACCGTCTTCTTGTGACGATCTGGATGCTTGGCCTTGCCCTCTCCTCTCCAGAGACTCCTTCCCTCACCAAAGCCAAGGTGATGGGCGGCCCCAGGCCGAGCCAGAAGGCAGGGTCTAGACCCTTCTATTCTCCTTTGCTCTCTTTCGTCCTTGGATCTGAAGATATGGGAGCAGGAGGAGGTGGAGTGATGTAGAGAACCACTAGTCCCTCTGTATTTTGTCTCAGTTCATTATGTGGCTAGTCTCCAGATTTAAAAAGAAAATACTCTGGCCTAGTTATGGGTCTCTAACTAGGACTCTGAAACTCTGTTCAAGCCCCCCACAGAGTACTAGTTGAGAATAGCGCCTGCGTCCTGACTTCAACAGTTATGGGACTAGGGTGCCATGAATTGGAATTAGGAACTCTGAGGAGCAGTTTGAGGGGAAAAAGAGGGGTTGGGTTTGATACAAGGAGAGTTTGAGGTGTGGTGCCATATCGTGTTGGGAGTGCCCTTTAGGCAGTGGAGTGCCTGGTTCTAAAATTCCTGGAGCCAACTGGCACTGGAGTAGAAGGGT
The DNA here is from genome assembly GCF_003265705.2 of Callorhinus ursinus. Lineage (NCBI taxonomy): Eukaryota > Metazoa > Chordata > Mammalia > Carnivora > Otariidae > Callorhinus > Callorhinus ursinus. The sequence goes on from NW_027397064.1 coordinate 14,673,110, forward strand.
AAAGCATAATTACGGCGGCTTCTTACCTTTTCACTGTGCCCGGCCAGGTGTAAGATGTCTCGCTAAGCACTAGACAGGGCACTGTATCCATTCCAGGAATAAGCTTGGCTCGTGTAACAGAAAACCATCACGAAGTGGTTCAAATAGCTAGAGATACTTTTTTTAAGTTTATACATTTTTCAATTAAAAAATTTATTGAGATATAACTGACATATAGTATTGTATTCATTTCAGGTGTAGAACATAACAATTTCTATGTGTGTATATAGTGAAATTATTACTTTAGTTAACATCCATCACCACACCTAGTTATAGTATTTTTTTTTCTTTTAATGCAAAGGGCTTCTTTTTATTATTACCTAAGAAAGTACTTGGAAGGAGGCAGCGGGCGGCACTGGCTCCCTGGCTCGATGATGTGAGAGCTGCTGTGTCTGCTGTTGTCTTGGTATTTCCCTCATGGCCTCTGGACGGTGACTGCATCTCCAGGCACTGAATCTGCATTCAAGGCTGAGGCAAGAGGCAAATGCAAGTTCTACTGTTTCCTTTTATTAGGAAAGAAAAATCTTCCTGACCTTCTGGCTCTGGGCATGAGGCTTCTACTTGTGTTTCATCGCCTAGCACTGTGTCCCATGGTCGCCTCCAGTCGTGAGGTGAGGCAGCAAATGAAAAGGGCATTCAGCCTGTGATCTCGAGTCCCCACTGTCAGAGTCAGAGCCCAAGTCTCTGCCATGACAAATGCCTTGATTAGGCTGATGACTGAACAATCGGCTTGACCTCCTATAATTTCTTTTCTTCGTCTCTGGAAACTTTCTCTATAGTCTGGAACTCAGTCATTTTCCCAAGTCTGCACTAAAAAAAAAAAAAAAAAAAGATATGGTTAATAGCTGACAAGTTTGGATCTTCCCAAATGTATAGTCTGATAATCACAAAAACCTCTAGTCTATCCCTGCAAAAATGGAGGAGTGGGAACTATGACCTGATAAACTTTGTCAAGGACAGAGCCCCTGTGGCTTTGGACTAGGACTCTGGTAAACCTTGGCTATGACAGCCATTTGGGGGATTATTTTCGGGAATTTGGAAGTAGTTGGGACACCTGGATGTGGAGGGCTCGTCTGGGCAAGGTGATGCTTGAGGCCGGAACACTGCACAATTTTGAATTTGTCAGAAAGCTTCAGGTTCTTTCTTGTGCTACTCCAACCAGTGAGGTATCCTCCCAAAATGGCAACATTGCAATTAAGTGTTTTAGCACAGTTAGAAAAGGATAAAAGGAAAGCCTCACAAGAAAAGAAAGAAGCTCTTTTGTGGTTTCTTCGGTGCTCAGGGCTGCTATTTTTAACATAAATAGGTCAATGCAGGACACTAGGGTGTAAAAGTTAAGTCTACATTTATTTTTGAGGGACACATAAAATTAGAGCCTCTGTCAGAAGAGCTTTGGTCTAGTGTTCAAATCTCTCTCTGGCTTTGCAAGCTTCAGTGGGGGCCTTGCTTTCCAGCTGTGTGCCTAGAAAAATACTTGATTCCACCAAGTTCCAAACTGGAAGGTGAGTGCCATTTATATGACCTACTGTCCATCAGATACTATAAAAAACTGCTATTACCACATGTTAATTTTGTAAGTTATTATTTGACTTCCAGTTTGATTTTCTGTTTTATTCAGTCTTAAATATATGTTCCTTTAAGTTGTCATGAATGTTCTCCCCAATTTCCTTCCTGTATCAGACACTTAGACATCAAGAAATGTTCCACAGATTTTTATTGTGCATTGAGAAATGTTTTAATTGTTGATTGATGCTCAGTTGGCAAAGGCTCCTCATGCTCTAAGCATAAGATATCCTCAGCCTGTAAGTTCTGTGGCATGTCGTTAATATTTCATAGGACCTGAACATGCTCTAGGAGCTTATTAACCTGTATAATGAGATGGAGAATTTTATTCATGAAAATTCCAGGGCCTGTTCTCTATGAAATTAATACCAGTCCCAGGCCTTTCCTGGGGCTCTTCGTGAAGTGGGGGTCATGAGTTGGGAGTGGAGTCCATGAGTGGAAGGGCTAGGTGGGAAGGAAGGAGGGGCAGTTAGCATGACGATCACTGGTAAAAAGAGAAAGTCGGACACACAGAGAGAAATACACAGGGAGAGAAACACACACACAAAGACAATGTGTGTGGGAGAGCCGCTCCTGTGGTCTTTTGGCAGGAGGATGTGTCCTTAGGAATTTTGGGATGTTTCCCTGTGTAAGGTGCTATTTAAACTCATACGCAATTCTTTCAAGAAAACCAAATGTAAAGATTTAGTTAATATATCCAGACTTCTGAGGTCAGACGTGTGTCATTCTGGGTGATGCATTCATGGACAGAGACTGGGCTCCAGGCCACCCAGACCTATTTGGGCTTCATCTAAGATTTAAGCCTCTTCCTCCGCATGACCACCCCTTCCTGTCTGTTCTCCAGCTGCAGGGAAAAATTATTCTTAAAGTGGGGCATCCCCCAAATGAATTGCGATTTGTCCTAGACAGCATGTGTATAGTGGGAAGGGTATCTTGAACTTGGAATCAGAAGTCCTAGTTTCCAATCCCAGCTGTGCCATTTGCTAACTCCACACCCGAGTTTTCTTACCTATAAATGAGGCTACAGCACAAGGTTGTGAAAATAATATCTGTAAATGTTCCTTCTACCGTGTCTGGCGCATAATGAGTTTAACGGATCTTACGTCTAGATCAGGGGAGAATACCTAAATTATACCATCGGACTATTTTTACCCCGATCTTCCCATATGGGGTAGAAGTGAAGAGTCATTTCTCTTACTAATATGATTTTCTAATCAAGGGCCATCTCTGGGGTCATCAATAAAAAAGAAAAATCCAAATTAGTATCAACAGACTCATTATCCTCCCCCACTGCCCTTAAATACAAAACCAGTTAAATGTTGCTGAATTTTAGACCAATAGGAAAGTTAGGGGAAGAAATGGAGGTGAGGGGAAGATATGAATTGCTTTCGGCTCTGTGTGTATCTCCAGCTGGCCCACTAATTTTTTTTTTTTTTTCCATGCATCGGGCCAAGGAAAATCTTGGTTCCCTGAGCCATGAGGGGGTCTGGTGGCAAGATGCTCAACATGCATTATATACCCAGAAGTTGTGGATAAGAGCAAGTGGCTTCTGCCCATGGGACTGAGTATGTGGAGAGAGAGAGAGAGACAGAGAGAGAGAGAGAAAGATATGAAAGGAGCCCATTACAGCATCTTGGGCTGGATTCCCAGAGCAGGGCATGTACATGGCTTTCACAGCCAAGGGTCTCTGTGAAAACAGTGGTTGCTGAGGAGACCCCTCACCTCACTGCCCATGCACACTTCCGCTCAGCATTGCTATCTTGTCTAAGGAACGTCCCGGATGACATCACGGTGTGGTCCCCGCAGTAAATGCCAAAATAGTACCCCCAGGACTATACCTTGGTCTCCATCCAAAACAGTGACATCTCACAGTTAATTAAAGCTGTGTAGCACTCTACTATGGTTTCCACCAGGGAGAGAAGCAACCAAAGGCTTCTCTAGTATCATTTCTTAAATTGATGGTGATTCCAGAAATAACCTTGGACACTCCAAATACACTGCTGGGTAAGAGCAGTGCACAGAGGGAACTGAAAGGGAGCCAGGAAGGATGTTTTTCTTCTAATCCCCACAATGTCAGCCCACAGATCTGAAACAGAGTATAATCCTTCTTTGTTGACTGAGCCAGAGTCCCACCACCCTTTAGTTCTACCCCTTGCCTTTTACATTATCAGGAACCCGGAGTGCCTGGGTGGTTCATTCGGGTAAGTGGCTAAGCATCTGCCTTCCACTCAGGTCGTGATGCCGGATCAAGCCCCATGTCCAGCTCCCTTCTCAGCAGGAAGTCTGTTTCTCCCTCTCCCTCTGCTCCTCCCTCCCCGCCCCCACTTGTGCTCTCTCTCTCTCTCGCAAATAAATAAAATCTTAATCTTAAAAAAAACAAAACAAAAACAAAACTAAAGTCTTCCAGTTGTTATTCTTTTTTTTTTGCCCCATATAATGGAAATATGTGGACGCTTGCAGGAACAAAGGCAAAGAAAGAAAATATTTTTGAGTAAAGCTTTCTAAAATATATTTTTCTTTAAGAAAAGGCATTGATATTGGAATGCTTAGCAATTATAGCTTCTAAAAATTGCCACATTCAAAAACCTCTGAGAATGAGCTACATGGATATCTAATTTAAAAGGGGACCACAGGGCGCCTGGGTGGCTCAGTTGGTTAATCGACTGCCTTCGGCTCAGGTCATGATCCTGGAGTCCCGGGATCGAGTCCCGCATCGGGCTCCCTGCTCAGCAGGGAGTCTGCTTCTCCCTCTGACCCTCCCCCCTCTCATGTGCTCGCTCTCTCTCTCTCACTGTCTCTCAAATAAATAAATAAAATCTTTAAAAAAAAAAAAAAAAAAGGGGACCACAGACTGAATATAGCTAGATTTCAAATTTTGCTTTGGATTCATAGACCGCTGATTGTCCCAGCTGAGCAGTGGGGGCCATGGCTTTAAACACAAAGTACTCTGGCTCCCTTGTCTCAGGAAGGAGAGCTTGTTGCTGGTGGTTCCTTATTCCTACAAACCCCAGATGATTTTTTGTATATCTGTCAAATAAGAGGTACGGTCTAGCAAATACTCCACGTTTGCGTTTCTCTTTAATGATGTATGTGGCTTGCATTAATATGGAAATAGATGCAGCCCTAAGGCATTTTCGAAGTTGTCAGGGCTGTTCTCATGTGACAAAGTTTTCATGTCTCCAATCATTGTACAGTGCTCCCTTGATTTTAAAATCTGTGCTTACCTGATGTATTGTAATTATGGGATCAAAAATGACAGGGTGATGCTATTCCAAAGTTAAAATGAATGATAATAATACCTTAGGTTAATATAGTGTCTTTCTTCTGGAAAAGTAAAAGAGTTTTTGCATATATTATCTTGTGTGAGGTATTATTAGCCCCATTTTACAGATGGAGGACCAGAAGCAGGGAGGTTACCTGACTGATCCGAGGTCAGCTGTGTGCTCTGGCCACCGAACCACCAGAGCAGGAAACATGAAACGCCCACTTTCACTGCTGAACTGCCTTAGCATTTAACATACTTCATCCAGAGCACTCATCATTGTGTCCCTCCCATTATGAATGACACTATGGTGTCTAATCTTTCCTCCTAGATCTTTTATAATCACATCAATTCTTTCTTTCCTTCCTTCTTCCCAGGCCTATGTTCCCTTCCTTTCCCCCATAAACATTGCCCACTAGCTTGGCATTCTGTTAGATTCTACAAAGTGAAGGAGGGCTACATTGCTCTTCCTGCCCGCCAGGAGCTCATGGATTGGTAAGACAGCCAGAGAAACAAGCAGGCAATTATCTCACGCTGGCATTAGCATGCTCGGGTGTCTCCCAAGGCAGGAGGCTTAACAATGATTGGGGGAACAGAGGACTGATCCACAAACAGTTTTAAAGACAAGGACCCTACATTATTCCTATTTGTTAAGTTTCCCACACCTACCTAGCGACATGCATATGCAGTGAAATATGAAAATTTATATTCTAAATCAAGCTCACGAGCTGTTAAGAAAATTAATTCTGTCTCATACCTTGGCAAATATACCCTTATAATGATCTGGAAGGCTGACTCCTTAGAGTTCTAAGCTGGCAGCATGGAGAGAGTGAGCCCTGCCCCAGTCTGTTGTACTTAGCCTGCTTCCCTTCCCTTTTCTCCTTATCCCAGGCTCTGGCTGCACCTGGATGGGCTCATGGCAACCTGTGTGGAGACCCAAGCCCTCATGTATATAAGCTCCATCCAAACAACTTGCAAACATCAGCCAACAACTGGGAGGGTCACATCCTGGGGTATGGTCTGCCCCAGGAGGGTGGGTCTGGAGAAGAAGCCCACACCAGTCCTGAAAGTGGGTTTAGGGCAATTGGGCAGGGAATTCTGCAGTTCAGATTACCTGGAACATGTTTTAGAGGAAGGGTGGTTCTGAATGGGCACCTCCCCTTGGTCTCATGGACTCCTTGCCCCATGCAAAGGGTTATAGCTCTAGGAGGACCAGAGCAGAGCCTCAGGCAGCTACTCTTTTGCGAGAGCCTAAGAACACTGCTCCTGAACGGGCATGTCAGAGGGCAACCCAGTGTGTCTTGCTGAAATGTCTTTGAAGACTTTAGCTTCATTTTAAGAGGTCATACAAAATTTCTTTCTCCCTAACCCATCTTAATAATGGCAGATCCAGTTTTTCAGCTGCTTAGGTCAAGACCTCTATAGTCCTTCTTGACCTTTTCCCTGATACCCCACTTCCATGGGCAAATCCTGACACATACGTCTGGACGCTGACCTCTCCTCACCACCCTCGCTGCTACTGAATTAGTCAAAGCTACCATCACATCTTGTCCAGACTTTTATATAAGAGCCTCCTAACTGGTTTCCCTGTCTCCACCCTGTCCCCATCCTTCCTCTCCTTACAGCCAGGGGAAGACTCTTAGAATCACTTAAAGCAGAGGAATGTAGACTATCCACACCTTTACTAATTTTTTTCTAAACTGATATATATTTATTATGGAAAACTCTGACAACATAAACAAGTGAAAGGAGAAAATAAAAGCCTCCACGGTCCACTCCCTAGGGATTGCCATTGCCAGCATGTTCCCTGTGTCCTTTCTGTCTTTGCTTGATCATAATGCACGTATTGCTTTGTTCCCAATCTTAAATTTTTAAACTTATTTACACAAGCAATAAGTCATCCTCATTTTAGAAAATATTAATGCACAGAATCAAAGAGAAGGGGGGATTCACTTATAATCTCACCATCTAGAGATTTCCACTGTTAATATATTAGGAATTTTCCCTTCACAATTGTACCTATGCATGTAGTCATGCATGAATATCACAGAGTACATATTATGTTTCCACCAAAATGATAAAATATGATATATACTACTCTATAAACTTCCTTTCATAAATCATATCATTAAATGTTAATGATAAATAATAAATATCATATCATAAATAAATGTGATAATAAATCATGTCATTAAATGTTTTTTATATCATTATGATTTTTGTGACACATAGCTTATTATATAGATGTACCAAAACTTATTTATCTCCTAGCATTGAACCTATCTGTTGTTTCCTCTTTTTTTTCTGATGTGAACATCCATGCAAGAACGCACTTGCTGACTTTCATGAAATTTGTGGTTGTAAAATCGCTGAGACAAGAAACATCAATATTATTGGAGCTTTGTTTCAAAGTCGAATCTTCTCTGGACTTCTCTTTAACTTTTTCAGATTTTTTTTGGTCATGTCTCCACATAGCACATGGGCTTCTTCTGTTGAATCTTTTCCCTTCTGGAATAGTTACCACATACAGAGCACTTTCACTTGATTGGCACCTTGCTATGTATGAGGCAGAAGGAACATCATATTGAACATAGTTTCAACTTTGATGCATGCTTTGGTTGTTCAACCAACACTCCAGCAATCCTGCTAAATGGAACAATATCACCAACTTCCCCATTCCAAATCTCTGACGTGTACTCATGTTAACTCTAAGACTGTTTGGAAATTAAATTCAATGTGTTAAATTTATGAGAAGTACTTTTTACTGGTCTTACGTGCTATAGGTTTTCTTCAATCAACATTAGTTCAATACTATAACCATTACTACCAGGAAATTGCTGCTGGCCCACAGTGTAGCTAATTTGCCAAGTCTCACACATGCATAAATAAACATTCTTATTGTAATTCTGACCTTTCATCTCTCCTCACTCCTTAAGACAAGCCAATAAGCATCTTAAGCAAACAAACCCAAAACAACAGGGTTCCTTCCAAACTTGTTAGGAAAATAGGAGAGGAATCAGTAAGAGTCCACACTGCCTTGTACCTGGGTGCAGGTGAGATGTGTTTAGATTGATATATGTGGTGTCATTTTCTGGACCATTAAAAATTCTGTCACCTCCGGAATGAAATGCTGCAGTGATTTACCAGCAGATGACATAACATCGCACTACCATTTAGAAAGAGAAATGAGAAGCACAAGTATTGAACCGAACATATTTTTAAGTTTATCACCTTAAAAAATAAAGATATTCTGTGCAGGAGAAAACCTGTAAATTTATTCTCTCTGTTCAAGTTCTTCCTCTAAATCATTTTGATTTAAATGACAAACTAAGCTTTGGGGGAATAAACAAGTGAATGAGAGAAAAGCTTTTACCAACAGGGCTGAGAGAATGCCTGGTAACAAATTGCAAGCTCTTTGATGTAGGTTTTCAAGGCCATTTAAGTGATTTAATTTTTTTTTCTGTTCTTAAGACTTCATTCACCTTTAGACTGAGCCAGAGTAAGAGGATGCCAAAACAATCCATTTTTTTTTTCTTTTTATTTCACATAAGCTTCTCTATATGGCTGTAGGGGTAGCAAAGCCTCAGAAATAGTAGGCAACTATCTGTGGCCCATCCAAACAAGTTAAAGCAAACTGCACGTCCTGAATCTTTCTCTTCTGACCTTGATGTGTTGACACACATGTGGTCTAAGCAATAGAGGATAGAATAGATTTTGAAGACTTTTTCTTAACATAAAAAGGATCCTTCATATTTTTTATCGTAATGGATCTAGCATTCATTAATTTAAAAATAGAGATGGATGCAAAATTTTGTAAAGATTATCTATAATCTGTCTAACAAATGGAGTCGGTATCTATCCAGAAAACATTTGCAGCATCTGAAGCTTTTCATGATCAGTAAACAAATTCAAATATACTTTGTCATAACTACAGATGCTCCATTTAGGGATAAAATTAGATTTTTTTTTTAAAGTTTATATTCATTATTTCTGCAGCACTGGCAAACTGGAGAATAACTCATAGAAAATAGGTTGTAATGAAAGATATTTGAAGTCCTTAGATCTAAGAACAGCTAGAAGGAAAACAGTAGTTGATGATTTATTAGATGAAAGAAGGAGCGAGTTTATTTTGTGTTGTTCTGGGAAAAAAAAAAATGAATGGGCCAGTAATTCTTCTGGTGACATTACCTTCTTTAGCACAAATACTGAAAAGGTACTGCCTAGTCCTTACTTTATAACTGCCCCTTCCGTTAGAGGCACGTAAGCCAGAGACATACACCTGCTGAATGATACTGACTTGGAGGCCATGTTTGCATAAGATGACCCCATTCTCTTGGTTCCAACTAATTGTGCCAGGGCCACATGTCTCAGATCCCCTTTCCCAAAACCCCAAAGAAAGGAACTGTAGTCAGATGGCTGGGGACAGTGGAAGTGGCTTCAGGATCAGAGTCAGCCTAATGGTAAGTCCGTGTTACTGGAGCCTGTCTGAGGAATCTAGTCTGCAAAAACAAGAAAGAAGCAGATGTGTAGGGAAAAAAAAGAGGTAAGAGACTGAAAGCCCAGAGAAGGGGATGGAGGGAAAAATAACTGGTAGAATTTCCAGATTCTGGAAGTCCAGAATTAGGGTAGCCAAGATGATTCTGTATCCTTTCAGTGAGCCATGCTCACCCCCCATTCTCTTGGAAGCCATGTTGAGTGGGTTTTCTATTCCTTGAAATCAAAATTCCCAAAGAAACCCAGCAACTCAAAGTCTCCTCATTTCTTCCCCCTGCCCTCTAAATGCTAAGACTAGGACAAATGAGACTAAGTTATAGAGAAATGGATCTCATTTAATGATTAAAACTGTCCAGGACTCAGAATGTGCTGTCACCAAAAGTGTTGAGTGTTGATGCAAGCTTTATAATCCTCACTTGCTATCACAAATCATGCCGTGGGGGTTGTTTATGTTTGGTCGGTTTTGTCCATTTGTAATCTTTGCTTATAGTCAGAACAGTAGTTAAGGTTTGGAAAACCAAAGCGATTCCCTAACCTTGTGTGCATGTGACTGTGGCCCTCACCAATTGCCCCCAATCCCACCAATAATCTTGGTCTACATAAGGTCTGTTGGGGAAGTGACTCTATAGGTAAAAGCTGTTTGACTTTGGGAAGGTTTCTAAACCCCTTAAAGCCCCAATTTCATCATCTATAAATTGGGTCCACAATCTCTTCTCTACAACCTTTGGATCAGAAATATTTCAGATTTCAGAATTTTAAGATGTAGATAGTTCACACTGTTTATATATACTGTGTTTTATGTAGATGCCTCATTGCAGTTTGTGCAAATGCTCGATGATTATGCCATGTCTGCAGTGAAACATTGGGTGGTTCACACCAACTGGCATAAAGCCCATAAGTAGGCCTCACGTCAATTCAGGTCAGATTTTGCTTTCAAGTGAGTTTGCCACAGATCCAGTACAACTTTTTCGTGTTTTGGAACTTTTTCGATTTCAGGGTTGTGGGCAGGGCTTGTGACCCGCAATACTTACCTCCTGGGGGTGTTATAAGGGTGGAATGTGACCACATCTCTGCGCCCGTGGGAACAGGCTCTCATTATCTCTTTTCCCACCCACTCCTGCTTTGGGTGAGGCTCAACCCTGATCTTGGGACCCAGCCTGTGCACCTAAGGCCACCATCTGGTCCTCATAATTTCTTTCCGTCTCTCCTTCCCTCCCAGCCTTGAGCAAGAGCTCCAGTCCCCAAACTGACTATTGGGGAGGTTTTAAAGGCAGCTCTATAACCAGCTGAAACTTCGGTCCAGAGAGCTACTTGGCATGTAGTGAGTGTTCTGTGTTGAGCACCATCACAGCTGTGTTACTACTACTGGTGGCATGATTATTGTCTTTTTATCCCAGATGCCAACGCCCAGCATGGTTCCATTTTTAAGGAGAATGTGCATCCTGAGTGGCATGTTCCTGTCAACACAAAAGCATAGAAAAATGAAAGATCTGGGAACAGTAAACAAATGGCTGCCTTTTCAGGAGAGAGTACAGGTAAAGAAATGAACATGCAAGTTTGCCTTCATGGTCATCTGTGTCTTGGCTGTCATCACACCACTGCTTCTAATGATTACAGAAAGAGCACTGGAAATTGGCCATTTGGGTCATCATCTCTGACTCTTAGGCAGAACCACAGAGAAGCACACTCTTATAAGAGCTCTTGGAACATTTTTAATTGACTGAAGAACCGTCAAAACTTTAGCAGTGAGGGGCTCTCCTTTCTTCTTTACACCAGTAATTTCTTATACTTGGGAAATGTGGCATTGAAAAGTCTCAAACACTCCTGGCAGCCTCCAAAGGAGGCAAAAAGTGATGTCAGCCCTGAAACCAGCATAACTTCTGTGTTTCCATCTCTCCTCCGTAACCAAGAAGGCTGAGAGTTTCAATGTGCTGCCATTTCAACCATTTCAAATTGGAATTCTGATGGAAATTTCACTTTTTTTACCTGTCCCCTCTACTGGAACTGATTGCTAACTTTTCCTTTTTTTTTTTGGCCATCACCACTGAACCAAATTCTAAACTTTATAAGCATAGGACAGACCAGCAAAGGATAGTTAGGGAATTTAAAGAAGGAGAAACAGAGAGTTCAAAATGTTTCATCAACGCTAACAAGATTTCCTGAGAGCACTCATGATTGACAGAAATTTTCAAGAGCACATTCACAAATGAGTCTATGTAGGTGAGGCCAAACCTTCCTGTGCCAAGAAGCCCTAATTTGTTGCATACCAACAAAAAAAGTATCTAAAAGCCCATTGATTTAATCTCATTAATGGTTTAACCCCCAAAAGCACTGATGTGAGAAGTTTTCCACAAATTTGCTTCTAAATAAAAAGAACAATCAAATTTAGAATTAAGCAGATTGCCTTAGTCTGCCATTTAAAAACAGCACAAGTAATCTAATTAACTAAATTTATTAGGAGTAAATGTGAATGAACTCAGAAAATTGAATCTGGGGACTAGCACCGGTACAGTCTCTGCATTAACACCTCAGAGAGCAAAGCTAGATAAAAAGTCTTTTTCTTTCCAAAGCCTGAACATACATTAAATAAAACAAAGGATGATGTGCAAATAAAAGAAACTGCATTGGTTCCCACAGCATCTTACACCAGAGTCAATAATACCTATTGGAAGGAACAGACCTATTTTTATAGGGCTTATGTGTCTACATATGTCCTTACTCGTGGCATTAGGCTTAAGTAGATCTTACTACTATTTGGGAAGCATTTGGAACTTAAAAAAAAAAAAATTCTCTAACTTCCCATTGCGGGTTCAGATTTATGGTTTAAATTTTGTCTACATGGTGATTGTCCAGGATAAGAAGTTAGCATCTCGCTATAAGAGAGGGGCGAAGTAAAGAAGGGAAATGACATTTCAAAGGCTGGATTGGGAGAAATCTTACTGCTCCTTTCATGTTTATAAAATCAACTCTTCTTTGATTACTGGCATTGTCCTATAAGCCCACAACACTGTCATTCGGGTAACAGGAAAAGGGAACTCACTTTAGGCCAGATTATTTTATTTTATTTTTTTAAAGATTTTATTTATTTATTTGCCAGAGAGAGAGAGAGAGAGAGAGAGAGAGAAAGAGTACAAGCAAGGGGAGCAACAAGCAGAGGGAGAAGCAGCCTCCCTGCTCACGCGGGACTAGATCCTAGGACCCTGGGATCATGACCTGAACTGAAGGCAGATGCTTAACCAACTGAGTCACCCAGGTGCCCGATTTTATTTTATTTTTTTTTAAAGATTTATTTATTTATTTGAGACAGAAAAAGAGAGAGAGACAGCAGGGGGTAGGGACAAAGGGAGAGGAAGAGGGACAATCCTCAAGCCGACTCCCTACTGGTCTTGAAATCCCCCCGATGGGGGCTCAATCTCACAACCCTGAGATCATGAGCCAAGCCAAATCAAGAGTCAGATGCTTAACCGACTGAGCCACCCAGGCATTCCAAGGCCAGATTCTTGATACAAGTACTGCTGCCAAACTCCCACAGCCCTGGGGGGCAGAGGGGACTATTATTGTCCCACTTCACAAATGAGGAAGCTGAGGGCCAGAGATTCTAGGTCACTTACCCTGTTTCATTCACCTAGTAAATGATGAAATTGAGATGCATGTCCTTATTTGTCTAAATTCAAAGACTGTCTTTTATTAAAAACTATTCAATGAATACTTGTATGAATCGTTGTGGTCTACTTAAACAGTCCAATTTTTACGTCTAATAACATCTATAACCAATGGTTTTCTACTATCAAATCCAGTTTTTCTTTTCCTACACTACTTTTATCTTCACTACAGTCTTGGGTGTTGGGAGAAGGACAGTCATCATTCTTATTTTACAAACGAAGAGCCTGAGACACAGTGAGTTTAAGTAACATACTTAAAATCAATCACACATTTATAAATAAACATGGATCTCGAACCCAGATGGGTGAACTCAAATCCCAAGCTTTGCACTACCCTCCACTGCCTCCTGTATCCCGGAAAACCAAACACGAATAGAGAGCTAAAGTCTGTCTTCTGGCCTCTGATACCTAACTACGACCAGGTCTCTAAGACTGTGACTATTTGGAGAAGAAAAATAACTATACAGCAAGTGCTTGATTACTTAATTCGAACTGGAAAGAGACGGTCCAACATTTGGTGGTCTGTTGATTTAGACAAGAAGTAGATTATAATTTGGGCAGCCCAAAGAACATTCTCGCAGGACACGTTAGTCTGGTCCTCCTAGCGTGGCACAACATTTCTACTGTAAATTTTCCTTTTGGTTTATTCTGTATAGCCTCTGGGTTACAATTTAATCTCACCTTTGCTTGGCCCTTCAGGGACCCTGGGTCACTTTCCTGATTTACAGGGAAAGTATTAAGCCTCATTTTTCTTCAACTGAAAGACCAAAGCCATCAGAGCAGAGACAACAGGGATGTGACAAGGCTGTGAGGCAATTACGTGTCCCTCTCCCGTGTACCTGCCGGAATGCTTATGTGAAATTGGGAAAGGACAAGATGTCCTTCTTCCTGTGAAGTCTCTACTGATCACAGAAACAGATTCAAATAATCTTTTCCGTTTTGCTCCTCTGGGCTGCTTGGCTTTGTAAACTGTCAGCAAAGCCGTCAAAGTGGGAAGCCAGATATTGCCAGCTCTATGGGCGGATGCCGCCCAAATCATGCGTATGTGACGGCAGGCGCAGAGGCCGGAGCAAACAAGAGCAGACCGTGTTGCTGCGATATTCCTGAATTCCCCAGGCTAATTAGGCCTTCACATTGTCTTATAACAGCGAACAAAAAAAACAGCTACTTGGAGATTCTGTTAGAAGCTCTACGCTTGCAAGACACATGAAATTGCCCAGGTGTTGCTGCGGGTAAAAGGAAACCTTCCTCTCCTCTCTTGATTTGGGATCATTAGCTTTCTGTTTTACAGCAAATCATCTACTGTTCTCATCTCCAGAATGAGATGCAAGAGAAGCCCTTTCATCAGCCCCAGGGACAGCATTGTCAGCCACAGTGGCTGAGTGCTCTCCATTGCATCAGGGAAGGAAGTGCTCGAGTGCTCACAGGGCAGGCAGGAGGAGAGAGAAGCAAAGCACCTGGCTGCTTTGTGGGGAGTCCTGAGTCTGTGCCTGGCCCGGGAAGAAAGAACCAGATGCCTGATTTTGCTTTATCTTTCCATCCACCCTGTGGAATAGATCGGACTATTATCCCCATTTTACAGATTGAGGAAACTGAGGCTTGCCCAACATCAGAGTGAGTGGTGAAAAATCTTTGGATTGTTTTATGATGAGTAACGTAAAAAGGTACCCTGCAGGTACAAATTTTCTTCTTCCATGTGAAGTCTCGCTCTTCGAAGTGTAAATTTCTTACCATGGAAACCACATTCTCTTTATTCCACAATATTTTAGGTAGACTCATTGAATCATTTCATTTCCTACATTAGCCTTCATTTACCTTAAAATCCATATTCAGGCACCCATATCAGGTTGGCTCAGTCAGTTAAGCATCTGCCTTTGGCTCGGGTCATGGTCCCGGGATCCTGGGATGGAGCCCCGCCTCGGGCTCCCTGCTCAGCAAAGAGCCTGCTTCTCCCTCTCCCTCTGCCGCTCACCTTGCTGTGCTCTCTCACTCGCTCTCTCTGTCAAATAAATAAATAAAATCTTTAAAAAAATCCATATTCAATAGAACAAATACAACGTATAACTAAGAAATGATTTAAAAGCTTGCACTGATTACCCTGACTGGTGTGACACCATAACCAAATATATAACAGGCCATCATAGTCAGAAAATATTATTCCCATATGCATGCAGTCAAATGGCATTCAGCAAGTAGTTGAGTGGGTACTAAGTACCAGACCTGTGTTAGATGGTAGAGATTCACTGGTAAAAAGGTAACATTTTTTTTAATGGTCTTTATCTGTATAAACATACTTTAGAAAAAAATATCACTTACATATAAATAATTTTGTGTTTCTGAAGCTGAAATATGAAATGAAAAGACCCTAGTGGTCATTTTTTGTATTTTAATCTTTCACTTAAGAGAGCACAAAATGTGCATTACATAAAACAGTTGCATACGAACAATTCTATTAGAGAAAAAAAATGCCCATCACATCCCTTAAGGAGTAGTTATTGAAAAAAATTAATGAACAAATGAATAATAAAAAGGTAAGCTTCTAATATGATTACCATTGATAAATAACATCCAGCAATGCTTTTGATATGCTCCAGAGCTATACGTCAGACTCTTCATTTTCAGCTTGACAGCATCTAAAACAGGATTCACAGCAAACAGCAACATTTTGTTGTACATATGCTGAGTGTACACTTGACTATCTCTGGAGACAATACCTTTTACCAGATGATGTTTTTCTGATACAGTTTGAGCTCTGCAGTGAGGAGCACAGTTCAGTTATTTCCCAGTTTGCAAGGGAAAGCGTTAGGAAAAAGAGATACAGACTAGTGATTTCTGTTACCCACAGAGATACACCGAAAAGCATGGATACAATGTTCAACTGCTTAGTGGATTTTTTGAATTATTTTTCAAGACTTCTCTGAGCACACCTCAATTTAGAAGAATAGCCATGAGACCTCCAATTAGAACTATAATTAAATGTCATTTGGGGACTAATAACCAAGGCTTGAATCATTATCTGGGTTGATGACAGTGGGGGAAGGTTGAGGTTGCCCCGTTCAGCTTCTGGTCAGAAATGCCAGCTGGTCATTATACTGAAGTAAATTTCATGCACCAATGTATTTATTGCTGCTATAAACTGAAAATATGAAAGGAAGAAAAAAATAGGGAGCTATTGATTGCATGATAGGCCTTGGAGGTTCAGTTTGCTATCCATTATTCCTCGATAACAAATGTACCTTTTGGTTTTATCCAATCCAACTGGTTATCCTCATTGCCAATCTTTTGTGAAGATGAGCATAAAATAAAAATACGTTTACAATTTTTTGTATCTGCTTATAAAGGTATGGCTTTTCACCTCGGAGCAAAGGTCCAGCCCCAAACCTCTCTCATAGTGGAATGCTGAAGGCATTTAGGACTTGGGATCTGGCTCTTGAGACATTTGGGCGGTTTTGCTGTCCTGATTTCCCTGCAAAAGACGGGAATTCTAGACTAACTCTTGAGCTAACATTATTTAGCTACGATAGGTCTAGAAATGGTCCTCTCTGGGGGTAAATTTTTGAGAGAGCTTTATACTTTTTTTGTTTTACTTTTAGATTTTAGAATCACACAGAAAATTAAAACCTGCCTTTAGCAGATTTTTCTCTTAGCCCAGTATGGGGTTTTTTTGGTGCATGTTGGGCTCTAGTACTTAAGCCACAACTGAAAATCCACTGCTTCTAGGCTGTTCTGTTCAGAAGTCAGGAATGGGAACGCATGGCAGGAAAATGGCTACAGCAATTGGAATAACTTGAGGTTAGAATAGCATTGAAGAGGGCGCCTGGGTGGCTCAGACGTTAAGCGTCTGGCTTCGTCTCAGGTCATGATCCCAGGGTCCTGGGATCGAGCCCCACATCGGGCTCTCTGCTCAGTGGGAAGCCTGCTTCTCCCTCTCCCACTCCCCCTGTGTTCCCTCTCTCGCTGTGTCTCTCTCTGTCAAATAAATAAAATCTTAAAAAAAAAACACAACAGAATAGCACTGAAGAACATCATGTAAAAGAAGCAAAAATTAAAAAAAAATACTATGCTTATTTATAAATAAATGAAGTGAGCAAGCGTGGATTTAGGCTGCTGTGAGGTCAGGGAAGAAAGGGGCTTTTGTATAAATAGGAAGACGTTGAGGAAGTTGGAACACAAAGGCAGTGGGAGGATTTGATCAGTTCAGCAGCTGGCTCATGGCTTTGTAGGACCTATTTTGGCAAATCTGGCATATGTGGTCATGCGTCAGGCTGGACTTTATGGGGAGTCCTATATTTACCAGGTAAGTGACCAGATGTCTTTGCCAATGTGTAATAATTTCTGACGAAGGGATTTAAAATTCAGCCATGCCTCCCAAAATAGGAAGCCGGCTCTTCTTGCTTTAAAGGAAATTTATGGATAATTCAAGATAAGCCATCTGTGCACTAAGAAATACACATCCTACAGATGGTGAGAATTATAGGATACATAATACTGTTAATAATAGCATCATGTTCTGATGTATTGTATGAGAAATATATGTATATGTGTGCATTGGGTCCATTAAGGTGGCATTTTATATTTATACACTGTAATTAGACTCCATCTCTGATATAATGCTAGACACATAGTAGGCTATCAATAAGTCTGGAAGGAAGGCAGGTAGGAGGGGGTGAATGGAGGGAAGGAAGGAAGGAAGGAAGGAAAGAGTGAGTTTTAGGGTTATCTTATTATGTGTTATACTTTAGGAGTATCTGTTATGTGTATTAATTAAAATTAAATATGCTAGATCATGTAACTGAGCAAATTTGGGTCTGACTGATTTGACAAAGGGGAGGAAGCAGAGGCAGATGTTTTGTGTAGCCAGGTCCTTTCCTCCCATCATAATATGACTCTGATCTTTACCTCTGTTCCCAGTACCTCAGGGCCAAAAGTGGGCAGAGATGAGGATGCAGACCCAGACCCTTCCAGGGTGGGTGTGGGCAGGAACCAGGAGGTCTCCTGCATCCTGAGATTGCAGTTACCTGAACTCATTTTGAAAGGAGGAGCCAATTCCTTCTTCCCATTGTGACTGCCTCAGTGTATATGTAGTAATTTTGATTCATTTTATATCCTATTTTGACTAGTTTTGTTTTAAATCCACGTGGCATGCTAAGCCTGCTGTGTGGTTACCTGTTAAATTTTCAGGAAATTGGGGAGCCAGCTGTTCAACACAGCATTTATTAAAAATTAAGTTACCTACACTTGCAATTAAACCACTTGTATTTAAAAACAAAGGTAATGAATATTCAAACTCATTCCTCGAATTCCTGCATTTTACCAGGATCCGTACCCTTGAGGTTGTGTGCTTCGGTCATATCTGTAGAGGGGAGACACCTTAAAACATGAGGCTACTGTGTTGGTCTTCCCAACTCTGCATTCATTCCGTGATGTCACAGGGGTAGCCCGAAATTTGCTGTGGTAGCAGCATTCACGTTGCAGAAATCGTAAATGCTCCAAGTCAGGGTTTTCTTTTTGTGAGAGGAGGATGGTGGTTGAACTTCTACCAGCACCCTGCGGAGTAGACATCTTGTTTTTCATTGCATCTGTATCTACCACTTCCTGTCTGTGGCACTACATCCTGCTTCTATTAGGTAACCACCCTTTCCCTCTTTATGTGGTTTGAGGGAGACTTCAAATTATACTACCCCATTCCTTGATCACAGATACAAGAACATGACCTAGGTTTGGCAAATCAATATTACCCTTCCCCTTGACCATAGTGATAAGCCCATAGGGATGAGCATGTGACCTAGGCCAAACCACTTAGTACTTCCCTGAGAATTTGCTAGATGGATGCTGGGAAAATTAAGGCTTCTCTTTTTGTTCTGGAGTAGCTAAGCTGGGATGGTGTAAGCCCAAGGTTGCCTGTGGCCATGTTTCCCCCAATATCCACATCACACTTAAGCAGCCAGTCCCTATTATAAGGACCGGAAGGCAGCCATGGAGAGCAGCAAAACCCTGAGGCAGAGGACAAGCTGGTAATATCATTTGAGCCCTTGGGGCCAGACGGGCCTTTCATCCATATTATTTCCAGGTATGAAAGTCAATAAATTCCTGGTTTTGCTTCAGCTCCTTTGAGTTGGGTTTCCATCACTTGCAACTAAAAATCCTGGCTAATCCGGTTGATTTGGGATGATCCACTTCTCTCTTGTTGACTCTCTGTTTTCCTGGTTCATCAGTGATATGTATGTATGAACTGTATGTTGATACTGTAAAATTAATCTAGAGGAAAAAAAAAGTCATTCTAGAAAACCAGATGCAGTCTTTCAGGAAATCCATAAATCTCTCTTAACTAGAACTTCCAAGGTTTTGCTGCCACCATGGGGTTTGGGGTCATAAAATGCAGAGGTTTATCACCTTTAAACTCAGTCTGCCAAGAAGAAACAAGATTCCGACTCTATAATTCATTAGTGTTGCTCCAGCAGAAG
Organism: Callorhinus ursinus; assembly: GCF_003265705.2. Taxonomy (NCBI): domain Eukaryota; kingdom Metazoa; phylum Chordata; class Mammalia; order Carnivora; family Otariidae; genus Callorhinus; species Callorhinus ursinus. The sequence goes on from NW_027397064.1 coordinate 14,692,594, forward strand.
AGCTGTATAATGGTGGGAATGGAATATCTCTTGAAATGCAATTTCCATGAAAGGACTGGTTGGCTGGGGGCACCTGGGTGGCTCAGTTGTTAAGCGTCCACCTTTGGCTCAGGTCATGATCCCAGGGTCCTGGGATGGAGCCCCGCATCCGGCTTCCTGCTCCGTGGGAAGCCTGCTTCTCCCTCTTCCACTCCCCCTGCTTGTGTTCCCTCTCTCGCTGTGTCTCTCTCTCTGTCAAAAAATAAATACATAAATAAATAAAATCTTTTTTAAAAAAAGGACTGGTTGGATGGCTGTCTTGATTAAGTTACGGAAGCTGAAGCTTGCTACATTATTCGCAGTAGAACTGATTGATTGGTATAAGAAAAGAAATAAAAAAGAATAAAGAAAAAGAAAAACTGAGAGAAAAGAAAAATGAGGGGAAAAAAAAGACCAGAAACTAGCTTAACTTCTTGTGACTTCATCCTGTCTAGCTGTCCCTCTATGTAGGAATAGTGCCATGCTGGGATTCAGTGTTAGCTTCTTCGGTTGGTAAGTTGGACACTTAGTAGGGGCAGTAGCCATGTTAGCCTTGGGGAAGTAAAAAAAAAATTACATGGTTAAGATGCCCAAGTTAGGATTGTATGAAACCTCTTTGCCCAGCCACCCTGATGCTTCTTTTTTTTTTTTAATTTTGTATTGTTATGTTAATCACCATATATTACATCATTAGTTTTTGATGTAGTGTTCCATGATTCATTGTTTGTGCGTAACACCCAGGGCTCAACGTAGAACGTGCCCTCTTTAATACCCATCACCAGGCTAACCCATCCCCCCCACCCCCCTCCCCTCTAGAACCCTCAGTTTGTTTTTCAGAGTCCATCGTCTCTCATGGTTTGTCTCCCCCTCCGATTTACTCCCCTTCATTCTTCCTCTCCTGCTGTCTTCTTCTTTTTTGTTCCTTAACATATATTGCATTATTTGTTTCAGAGGTACAGATCTGTGATTCGTCTTGCACAATTCACAGCGCTCACCATAGCACATACCCTCCCCAATGTCTATCACCCAGCCACCCCATCCCTCCCACCCCCCACCACTCCAGCAACCCTCAGTTTGTTTCCTGAGATTAAGAATTCCTCATATCAATGAGGTCATATGATACATGTCTTTCTCTGATTGACTTATTTCACTCAGCATAACACCTTCCAGTTCCATCCACATCATTGCCAATTCGTTGCAAATGGCAAGATCTCATTCCTTCTGATGGCTGCATAATATTCCATTGAGTATATATACCACATCTTCTTTATCCATTCATCTGTCGATGGACATCTTGGCTCTTTCCACAGTTTGGCTATTGTGGGCATTGCTGCCATAAACATTGGGGTGCACGTACCCCTTCAGATCCCTACATTTGTATCTTTGGGGTAAATACCCAGTAGTGCAATTGCTGGATCGTATGGTAGCTCTATTTTCAACTGTTTGAGGAACCTCCATACTGTTTTCCAGAGGGGTTGCACCAGCTCGCATTCCCACCAACAGTGTAGGAGGGTTCCCCTTTCTCCGCATCCCCACCACCATCTGTCGTTTCTTGACTTGTTACTTTTAGCCATTCTGACAGGTGTGAGGTGGTATCTCATTGAGGTTTTGATTTGGATTTCCCTGATGCCGAGCGATGTTGAGCACTTTTTCATGTGTCTGTTGGCCATTTGGATGTCTTCTCTGGAAAAATGTCTGTTCTTGTCTTCTGCCCATTTCTTGATTGGATTTGTTCTTTGGGTGTTGAGTTTGATAAGTTCTTTATAGATTTTGGATACTAGCCCTTTATCTGATATGTCATTTGCAAATATATTCTCCCATTCTGTCGGTAGTCTTTTGGTTTTGTAGACTGTTTCTTTTGCTGTGCAAAAGCTTTTTATCTAGATGAAATCCCAATAATTCATTTTTGCCCTTGCTTCCCTTGCCTTTGATGATGTATCTAGGAAGAAGTTGCTGCGGCTGAGGTCGAAGAGGTTGCTGCCTGTGTTCTCCTTTAGGATTTTGATGGACTCCTGTCTCGCATTTAAGTCTTTCAACCATTTGGAGTCTATTTTTGTGTGTGGTGTAAGGAAATGGTCCAGTTTCATTCTTCTGCATATGGCTGTCCAATTTTCCCAACAGCATTTGTTGAAGAGACTGTCTTTTTTCCATTGGGCATTGTTTCCTGCTTTGTCAAAGATAAATTGACCATAGAGTTGAGAGTCCATTTCTGGGCTCTCAATTCTGTTCCATTGATCGATGTGTCTGTTTTTGTGCCAGTACCATACTGTCTTGATGATGACAGCTTTGTAATAGATCTGGAAGTCCGGAATTGTGATGCCGCCAGCTTTGCTTTTCTTTTTCAAGATTCCTCTGGCTATTCGGGGTCTCTTCTGGTTCCATACAAATTTGAGGATTATTTGTTCCATTTCTTTGAAAAAAGTGGATGGTATTTTGATGGGGATTGCATTGAATGTGTAGATTGCTCTAGGTAGCATTGACATCTTCACAATGTTTGTTCTTCCAATCCATGAGCATGGAACGTTTTTCCATTTCTTTGTGTCTTCCTCAATTTCTTTCATGAGTATTTTATAGTTTTCTGAGTACAGATCCTTTGCCTCTTTGGTTAGATTTATTCCTAAGTATCTGATGGTTTTGGGTGCAATTGTAAATGGGATCGACTCCTTGATTTGTCTCTCTTCTGTCTTGTTGTTGGTGTATAGGAATGCCACTGATTTCTGTGCATTGATTTTATGTCCTGCCACTTGACTGAATTCCTGTATGAGTTCTAGCAGTTTTGGGGTGGAGTCTTTTGGGTTTTCCACATACAGGATCATATCATCTGCAAAGAGTGAGAGTTTGACTTCCTCTTTGCCGATTTGGATGCCTTTGATTTCTTTTTGTTGTCTGATTGCTGTGGCTAGGACTTCTAATACTATGTTGAATAGCAGTGGTGAGAGTGGACATCCCTGCCACGTTCATGACCTTAGGGGGAAAGCTCTCAGCTTTTCCCCATTGAGAATGATATTCACTGTAGGTTTTTCATAGATGGCTTTTATGATATTGAGGTAGGTACCCTCTATCCCTATACTCTGAAGAGTTTTGATCAAGAAAGGATGCTGTACTTTGTCAAATGCTTTTTCTGCATCTATTGAGAGGATCATATGATTCTTGTTCTTTCTTTTGTTAATATATTGTATCATGTTGATTGATTTGCAGATGTTGAACCAACCTTGCAGCCCAGGGATAAATCCCACTTGGTCATGGTGAATAATCCTTTTAATGTACTGTTGGATCCTATTGGCTAGTATTTTGGTGAGAATTTTTGCATCCATGTTCATCAAGGATACTGGTCTGTAATTCTCCTTTTTGATGGGGTCTTTGTCTGGTTTTGGGATCAAGGTAATGGTGGCCTCATAAAATGAGTTTGGAAGTTTTACTTCCATTTCTATTTTTTGGAACAGTTTCAGGAGAATAGGTATTAATTCTTCTTTAAATGTTTGGTAGAATTCCCCTGGGAAGCCATCTGGCCCTGGGCTTTTTTTTTGTTGGGAGATTTTTGATGAGTGCTTCAATTTCCTTAGTGGTAATAGGTCTGTTCAGGTTTTCTATTTCTTCCCGGTTCAATTTTGGTAGTTGATACATCTGTAGGAATGCACCCATTTCTTCCAGGTTATCTAATTTGCTGGCATAGAGTTGCTCATAATATGTTCTTATAATTGTTTGTATTTCTTTGATGTTGGTTGTGATCTCTCCTCTTTCATTCATGATTTTGTTGATTTGGGTCCTTTCTCTTTTCTTTTTGATAAGTCTGGCCAGGGGTTTATCAATCTTGTTAATTCTTTCAAAGAACCAGCTCCTAGTTTCGTTGATCTGTTCTACTGTTCTTTTGGTTTCTATTTCATTGATTTCTGCTCTGATCTTTATTATTTCTCTTCTCCTGCCGGGTTTAGGCTTTATTTGCTGTTCTTTCTCTAGCTCCTTTAGGTGTAGGGTTAGGTTGTGTATTTGAGACCTTTCTTGTTTCTTGAGAAAGGCTTGTGTTGCTATATGCTTTCCTTTAGGACTGCATTTGCTGTATCCCAAAGATTTTGAACAGTTGTGGTTTCATTTTCATTGGTTTCCATGAATTTTTTTAATTCTTCTTTAATTTCCTGGTTGACTCGTTCATTCTTTAGTAGGATGCTCTTTAGCCTCCATGTATTTGAGTTCTTTCTGACTTTCCTCTTGTGATTCAGTTCTAGTTTCAAAGCATTGTGGTCTGAAAATATGCAGGGAATAATCCCAGTCTTTTGGTACCAGTTGAGACCTGATTTGTGACCTAGGATGTGATCTATTCTGCAGAATGTTCCATGGACACTAGAGAAGAATGTGTATTCTGTTGCTTTGGGATAAATGTTCTGAATATGTCTGTGAAGTTCATTTGGTCCAGTGTGTCCTTTAAAGTCCTTATTTCCTTGTTGATCTTTTGCTTAGATGATCTGTCCATTTCAGTGAGGGGGGTGTTAAAGTCCCCCACTATTATTGTATTGTTGTCAATATGTTTCTTTGCTTTTGTTATTAATTGCCTTATATAATTGGCTGCTCCCATGTTAGGGGCATAGATATTTACAATTGTTAGATCTTCTTGGTGGATAGACCCTTTAAGTAGGATATAGTGTCCTTCCTCATCTTTTATTACAGTCTTTGTTTTAAAATCTAATTTGTCTATTATAAGGATTGCCACCCCAGCTTTCTTTTGGTGTCCATTAGCATGGTAAATGGTTTTCCACCCCCTCACTTTCAATCTGGGGGTGTCTTTGGGTCTAAAATGAGTCTCTCGCAGACAGCATATTGATGGGTCTTGTTTTTTAATCCAATCTGATAGCCTGTGTCTTTTGATTGGGGCATTTAGCCCATTTACATTCAGGGTAACTATTGAAAGATATGAATTTAGTGCCATTGCATTGCCTGTAAGGTGACTGTTACTGTATATTGTCTGTGTTTCTTTCTGGTCTATGCTGCTTTTAGGCTCTCTCTTTGCTTAGAGGACCCCTTTCAATATTTCTTGGAGGGCTGGTTTCGTGTTTGCAAATTCCTTTAGTTTTTGTTTGTCCTGGAAGCTTTTTATCTCTCCTATTTTCAATGACAGCCTAGCTGGGTATAGTATTCTTGGCTGCATCTTTTTCTCGTTTAGTGCTCTGAAGATATCATGTCAGTCCTTTCTGGCCTGCCAGGTCTCTGTGGATAGGTCTATTGCCAATCTAATATTTCTACCATTATAGATTACATATCTCTTCTCCCGAGCTGCTTTCAAGATTTTCTCTTTGTCACTGAGACTCGTAAGTTTTACTATTAGATGTCGGGGTGTTGACCTATTTTTATTGATTTTGAGAGGGGTTCTCTGTGCCTCCTGGATTTTGATGCCTGTTTCCTTCCCCACATTAGGGAAGTTCTCTGCTATAATTTGCTCCAATATACTTTCTGCCCCCCTCTCTCTTTCTTCTTCTTCTGGGATTCCAATTATTCAAATGTTGTTTCGTCTTATCGTATCGCTTATCTCTCGAATTCTGCCCTCGTGATCCAGTAGTTGTTTACCTCTCTTTTTCTCAGCTTCCTTATTTTCCATCATTTGGTCTTCTATATCGGTAATTCTCTCTTCTGCCACATTTGTCCTAGCAGTTAGTGCCCCCATTTTTGATTGCACCTCATAATAGACTTTTTGATTTCGACTTGGTTAGATTTTAGTTCTTTTATTTCTCCAGGAAGGGTTTCTCTAATACCTTCCATGCTTTTTTCAAGCCTAGCTAGTATCCTTAAAATCACGATTCTGAACTCTAGGTCCAACATCGTACTAATGTCCGTATTGAGTAGGTCCCTGGCAAGACAGTACTACCTCTTGTTCTTTTTGCTGAGGTGAATTTTTTTGTCTTGTCATTTTGTCCAGAGGAGAATAGATGAATGAGAGAAAATGTTAACAGGGTAAGAACGTCCCCAGAAAATATGCTCTAAACAAATCGGAAAAGACCTGAAACCAGGGGAAAGAAAGGGAAAGAAAGAAAAAGAAAGAGAAAAAAAAAGATAAAGAGAGGAACAAACAAAAACAGAACAAAACAAAAAAAAAACAGAATATGATCAAATATGTTCAGGCTAGTGCATAGATCAGTGCCACATACTAGAATTTGGGTGTATTTTGGTCTGTTAGAAGAAAGTGCCTTCTAAAATTTTAAAGAAAGAAAGACTTATATATGTACAAAATAAGGGTTGATACAATGAAGGGATGGAATATGACTGTAAAGATGAAAATTATAAAAGATTTTATAAAAGGAATTGATAAGATAAGAAGTTGTTTGAAAAAATAAAGAAGATTTAAAAAAAAAAGAAAAGGGAGACAATGTGATCAGGCAGGAGACTAGAGCAAAGCCATACACTAGTGATTAGGGTATATTTTGATCTGTTAGAAGAAATTGTATCTCAAAATTTTAAAGAGAGAACAACTTAATTATATATGCCAAAAATAAGGGTAACTACTATGAAGGGATAGAATATGACTCTAAAAATGAAAAAAAAATGTTTTTTTTAAAAAAGGGATTGATAAGATGTTGGTTGGAAAAGGGAAAAAGAAAAATTCAAAAAAAGAAACCATTAAAAAAATTAACTTTGAAAGACTAATGAATCATGGTAAAAAAGCCATGAATTCTATGTGCAGTCTTCCCCTAGCGCTGGAGTTCTGCCCTTCTCACTGATCGGTAAACTTGGTCTTGGCTTGCCGGCTGTTCTTGCTGATCTTCTGGGGGAGGGGCCCAGTGCCGTGGTTCCCAAATGTCTTTGCCGGAGGCGGAATTGCCCCGCCCTTGTCGGTCCGGGCTAAGCCATCTGCTCGGGTTTGCTCTCAGGAGCTTTTTTTCCCTGCAAGCTCTCAGCACAGCTATGGAGGATGAGAGTGAAAATGGTGGCTTCCCAGTCTCCGCCCAGAGGAACCGAGAACTTGGGGCCCCGCTCCCCAGTGTGCCCTCAGAGAAAAGCAGTCAGTCACTCCCATCTCCCCGGTCTCCAGCCGCACTCCGTGCTCACCCGGCCTGTGACCGAGCATTTCTATCTCTGGCACCCGACCCCGTGTGGAGTCTCCAAACCCAGCAGATCCCTGCGGTGCGCTCCCGCGCCGTTCCTCTCTGGGGAGGAAGGGGAGTCTCCCGGATCTGCCGCTTGTTGGGTCCCTGCTGGAGGAGCAGTGGCCCGACTGGGCCGCGGATCACAGTTTATGGCAACCCCGAGCTGAGAGCCCGCGCCTCGGCTCCGTCTCTGCAGGCGGCTTCCCCGCTCTGATACCCGGGAGCTCTGCCGCACTCAGGCTCCCCCGGTCTTTCTGTGACCCCAAGGGTCCTGAGACCACACTGTCCCGCGAGGCTTCCACCCCCCGCTTAGCTACTGGAGCGATGTCCCTCAGCGGAGCCCGCTTCTAAAAGTTCCGATTTTGTGCTCCGCGGCTCTAGCACTTGCCAGAAGCGGCCGACGGAGGCCCCCTCCCCCGCCATCTATCCTCCCGAATATCGCCTCGGATTCACTTTGCTACACGTCCTACCTTCCAGTAAGTGGTCGCTTTTCCGTTCAGAGAGTTGTTGCTATTCTTTTCTTTGATTTCCTGTTGAGTTCGTAGGTGTTCAGAATGGTTTGATCCCTATTCAGCTGAATTCCTGAGACCAGACAAAATCCAGGTCTCCTACTCCTCCGCCATCTTGCTCCACCCTCCACCCTGATGCTTCTTGAATAGGTGATGTGACATGGCTTTGGTGGCAGTGATAGAAATTATGTGTAGGCTCACAGAGACCTCTTAATGGAAGTGTCCTGTGCCCACTGCCAGTGGTGTTACTTACTGCTAGTAGTGACACCTCCCACCTAAGGGGAGCATCAGAGTGGTCATCACAAGACTAGTTTTGTACCATGATTTTAGATATTAGACTTCACTGCATTAATACTGAGGACTTCAGACTTCCCAGACACTCTGTGAGCTAGTCAAAAGACCTTCAATAAATTTTTTTCCCCACTGAAATTCTGTTACTCATATTTAAGCTTCTTGACCAACTCACTGGGGCATCATAGCATCAAGGTCATGGTTAGGAAGGCAGCGATGAGCATTAAGGCCAACACGGGGGGTGAGGTTCAAAATGGAGGAGTAAGGAAATCATCAGAGATTAGGGTGGAATGTGTGTGTGGACTGTGTTTAGATGTGTAGCTCAAGCAGAAAGCCCTGAGCAGCCTACTGAAATCCTACCTGCCTTAGGGAGTGGGTCCAATGGCTCAAAACTCTGGGCCACACTAAAACACAGGATGTTCAGACCTTTCCAGACAATAGAAATTAGAAAGTGGAAAAGCTTCATAATGAATATGGTAATTTTTCCCAGAACTGGTATTTTAGCTGGAAATATGTAATTGTGGTAATACATCTGTTGAACTTCAAATGAGGCAGATAATAGGGTATAAAAGGTCATATTACTCATCACATACAATCTCTGTTCCAAAACACACTGCTCAGAACAAAACTGTTCTAGAAGATACTATTATATGTTTCCTATCTTAGGAAGTAAAAATATAAATAATTTGCATTTTTTGTTAAGTGAACATTTCCTTGGAAAGCATCCATTCATCATCATCTCTCCTTGGATTATTTAAATTTGGATGAATTACCGTCATAAAATAGAAATCATTACCTAATTTTTTTTCTTATTAATATGTGGCACTTAATAGCACTTTTTCATCAGATAATGCTTTCTCCAGCCATTTATTCCTAATTAATTGTTTCAGTTTACCATATTCTTGAATCATGTTACTCTCTATCTTTTTTTTTTTATTAATTATATTCTAAATGATCATCTGGAGGCACCACTATTTCATCTCCACTTAGAGGATTTTTCTGTTTACCATTAATGGTTTGTGGTCATCTTTTTGTATTTTGCAGAGCAGGAGGTGATGAAGGTGATGCAGATGGAACTGAGTCATCAGGCTTTGGGTGCCATGAAGAGCCCACTGACAGGGAGGCATTTTTTCCAGGAAAGGGAGTGGCTGTTTGCCCTGAAGACTTCCATTCTGTCCTGGGATTGTAGGAGAGTGTATGGGCTGGAAAGATTAAGTCATGAATAAGGTACAGCAACTTCTGGACAAATTAGATCCTCTGTGGTTGACAGACCCACCTTTGTCACCTGGGACTCTGGTCCCTTCTGGCTCCTTCCTTATCAGAAGGACAAGCTTAACAACAATAAAACTCCCCCTGACTCTAGAATACCTATAGTTCAAAACCTGCATGAGAAAAAAAAAATATTCAGGGTGCTGGCGGTTAAGGACAAGAGCTTGAATGGAGAGGAATCTAGGTACTCTTTGAGAATCATCAGGAAAAGTAAATTATTTAGTAAGGTTTCTTTAATTTAGATAAGTGCAAAAATGTTCCCTTTTCTCGTCCTCCTCATTATGCCTTTCTGTTATACGACTCATGTATTCTTTTTCAGAACTTTAGAGTGCCAAGCAAAAGCAATGGGTAGCTAAGCTGTGACTCTCCTGATAAAAACTACAGCCTGTAAAGTCCCATGTTTTACCCTGTGGGTCCCATCAGACCCCCACATTTGCGGTGATGTACAAAATATCACTTTCAACAATCAACTCACGGTAAAGTTATAAACCAAGTGTTTGTTCCCTAACACTAGCATTCAAATGAGGTTGACTATAATGAAATATTGTCAGATATATGAGCTCAAGGATTTTCTGTCCTACTTCTGTTTCAGGTCTCTTAAGTAATTGATGTTCACAACTGAATGCACAGAGGACCCATGGATATTTATGTGGTTGAACCAAAAGACTGCGAACAGAACTTCCAAACATATGACAATGTATAATTTGAGATCATCCAACACGAACTTAATACTGGAAAAGCAACTGATGTTTTGCTAAGAATGTAGACTTCAAATCTACTGGTATACTTCTAAATCACAGGCAGAGTATTGAAATGGCCTTGGAGCTCTGCTTTCTGTGACTGCCTTTCCAGCACCATTTACTATAGAATCTAGTGCAAAGACCACCCTTCTTAAACAACTGTTCCCAGCTTTAAGACAAAGAATCAGGTATCTCATCCTTGGGGGTGTAGTGAATGGTTGAGGTAACCACTGAAAAGTTATTTTTTAGTCCTGATGTTACTTGTGTGAATGTAAAAACAATCCAGTGCTTTTACTCATTTGTTCAAATTACATTATCAGACACTGTCAGGACAATAGTTAGAATGATGGATTATGAATGGTCTCTCAAAAGTAGGTAGGTAGGTACGTAGATATATAGTCAGGTGGATAAAATGGAAAAGGGCAATCATTGACCTCTATGTGGTCAGGAGAACAGGAAATGGAGGTATGTGCAGGCTACTACAAAAGCCATAGAGCAAAGCAGTTGGAGGTTTAGATTTGGGCTCAAATTCTGACTTTTCAACTTACCAACTGTGGTAACTTGAGGCAATTTCCCTGACCACTCTGGGCTTTAATTTCCTCATTGTGAAAGACGAATAATAATCATTTTCACCTTACAGAGCCTTTTTGAGGATTAAGTCAGAACAGCTCTTCCCAAAGTGTGATCTTCTCAAAGTGTGGTCTGTGGCCTCCTGAGGTCCCTGCAATCCTTTAAGGGTTCTGAAGGATCAAAACTATTTTCATAATTATGCGAAGACATATTTAACTTTTTCACTCTCCTTTTATAATAATACTAAACTATTAAATGCCTTTTCCTTCCTAGTCTTTCATGAGTGTACAGTGGAGTTTTTAAGAGGCCATCTGACATGTGCTATCTCAGCAGACTAAACACAGAAGATGGAAGAATCCAGATTTCTTCTATTAAGCCAGACATTAAGGAGATTTACAGAAATGTAAACAAAATTGCTCTTCACATTTTTTGTTTTGAAAAATACATTCTTTTTCATTAGAAAGTATTTATGTTAACATTTTATCATAATTCTCATTAGAAATTTATGATTTATCTCAATCATTATTTTTAAATGAATTGATGACTATTTTGAAGTTTTTTCAGCTTTAATTTCTAGTATTACAAATATTGATAGATATGACCCACATAAACAGAAGCTCTTTGGTGTCCTTAAGGGATAATGTAAAGGGGGCCAAAGAGCAAAAAATTTGAGAACAACTAAATTAAAACATTGTCTGATACATATAGCAACTAGTATAAGACTTAGAACCTAGATTGTTTGTGATGGGGATTCTGTTGGAACTCAGTGGAGCAAGTGTAGTCAAGGAAGCCTGAGGACTGAAACCTAAAATGAGGGGTTTTTTTAATTTTTAATTTTTTAAAAGATTTTTTTGTTGTTGTTTATTTGATAGACAGGGGAGGGGCAGAGGGAGAGGGAAAAGCAGACTCCCTGTTGAGTGGGAAACCCTACTTGGGGCTCGATCCCAGGATCGGGAAATCATGACCTGAGTTGAAGTCAGACGCTTAACTGATCCGACACCCCAGAACCTAAAATGAGTTTAAAAGAACCGATGTCACCTGCATCTCTGGATTTAAAAGGTGGTGAGTAAGTTAACCTGGACATTGGCCTTATTTGACACATTGTATTCATCATGGTAGGGTTATAATTAGAGATATGAGACCATGCTGGCATGAAAGTAGCTGAAAGTCTACTTGGAAAGACAAAACTTGGACACAGAGATACCTCATGGTATAAGTTTACAGAATGAGGGCTAGTATCAGCGGGGGAAAGAAGGGGTATTAGTGAGGGGGTATGATAAGAGGCAAAAAAAAAAAAAAAAAGACCAGGAGATATTGGAAGAGTCATAGAGGGTTTTCATTGAAAAGACATGTGATTATCTTTTGGAGCAAACATTTTATTTCTATGTTTTAAAATCATACAAGTATTGCAGGAATAGGTGTTGTACTTAAATATTCTAACAGTCCTAAGTGAGAATATTTTGCGGGGAGGGGTAAGGTAGGAAATGAAATTGAGACTTTAGCTCTCTACCCAATCATCCTCTTCAATCCTGAGATGATTTTCACAAAGTTTGGTAAATATCTTTTAGACCTTGTTTAATTCATTAGAGAATAATGAGATCAAAACTTACAGCACTTACCAGATGCCAAAAGTTATTCTAAACCATACAGTCTTTATAAAACTCATACAATCTTCACAGATCCTATAAGGCATTTGCTATTATTACTCCTCTTTACCAGTGGGGGTGAGGGGAGAATCTGAGGCACAGAGAGACTAAGCAACTTACATAAGGTCACGGAGCTAGTGCGTGAGATAACATGCTTCATTTAAATGGATAGACAGATATATAGATAGGAAGGTATATAGAAACATAGTTTTTTTTAATGTTTTTATATAAATGGGATCGCATCATATGTGTCATTTTATGACTTGCTTCTTTCACCTAACAGAGAAAATGGAACCTCACTGTATTTGACTTAAGAGTTCTGCAGTCTTTGTAATAGGTATGTTTTCAGCTTCATGAACACTTTGGGATGCTGGGATACAAGCGTGAAAGTGTTTAATATTTCTCCGACCAAAGCTTATCCAATCTCATTTTCAAGCCTTTTAATGACACCTAGGCCTGATCTCTCAGTAATTCAAACAATAGCAAACTCACTAAGTCCAACTTAAAAGCCCCATGTCTCTTCCCCTGGGCCTGTCCTGCAGAAGCTCCTATCTCTGGTAGTTAGGACTGGGGTGGTGGACAGTGGTGGTGGTGGTGGCCCAAAGCGGCAAATGTCACTTCACTTGCCTGGAAGTGCAGCCCGCACCAGTTGGTGTTTGGAGCCTCCTGTGTGGCAGGCGTCCAGACGCTTACTTAGTTTGGGGACATGCATGAGTTCCTCTGGACACTCCGGACCTCTCTGAGAGGCAGGTAGCTATATCTGAGTGCTTTTCATTAAGTTAGAATCCTTGAAGTCTCTGATATGGGAAGGAGAGACCTGCACAATCTTCCATGGGCTTTCAGTAGAGAAGAAGTCTCCTATAAAAAGTAGAAAACCCTACCCCATGCAGGTTTGTGGGATGTGAATTTACACTACTTATGTGGTATGGGATCCCCAAACAAGAATTAGTTAACATAGATAGGAGTCTAGAAGAGACAAATGCAAAAACCCTCTGTAGGTTTGCTCTCACATGCCAGGGCACAATCCTGCAAAGATGAGCTCACACTAAAAAATTACAAACCACCCAAAGAAAACCACCATGAACGTGAAAGTGTGTCTGTACATGCAACACACAAGAGAATGAGCCCCCCAGAGAACTAAAAATACTAGAATGATATGAAAGAGATTATGACCTAAATCTTTAAATGATTAAAATGGGAAAAAGAAAACAATGAAAGAGTAGGAAAAATTAAAATATAATTCATTTTCTATATTTTTCTTAATCTTTTATGGAACTACTTTATATGTTTACCTCTTTAATATACCTACAATTTATTTATTCAGAGGATTCAGGGATCTGGCTTATTTTGCCAGTGGATACCTCTTTTCCCCAAATCATTTTGTAAAGAGTTTCCTTTCTTCACTGACTTTGAAATGCCAAGGTGGTCATAATAAATTCCTAAATATTCCATATAGATGTGAATCTATTTTAAGATGCTGTTCTCCATTGTCTATTACCATACCAACACATTCTTAATTAATGTAATTTTTAGCATGTTTTGATGTTAGTTTGGAAAGGTGATCTTTCATAATTCTTGTTCTGCATTTTTTTTCAAATTATTTTCTACTTTTTTTTATTTTCTACTTTTTAAATTCTAGATCGTGCATTCTCAATGGAAATGATATCACTTCCACGAAGGTGGGAATTAGCTGTTGGAGGGTGAAAGATTTCACTCTTCCTATGGTTAAGCACTTGATAGAGATACATACAGCAGTTAAATAGATATATTCTATATTTGTGGTATTAAAATTTCATGGGGGGTCATTAGAAAAAAAATATTAAAACATCCCCCTAGAGTGGTGATAATATTAATAATAAAAACAATGATCATAAAAATATCAAAAGACACTGTTCTAGGTGAACTTTGGAATTAGCTTGTCAATTCCTCCTGCTGATATTTTTGGGGAAAAAAAGGCCTTGGAGACCAGAGAGATGACATGATTTGACCTAGGTCACATTGCAAATTAGGAGTAGATCTGGGATGAACACCCACTCTTGACTTTTACTTCTAGTTTCTTTTCAGTCTATTCTGATTTGTCTTGGCACCTTGAACATAAAATCTCTTCCAGACTTTTGAGCAGCTTCTGTGCATCAGACAGCTCCTAGCACAAGTTGCCCATAACCCTCCATCCTTAGTCCAGGGAGGCTGCTTCTGCATATGCCAGCGGATGTCCATCTTCTGGCCCATCCCTTTCTTTCCCCAATTCCATACCCTTTCTTAGAGCCTGGCTGGTCAATAATGGCATCAATTGGGACCCTCCAGTTAAGAGCAGAGATAAGTACCCCACCATGAAGCCCTAGGGTTGGGTTCCAGGCTCTACTGAAACCTACCAGAAGTTCAGAGGAGAGGAAGATCTGTGGGCTATGTTGATCAGGAAAGGCTAAGAGGGGATGAGAGAAGGTGAATACAGCAAGGGAAAGAGAGCACATCCATAAGAGAGGGGGAGCTAAAGGTTGACAGTTGCTGAAGCTTGTTACATTATATCTTTCTTTACTTTTTTGTAATAAAAAGTGAACAAAACAAACAAAAAAATTTTATTTCTCATCATATTCAAAGGTTCTATTTTTTTTCACCAGCTTGCTCCTCATCTGTATTTCTGCTGATCATCAGTGAAGCAGGGGGCATTATCAGTATTTTTTTTTCTTTTCTTGGATCCATCTATCTCTGCTACCGCTGACTCCTTCAGGGAAGGGAATAGCAGAGCAAAAAAAAAAAATAAAGGAGAAAAAACTCTTTTACTTAGCAGGTGCCATCTGTAATTCTCTCTTGGCTATTAATTACACTAGTAATTAACCATAGTCCCCTCCCATGTTGTACCAGGGTTGGCAATGAATACAAGAAAAATGATGGTATATCACTTCCAAGATTAGGTTATAAAACACACTGCAGCTTCTGTCTTGGTCTCTCCTCTCTCATTACTTACTCCAAGGAAAGTCAGGTGTCATGTTGTAAGCAACCTTGTGAAGAGGCCAACCCACTGAGGAACTGAAGCTGCTTTCTAACAGCCATGTTAGTGAGCTTGAATACAGATCCTACAGCCCAGTCAAGCCTTCAGATGACTGTAACTTTTGCTGGCAGTTCTCGTACAAACTCATAAGAAATCTGAGCTAGAAATCACCCAGCCCAGCTGCCCTCATGACTGTTAGAAATTGTGTGAGATATTAAATATTTGCTCTTTTATGGTACTGAGTTTTGGGATCATTTGTTACACAACCGTAGATAACTAAAACACTTCCTCTGCTCTGGTCCTAGCAGTACATACTTGGTGTTGCTTTATCCCCGAAAGAAGTCATCTTGGGAATAGTCTTTTCATCACGTGTCTAACGAAGATTCCCTCAGAAGTGTCCACTATCCAAAGAAAACCATGTATTCTTTCCCTGCCCTTTGTGGAAGGTTAGCTGGTTTTGACTGTAGACTCCCTCACTTTGAAGTTGCAGGGGGCACGAAACTGGCTCTATAGCCCCAAACTTCGAGAAACAATAATCTTCCAAGAATTCTCATGTGCTCTATCTTGGGATGGGCCTATTTGTTTTTAGGGCTGTTGTAATAAATCCCCATAAACTTGATGGCTTAAAATAACATAAACTTATTATCTTACAGTTCTGAAGGCAGAAGACTAAAATCAAGTGTCTGCAGGGCCATGATCACTCCAAAGACTCTAGGGGAGAATCTTTCCTTTCCTCTTCCAGCTTCTGGTAGCTCCAGAAATTTCTTGGCTTACAGTTGCATAACTCAAACATTGGCCTCCATCTTTACATTAATTCTCCTTTGTCAGGGTCTTTTATTCCTCTCTTACAGGAACACTTGTCATTGGATTTAAGGCCAATCTGGATTATCCACGATGATCTCATCTCAAGAACCTTAATTATATTTGCAAAAATGCTTTTTTCCCAAAAAGGTCACATCCGCCAGTTTTGAGGGGGAGGATAAATGCATCTTTTTAGGGGCTGCCATTCAACTAAAGCCTGTGAGTTCTTTTATCTCAGCAGTCACCAGGTGACAAGGAATTACTAATTACTCTTGATTCCCTTTCATTTAGCTTGAGGATGTTAATAACACTCCTCTCTTTCTCTCTCATTTTGGCCAGAGGTGGATGTTGGGCTCAGGATGAAGTGACTGGGAATGCTGGTTTACACCTCTTGACCAGTGTCGTTATTAACAGCCCCCCTTTCACTTCCAAATTGTCCCAGTTAGGATAAGTTCTTGAACATCCAATTAAGGTTTTGGCCAACTTTTAGCAAGCCTTGCAGGTAAGTGTCCAGAAACTTTCTTTAAAATCTATGGATACTTGATACCCAATAATCTAAAAAAATAACAAAAAAGTTTTATTTAACATACAATTATAGTTATTATTATTAATACTCATTTCCTGAAGAGGAAGTACCCCCAGAGGTTCGGTGCTAATATAATCATATAGCATGTATCATGAGGAGGAAGTAAAAGGATAGAGAATGAATATTTCAATGCCTGCATTTTTACAAAGCAAGGCTGAAGGGGCCGGTCTGGAAATGTCATGAAGCACGAGCAGAGTTCTCACCCCAGAGGTCCTCTAAAATTGGGGGTTATACAAATAATGTTTATCAGTGTCCAATTCTACAGGGAAAAGACAGGATACTGGGGACCCTGAAGTTGGGAGCCACTGAGTTCCAGACTCCTTGCCCAAACTTAGGGTGGGTTAAGAGCAAGCTCACATATAGGGGCAAGAACAATCCCAACAGGCAAAGAAGGAGACCAGGTCAGCCAAAGCCACCATTTACAGTAAAACTGGCCTCATTGGGTTGATTAATTGATTCCCCTCATGATGTTAAGGCTTTTCATTCCCAACCACTAACATGGGTAGATAAGCCCAGGTGAAAGGAAAATGAGCATTGTCAGTGTTCCACAACAAAAACGTCTTTGCTTTCATTATTTGTTTACTCATTTGTTTGTGTATACCAAACTTTTCTTGTTCTGCTTTTATTCCAGTGACTTGGGAAAATTTGCTGGGTGTTAAGTTTTCAGTTTCTTCCTATGTGAAGTGGAAGTGCTACATACATTCTGTGGTTCTTAACTGTTTGGGAGGATAATCACCTCTTCAACTGTCCAATTACTACTCAGCCTCCAGATATTAACTTAAATGTCAGTTCTTCCAATACTCCATTCTGATGACAACCATACTCCATGCCTCCCAGGCTAGGGTAGATATTCAGTTTATGTGCTTCTTTTGCCACAGGATAACCATGCTTTATTAGAATTGCTTATTTAATTGTGTGCCTTCTCTTCCTTCTCTTCTGGACTTAAAAGAGAGATAATGGTCCCCATTTTGTTTGCTTGCTAATTTTTACTCATAGAATCTGACATATAACCAGTACTCAAAAAATATTTGTTGAATTACTGGAAAAGCCTGATATATGGGTGGTTCTTACCCATTTTGGAATATTTGAATAATGAGTGAAATCTATGGACCTTTTTCTCAGAAAATTTCAAGGGATTCACAATTACCATCCACTCTCAGTCATGGATTCTGGGTTAATAACCCTTAGGCTCATTGACTTGTCATCAAGGCTCTACCAGCCCTGACATCCTAAGATTCTATAAAATCAGAAGCCTCCAAACCTCCCAGAATATGGCCCTCTGTAGTGTCCCCTGGTGCAAGAGATGAAGCAGAATTCAACACAACCACAGTGAAATATCACATGGATATAATGATTAGTGCCTGCAAATAATAAAAGGTATTTCAAGGAAGGGAGGTGCAGAAGCATCAAGTCATGGGGGTTTTGAATTGGGAAGGACCTCACAGATCATTCAGTCAATCCCTTGTTCAAAGCAAGAATCCTTGCTATGCCATACCTGAGGAGAAAACACTCACCCCCTCCCTACACAGCCAGATAAAAGGCACTCACAATATTTTAGCAAGATTTGAAAACTGGTGGTTGACATCTTGTGTTTAGTTTAGAATCATCTTCCCCCCCCAATAGTGTTTTCAAATTCAGAAAATTTCACATTAAAAAATCCATATTTCTGGGTTTCTTCATGAAACTGTGAGATTGAAAAACACTGGCTGCCCTTTCCCACATGGAAACATGGCTAGAAATGAGGAGATTCCCTTGCACAAATCTCTCCACATAACTACAATCTGGACTGCTCCCTCTTCTTAGATACTACCTGGTCTGATTCAGTCATGTACAATTACCTTCCTAACCTGTAGGTTAGACTGGAGGTGGAGTGAGGAGCCCTGGTTTGTAGCATTTGCCAATTTCCATAGTGTAAATACTCCCGCCATGGTCAATTTCAAGCTAATAATCTGATGCCAGCCTGCTAGATTTCTTAAAATTTAATAAGTCTCTTTCATGAATCAGTACAAGTTGGCAAAGCATACCACTGTTATTTGTGATCTTAACATGTTGGAAAAACTGAGTTCGCTTAAGTTGAACCAAAACCTCACCTCCTGTAATCTCCACCTATATTCTCAGGTCTTCCCTCCACATCAGGGTTTATCGTAAGACAGCCATGCAATTATTTTTAACAGAGGAACTATTACTGACTACTATCAAAGCTTCAAAATCTGTTTCCTAATTTTGATAATTAACTAAAGTAGATCATCAAAAACTGATAAAACAACAGAAAAGAAAACCCAACATGCTAGGAGTAGTAATCTCAGAGCAGTATGATTATACGTGATTCTTACTTTATTCTGTGTACTCTTTAGTATTTTCCAACCTTTCTACAGTAAATATGTATTGCTTATGTAAATGTGCTTCCATCATACTATACAGAAAATTTAATCATTTCAGTCTTACCATGTGTGTAGTATAGCCTGAAATAAACTATCCTTTGTTAGATAGGAAACAAAATGATCTTCAGATCACCATTGTTTACTTCTGAATGCACATTGGTGAATGATTTGGTATGAGTTGACCCTGGTAGTTAATGTCCCTGTGAAATAAGAAATGTGAAAGATTGAAAATGAAAATGAAGCTAGAGGCATGAGGACAGCATCCTGGTGTAGGACAGAAAGAATTAAGGTGGTTGAAGGGGGATAGAAGAGGATAGTAAGTTGCATTTTTAAAGAGCTAGTTTCTATTTATCATATATTTTTCCTGATGAAAGGATGATACAAAAAGTAGCTTATGCCCTCTATTTTGTCAGCAATCTCTCAATAGTAATAAGGTAAATTTCACATCCAGGAAAGTTCACAGTTATTTGGCCTTGGGCTCATAATATCTCATAAGTGTCTAAAGCTCTTCTGCAAATCAAGCAGGTCTACTCAGTGGAATCACACACACTCTCTTACACACACACACACACACACACACACACACACACACACACACAGTCATTTCTAATTCTCTCCCAGAACTTTCTTCAAAATAATAATGTCCGAATAAATTCTTAAGTAGAGGAAAAAAGTCTTTTCTTGTGTGATATGCCATGGATATGATTTCTGAATTGTATAGCACTTGATAAATATTAAGTCATTGACAAATTCTCTGAATAGATCATTTTAAAAATGATCTATCGCCAAGAGAAGACAATGCTACTCACAATGAATCTCTAGAAGACTGACTGACAGCAGTAGATTTCTTTTTAACAAATAGAATAAATATACTTTTATAGCTAAAAATAGAGTCAGTAGATGTGCTCATGATATTAAAGATAGGCTTCGTTTAAGTCAAGACACCTCTTGGTACAAAGGAAATAAAGCATAATGTTTATAAAATTTTTCTCCTTATAAAAAATGCCTGTGTAATTACCCTGATGGGTTGAAATACACAAAATAGCCTAACATCTTTGAGTTCATTATGATTCTCAGAAGCATTAAAGCTCATTAGTCATATTCAGAGTATTTTCAGGAACCACTCTACTTTTCTGAAAATTGGTTAGTAAAGGGGAAGACAGAACTCTATGCAATCTATACCCCAGGATATTCAAATCATCATGGAAAGAGAATTCTTCTTTATAAATTTTAGGTAACAAATACATAAGGAATAATACAATTAAAATATCACCACTTGGCAGTCCTGAATGAAATAATGGGTTAGGTAAAGACCATTAAAAGCTGCTAAAATTGTTAGATGAAACAACAATGGGGAGTCTTTAATGGATGGATAGGCTGGCAACACCTATGAAAAGAGAGAACCAGACATGGTGGCTTCCCTATGGTGCAAAATGAATTTATAAACAGCTCAGAAGTATTACTGCCTAAAAATGAAACTTGTGTCTACCTGAATCCTTAGATCAAAGTGCCAGTTTATGAGAAATAAAAGGAGAGAGGAACATGATAAATAACACCATGGGGATGTGACCAGCAAAATCCAGAGTGTGGAAATTTTAAAGGGCAAAATGACCTAGCTTCTTAACAAATAAATGGCAAAGAAAAAAGTTGAAGGGACTTATAGATTTAAAACAAACATAGCAAGCAAATCAAAGATGTGAAGCCTGATTCAAGCACTTCAAATGTAAAAATAACTTTTGAGAGATGAGCCAAAAAAGAAATCATAATTCTCTCTGCCTATTTGATTATATTAGCAACTTATTGTTATTTTTGATGTGATAATGGTATTGTGGTTATATATTTTTTAAAAGGGTATCTCTTTCAGATACAGACCAAAGTATTATGAATGAAAGTATGTGTTTAGGATTTGATTCAGAAGAGTCTGGATGGACATGAGGAGTATATGTCAAACAAGGTGGGCCACATGTTTATTGATGTTGAAACTAATAACATGTGGGGATGTGTTCTATTATTATCTCTATTAAGTGTCTAAGTTAGCTATTATAATAATGCTTCATAACAAACAACCACAAACTTCAGTAGCATATAGAAATAAATATGTATTGCTTATGTTTCTGGAATCAACTGTGATTTGTCTAAGTGGTATGGTTTCTTTTGGCCCATATCATTCATATATCTGGTGTTGGCTAGATGTTAGCTGACATAGGATGGCCATGGTTGAAGCATTGAAGTGACTCAGCTTTGTTTCACAAATCTTCCATTCTTCAGCAGGATAGACAGGCATGGTTTTACTGCTCTGACAGAGGTGCAAGAGGGCAAATAAAACACACAAAGCCCTTTTGAGACCTAGGCTTGAAGCTAGCTTCGTTCTGTTGGCCTCATCAAATCACACGGGAAAGGGAAGGAGAGTATAACAACGTTATGTGGCAAAGGATCTGGATTGAGACCAGTATATGTCCGGAATTCTCCATATTTAAAAGTCTGTTTTAATGGTTGTGTATGATATATAAAATGCAATAACTAAATAGATAAAAACAATATTTTGATATTAAAACAATTTACTTGAATACTGTGATGAATTCAGACTATTTTGCTAATTTTTAATCATAAATCATTGATAGGATAATAATGCCTGCTTCATGAAAGCAGCATCAGTATTAAATTAGATTTTGTTTATAAAGTACTTAACATAGTATTGGCATGTAAGTTCTCAATAAATGAAAATAGTAGTAATAATAATAATAATTGCTATAATTACTGTTATCATTATTAGCTAAAATTATTGATCCCTGAGGAGATCATGGTTATAATATGATAATACCTATAATTTCACTTTAGGTCAAATAAATTATTTGATTATGTGTGCTGTATCTCATTTAAAAATAATGCAAATTAAGTAATTGTGAATGCATTATCAGATAAGCTGTCAGAATATTTTTGCAGCGTTGCTTATGAAAGCAACATACAAACCAACAGAAAACTTGGAAATAATTTAAATGTTCAAAAATAAGGGAATGTGTAAGTTAAGTTATGGTATATACAAGGGTGCCGTGCATTCATGACAATAAAGTTATAGAAATATATTTGATTATGTATCATGTAGGCTCATTTTGTAAAATTATACATAATTGTTTAGATTCATGGATATACATACACCTAAATGTTAACAAGACTTTTCCTTAAGTGCTAAGATTTTTTTCTTTCTACATTGTTTATAATAAATTCTTTTAAGCAAGACCATCTTCATGAAATCCTGGAGTATTTGATATACTGTTTAAGGAAATATGTGGTATAGCCCAAGAGTCACTATTGTAAATGATGCCATTAGCTACATCCACATGTGCATAATTAATTTAAATTATTTGTTAAATCATTACTATTGGTAATGATTGCTCAGTTGCTGATTCTTTATGCTAACTTGTTAGAGGCTCCATGGAGTGAAAATAGTCAAATCAATTGCATGTAGTCATGGCCTCATACCATGAGGTGTGCTAAAATGAGCAAAACCTGGACTTTCTCCAAAAAAACATGTTCCCTTAAGGCAAGATATCCTTGACTAGAAGCACATAGCAGTATCCATAGTGGAGAAGCATTTGCCAGTCTCAGGTCCAATGAAGGAAGCAAAGGGGAAGACTTAAAAAATGAGTTGGGTATGTATTTTTGGACTTGACTAGCCAGAGTCCATATCTCATCTTGCCTTAGGGAGAACAACGGTCAATAAACTTTCAAAGGGGTTGGAACTATTAAACATGGAATGATTTTTATTGACCCTTGTGAAGGCAATAAAAATGCCAACTCTTAATTTTGGTCAGTTGGCTTGGCCATGTATAGACAATTTGGGATAAATATTCCAAGGCTTTCCTATAACTATTGTGGAATGCTTGCCATTGGGCACCTCTGTGACTGAAATATTGTGGGATGTCTGAAATGACCAACTTGTTCACATTTAGAGTGAGCACCAGGGGCTGGGTTTAGTTGTTTGAGACACAGCTCATCACTTGGCTCATTACTTGGCTCATCCCTCAGATTACTAAGATAGCAAAATATAATGATGGGAAATATTCTATTTTATATAACTTAGAGAAATGTGGTTTGTATGTCAAGCACACTATTAGTGTAATGTCTCAATTTATAGCAATCATATAAGTAATGAACTGCACAGTGACTATAATGTGAACAGTTGATGATCTTTCAATCACTGAAAGTCATTTTGATAATGTAAGTTAACAAAAAAAGTTAAGATGGGATTCAATTTTTTAATTTGCATTTATTACAAAAGGGCAAGAGAATGTTTGCTTTGCTCATAAGAAAAAGAAAAACAAGTACTTTCAAAAACTAATAACTCAAGGCAATTTTACTACTCTTATTAAAAAGTCACAGAAGTATTGTATGACTATTTCTTCATTTATCATCTATTTTGTCTATCTTCAGCCAGAAGGAAAATTGTGGGAAGATAAATCCAGGGGATAGAAATCAAATCACTGAATTTTAACTTTGGTTTTGTCTCTCATGTGCCCTGGCTTGAACAAAAGTAGGGGCCAGTCTAGACCTTAGTTTTCCCACTCACAAGAAAAAGACAATATGTATTTAGCATATGTTTTTCAGCCAGTGACAGAGAAGTCATTGAAGTTATACACACAAAGAAGCTGTTACTTGTAGTATTGGCACCATTAAATACTCTTTCCTATGTAAATTAAGAACATTTGATTTCTAAAATATATCTTGTGAAATCGAATTATTTTTCACAGTTCTGGAGCCAAGATCTACCTAAGTTTCTCTCCATTTTTTTCTCACTACTTCAGATTTCCATTATTATGGGGGACACCTACCATCTGCCAGGTCCTGTTCTTGGCGGTGGAGATTGAAGATGAATGAGCAAGACAAGGTCACTGCCTAGTGGAATGGACATCCTAAATGGAGAGACAGGGAATGAGTGAACTCTTGAGTTAATTTCCAGTAGTCATAAGTGCTGTGAAGAAAATCAGAGAAGGGAACAAGAGAGAGTGTCTTCACACTCTTGAATAGAAAGTGATCAGAGAAGATATCTCTGAAGAAGAGACATGGGAAATAAACTATGAGAAGAAACCAGTCACATAAGACCTGCTGAAGAGCTTTCCAGGCAGAGGGAAAGAGTCAATGCTAGGTCTGTGAGACCTGAAGTAGCCTGGTGGAGTATCAGAAAGTAGGCCACAATGGGCAAAGCCCAACTGGTAGGGAGAGTTGAGGCAGGTAGGCAATTAGAGGGCTGGCGTTTGGCTTTCTGTGCACATGAGAAGGCAATTGCAGGACATCTAAGCAACAGTGATCAAGGACCAAATGGGTCCCCTAAAATAATTGTCCAATGGATAATTTCCCATGCATTTCAGAAAAAAATATATGAAGAGATGTTTTTCCCATCATTTGGTAATATCAAGTTGCTGGAATAGCATTTGTGAACTAATTAATCTTTAAAACATTATTCAAATAGTCTCAATATATTCCAGAAAATTTCCATCCCTTAAAAATCTCTCTACATTCCAGAAAATCATGCTTGCACTTGGTAAAATGTGCTTTATGATCTGAAAATGCTGGGTTAAAGCATTTCTTTAAATGAGCTGCCATAAATTAGACTATCTGAATACTGCAGATTACTCCATAATTTGTTTTCTGCCAAATAGATAATGCATTCAGCACATCATATTTATTAGGGCTGCTAAACTTCTACCCTTTGCTCTCTAATTAGGCTTTTCTTGTTACTGTGTATTTCAGAAAATATGACTGTTCCATTCCTTAAACCTAATGAGCCCCAGCTGGGGCAGGATTAGAGTTGCATCAAGCAGGAGTGGGCTTACCCTTTGTTCAGTTGTGCTCATTCAGATTATTTAGCCTTGGGGTTCTGCAGCTGAATGAGAGGGTCCTGCCAAGATGAGCATGGCTACCTTTGTGTCACATGCCTGCCATTCCCTTAATTCTGCCCTATTTGTCATGGTAGCAGAAGGATGTCTCAGTCAGCAACATCTGGAAGCTACTTGAGAAACGCCTTGTTGGTCGGCTATTCATTGTGAGATATATTCAGGTTGGTGGAGCGGAGAACAGCTTGATTATTGGCAAGACTGTCTTTTAAGACACGATTGGGCTTTTACTTTGTCTACGCCTGAAGCCACTTCAAATGTAAAACACCAAACTGCCGCAAATATAATTATTGAGACCTTTACTTACTTTTTTTCCTTCAAATAATAAGAGGTCGTCAAATGTGCTTCATTGGGTATGGATTGAGAAGAACACATGGGGAAGTTCTGGAAACTAGTTATGTTCAATTTCTTAACCCAGGAAGGAGTTATAATGTGTTCACTTTATATCTACTCATCAGGCCATACATATGTGTTTTGTATGCTTTTAGGTATATATATTTATGTCACATTTTTTAAAAATGTGATTTATTTTTATGTGTAGGCATATATATGTATTAATATTTATAATATTGTACTAATATACATTAATGTATTAATATATATAAATGTATAAAGACAAAGAGCATATAAGAGAGATTTCATCTTTTTCTCAGACTCAGATCAAGGCTTATCTCTTTTAAATCTGCCAGTCGCTTCATCCTCCAGTGATCCCAACATCTCAGACAGTCGGGAGTTTGGACCATATACTTTACTTTCCCCCGTTAATTCTATTCATTTCTGCTCTGTTTGTTATTATTTTATGTGTATTCTTTTCTTCTTCCAACTTCAGATTGGAAACTTCTTAAAGCACAGATCATCTCTCATGCTTTTTATCTTGGCTGAACACATTCTAGATATTCAACTGTTTAAACCTAGCAGGTTTTAAATTGTTCTTAATGGGAAAGCTAACAAATAAGATCGAAGATATTTGTTCTGGTTTTGTTGCTAAGGAAAAAGGAGCAATATTGAATCGCAGTTGATAATGTGGCTCTAGAGCCAGATAAGCTTGGATTCGAAATCCTATTCCAGCACTTGATAATTGCACATCTTTGTGAGGGTGAAGGTTGAGATTCTTATCTTAAAATGAAAAAAAAAAAAAAGTCCCTAGTTGATACTTTTGTAAGGATGAAGCACAGGGGATACACCTGGAGCACTTAGAAAGCCACCTTGCACATTGTAAGCATTCAACAAATCTAAGTTATTGTAACTATTACTACCACTACTGCTACTACAAGCTAAATAACTTTAGCAAAAACCTGTAATCCCCTACTTATCTCAACTACATAAACTTTGACTCTAAAATGTGGAAGCTCTCCAGTGCTGTTTAAAGTTTTAATAAAGTTTAAAGTTGGGCATATACTAGAAAAAGAAATAGAGTAAAATATATAGCCATATATTTACACACTTGAATGGCATTTTTTAAATTGAGGGACACCATTAAAATACAGTGTATTCACAAATGACTGCTTAGACATGGAAATCTGTGTCATGTGCTCTGAATGGACCGCATCCAAGAGGACCTAGTTACCAAATCCACCAGAAGGATCTCATTATATTACAGTTTCACCTATAACAAACTCTGTGTCACTGATTCCAAGGGCAGCAAAACATCAAGGCTCCAGGGCAGTGATTTGTGTTGGCATCTCTTTGCTCTTCAGGTGCATATTGAGATTAATTATAGCCATCTATTTGCATTATGTATGCTGTTTTACCACTTGTACATTATAAGACAGAGCACTTTCAGTATTAAAAGCTACCACTTACTGAATCAGGGATGAAAGTGGGGTAACACAGCCAAGCCCTAGGAATTTTACTCTAGGAAAGTAAAATGCAGCAGTCTTCAGCATCTGCTAGCATCCACCCCGCCAACCATCCACCACTCCAGCAGTTCAGCGAGAAATTGGGATTTCTCATCTCAACTCTTGATCCTTTTCCAGATGCTAAACTCTGGCCATTCAGCAATTTTCTGCTTCTTACCACTTCTATGTGCCATTGGCTAACTTCCAAGTGCCCTGTGTCCTTTGTTATCCAGACTTGTCCCTGGACATACATACACATATATTGTAGGTACATATATTACTTCTCCCCAGCCTAGGTCCTTACCTTCTCTAATTAGTCTTAAGCCTGGGACCTACTGTGTAGTGTGCAAACCAGTTTGGGTCCAAGCTGAATTCCCTGCTGGGATCCTGCTCTGTCTGAGTATTTCTGGGAGACCCGAGGGGAACCTTGGTCCTTGCCAAAGTTTATTTATATTAAGAATTCAGCCTAAGGAATGAGAAGGCAGCACCTAGATCTTTTCAGTCATCAAAAGGAAGGAATCACCCTAAGTCAAAGGATATTACTATTCATTCATTCATTGATTCAGAGGCTAGAGTGACCTTAGGTCATACCTCATCTAATAGCTTTGAAAGCATCCTTTTAGGTATTAAGTGACAATCTAATTTCTGTTTAAGCATCTTCAATGTTAAACAAGTAACTACCTAAGTATGTATCACGTGGTTTCCGCTCCCACTGTTTTAGTGGTAGTAGAGGAAGTATGTGGTGAGAGAAAGGGGGGCATAGTGGCTATTGTGAGGAGAGGCAGGACTTCTCCAGTAGGTCACTGTGTCCCAGGGTCTAGCCTGCCTTGAAAGCTGTTTGACTCTCCTAAGCCTTCGGGACTCTTGACAGTCAAGTCCCAATATGCTGTTTACATGAAGCTGACCTCAGCGCTCCTGAACCTCAGGCAGAAACCAGAACAACAATTTGTTAATCTGCAGCAACGCACTTAAAAGTTACAAGAAACAAAACATCTATGGGCATCACTCGCTCTCTGTTGTCATTTTTATGCAAAGGCGAATCATGACCAGAAGTTACTTTATTAATTAACCACCAGTAGAAATCAGAAATATCTTAAAGTTCACATGATCAGTGCAGACTTTCTCTGTAGGCAGACCCCCATGGGAAGCCAAATTATAATCAGAAGTTTGGCATGGATTCGGAACAGGGGATGGTAGATGAATTGAAAGCCTAATGGCTGAAGCTAAGGTTTAATAGAGGTGGATAAGGGAGCTGGCTCTCCACGGCAATGAGAATCTTGCCCAGGGGAGCCCCCATCTGCCACCATGTCAGTGATGGCTTTGCAGACACCCAAAGTCTCCAGGCTGAGACTTCTACCTTCGTGACTCTTCATTTCGGAGACGTTATGGCTGAACACACCTCTCTTCGTTTGTCAGATATGTTTATATTTTCAATCAGGTTATAGTTCCTTCTGTAGGTCTCAGCTTTAATGTCTCTTCATCAGGAAACTTCCCTGCCATCAGTTTAAATTTTGTTCTGGATTACACCGTCATAACAATTTGCAGATTTTCTTTGAGAGCAAGTGTCCCAATTTTAACAGCACATTTACTTGTGTTTTTGTCTGTTGTCTCCCTCTTCTGCTTCTTAATTGGCATACCTGCAATAGGATCCATTATGGGCTGATCTTCAAGTTTAACTTTCAGAAGGCAGTGTTTTCTAATTCCCAAGTCCACACTAGTCAGGATCGTAACAGTGAGCCCATCAATGTTGTCTCTAAGTACCTGCAATACTTGGATTCACTATTGTTGCTGGCCTTTTTGTTCAACCCTCCTTAAAATCTGTTTATTTATCACCATTCCTTGTCAGAATTGTTTGGCTGACAGCAGTGGCTCTATGCTGTGATTGATGGTTTTCTTCATAACATTCTGTTCATTCTTTCTTCCTCCTAACTACTTTCAAAGGTGGGTAGTTCTGAAGGTTTGAGCATTGCTAGTCTCCTGTCTTCAAAAAATACATTGTATGTATTGATTTGTGTTGTTCCCATTAATTCATTGAATATATTGTGTTTGACTATATACTACTGTATACCAGTATATAGCTTTCTATGCTGTATAGTTTACATATACTACAATATAGTATATAAATTACATATACTAATACATAGATTTGACTATATACTACTATGTGCCAAAGACTGAATTACAGACTGCCTTCCAAAGAACCATGTGACATGTGTCTGCCACCAAGTTTCTCACAATCCCATTGGTGAAAATAGTCACTCTGTTTTTTTTTTTTTATTAAAGATTTTATTTATTTATTTGAGAGAGAGAATGAGAGAGAGAGAGAGCACGAGAAGGGGGAGGGTCAGAGGGAGAAGCAGACTCCCCTTGATGTGGGATTCGATCCCGGGACTCCAGGATCATGACCTGAGCCAAAGACAGTCGCCCAGCCAACTGAGCCACCCAGGCGCCCGTAGTCACTCTGTTTTAAAATATGGGGTATTAATAGAAAATGTGAGGTATAGTAAGGAGAGCCGATGAGAAAACAATTGCCCCATTAAAGATAGGTTGTTACTCACAGTTCCCAAGAGGAGGGGCCACACCACTCTCCATGGAGGGGGGCACATGAGGCGCCTCGGGAGAGGAGAGAGCTGTGGATACGAGCCTTCAACGTGGCTTCTTTGAGAAGAAACTGGTGAAGTATGATAAGCAGGGTAGTTTGAATACATTCAGTGTGCTGTGGGATGTAGAGCCTGTCCTTGTTGCTTAGTACCTGGCCCTGGATGATTGGGGCTGGTGGATTGTTGCCCAGAGTATGAGAGCCAAGAAAGAAGGTGGTTGGGATATAGGTTCTGGATTGGCTAGTTTGCATTTAAAAAGCGTGCTCACAGGCGAGTTGTCTATATCTTTAGGAATCTGTTAACCCTAGAAAGGGGTAGACTCTCAAGGGTTAGTTAGCAGGGCCCCAGATGTCAAAGCATCAAATACAGAAAATTAAAAGCTTAGCCAATACACTGTAAAAGTCAGGACCGGCTAAGTTATGTGGCAGTAACACATAAATACCAAACCTATTTATTTCCCACTTTCATAAAGCCTGCTGTGGGTCTGGTTAACTGTCTCTGACAGCTTGCCTCCATGTGTTAGCTAAATGATTCATATTGCTTCCCATCATGACACTTTGCTGCCTTACCTTAAGGTCTCTAAGCTCCTGGAAGAGAAGAGAATTTGCAGCACTGCATAGCCTTTCCCCACTGCCTAAGCCCAGAAAGGAACACATCACACTTCTGCTCATAGTCCATTCACCAGAATTACTCATATGGCTCTGCTAGTGTACTTGGGGGTCATGGTGGGATGCTGTTGCAGAGGTGGCCAGTGGGAAGTCCAAAGCTAGGGGTTGAATGGAGGCTGGTCCAAACCTAAGAACATCAGCAGCCACATCAAGCACCTTTGACTCAAGACCACACCAGAACCAGCCATGAGCTACAGCGGACACCAACACTAGGGCACTGATAACAGAGGCTGTTGTCTGAAGGCCAGGATAGGTGAAGTGTACCTCACCTGGAGGTCAGTGGGAGCCAGAGAGAACTGAGTTACAACACTAGAATGAAAGAACCCTCTGGACCTTCTCCTGTGGCCAAGGTGTCAGGCAGGGAGAAAAAGGGGAAGGCAAATTGACACAAGAGGAAAGCAACTGACAAAACAGAATTTCCCCTGAAGAGATTAAGTTATCCCAGTAGAGACCAGGTATCAAATCAGAAATTAACCTACCCTGAAAGATTTCCACTCCCAAGCAGAAATATGGGCTTTGAAACTAAGTTGGGTTCACCGATGAAAATGAAAGAAAGTTATATTTAGCATCCCCCCCACAATTTGTTACTATTACATTTAAAAACCCTTGTATATGTCTAGTTGAATTTTCATTTGTTATGAATGAAGTTGCCATTTTTGCCCAGAACCAAAAGTCGATTGTGAGTGGGGGTCACCTACATCTGTGACTATTATCCCTACATTGCACCCATTCACAAGCCTTGGCACTTTCATCTGGCAAATATATACTGACGATCAATTAAGCTTTAGGATTTGAAGGATATAATAGTGAGCAGAATAGACATGTTTCCTGCAATTATAAAGTTTATAGTTTACAAAGAGACATTTAAAAAAAAATTGCTCAAGCTGGGGTGCCTGGGTGGCTCAATCTGTTAAGCATCCAACTCTTGATTTCAGCTCAGGTCACGATCTCAGGGTTGCGAGATTGAGCCCTGCATGGGGCTCCACATGGGGTGTGGAGCCTGCTTAGGATTCTCTCCCTCTCT
Source organism: Callorhinus ursinus (assembly GCF_003265705.2). Taxonomy (NCBI): domain Eukaryota; kingdom Metazoa; phylum Chordata; class Mammalia; order Carnivora; family Otariidae; genus Callorhinus; species Callorhinus ursinus. The sequence goes on from NW_027397064.1 coordinate 14,723,485, forward strand.
CTCCCTCTGCCCCTCCCCTGGCTTGCACACATTCTCTCTCTAATAAAAACGTAATAAATAAAAAATTAAAAAAATCGCTCGAGTAATAAATTAATTACAGTTGTAATAAATGCTATGAAGAAGGTCACTGTGCTATAAAGTGTCTAACAAAGGAGTCTGTTACACATTGCTGCTACTGACCTCTTTCTCCTGCCCTATGCCTAGCATGCCCTTCCCTGACTTCTGTTAGGCAGCCTCCCACACAAACTCAAATGTCCCTCCTTCTTGCTATTTTCCCTCTCACCACAGTGAGAAGTGACCTGCCTTCTTTTGGCCTCCAGGGGTAACCGTGGTTACTATTTTATTCATCCCACATTGAACTTTAGGTGCTTATATGAGAGGGTTTTTAAAAATTTCTCTGTGTAATCCAATCCCTGAGGACAGGGACCAGCCTCTTGCATACCTTTAGAAACCTCCTCATACCTAGTGTAATGCCTCTGATAGAGATTCCAAATAAATATTTGCTAAATAAACAAATCATTTTCATATCCAAATTAGATGATTCTGTCTCTTATGTATCAAATGTCCATTTCAGTAATGTTAATATTGTTAATTGTTGAATTAATAATAGATGCCCAATATGGGGTATTCAAATAAAGTATGAAAAAAATAAAAGGTTACTTCTTATTTCTTTAAAAAAGTAATATTCAATGTACATATAGCACTATAAAATTAAGAATTTCTTTGTGTTTTTTTCATGTTGTATATATTTTTTTAAGATTTTATTTATGTATTTGGGAGAGAGAGCAAAAGCAGGGGGAGCAGCAGAGGAAGAGGGAGAAGCAGGCTTCCTGCTGAGCAAGGAGTCCAATGCAGGGCTCAATCCCAGGTTCTGGGATCATGACCTGAGCCAAAAGCGGATGCTCACCTGACTGAGCCACCCAGGCATCCTTCTGGGTCAGGGGCCTGCAAGGCTTTCAGACCTTAGTAATGAGAACAAGCTGGCACGTGCCAATCATGGAAGAGCTGCACCTTACCCAGGCTCTCTTCCCTAAGTGACCTCTTCTCACAAACGACATCCTCCCTTTGTCCCAGCTCACTCCTTTCACTCGTGTGCTACAGGTAATCTGATTGGTTTTGAAAAGAGAAATTTTGATTCATTCTTTCATGTCTCTATGAACCAGATAACCGTGCTAGATATTGGGGCTATAGCAGTGAGTCTAAAGCAGATTCCATCCCCACCCCATGATTATGACAGCTTAGCTTTGTGTTTTGAGAGGTGTGTGGAAATACATAAAGACCACCCAAATGAGTACAAGCAAAGGCTATCTATACAGAATTTGCTGTGGCTGGGGAGTCAGCCACCATCACTTGAGTTTCAGCAAAGACTCAAAGGCAGGCAGAGGAGAGGGTCAGCTTTTATAGTGAAGAAAAAGGAGGGCTTCAGATGTGCTCTAAGTGGAGGTGGGCCCTAGGTAGAGGCTGTTGGCTTGAGGAAGCTAGATTAGATGTGGGCTATCTAGAAGCGGGACACCCTATGTGGCTGGTTAGCGGTACCCATTTGACCTTCTCCATGTGGTCCTAAGGTAGAAGCTGGAGCAAAAAATTAGAGAAGATGTTAGTTACTAATTAAGTCCTGGCTGTGTGGGGATGAGTTTTACAGGGATTATTGTTTGGCTTCCCGGAATACTCACTTCAGATAGTACTTGACTTCTTGGATTGCTTACTGTAGACGGGCTATCTTCTTGGGCTACTTGCTGCAGGTTGCCACAGAGTTTTATTTTTATCTATAATCTGGTCACTTGTCTGTATACTCATTCTTTCAAGTATATTTGGCCGGTCTTTCTGCTCCTCAACACAAAGTAGGCAGTTTCTATGAGTGCATTTCTAAGCGACAAATGGGACTTCCAAGCACATTTTTCCCAAAGAGCCAATGACTGAGCGCTGTCTTTTAGTGATCATCAGTGTACGCCAGCTGAGCCTAATGGAGGTAGCCTCCCATTCAGTCCTCACAGTGACCCTACAGGTTAGATGCTGTTAGTGTTCCCATTTTATAGAGGAGACTGAGACTGAGACACAGAGGGTTAAGAAACTTGCCCAAAGTTCTCTAAATTGGAAATAGAGGAGTAGGGATTTTTAATAAGTCAGTCTGACTCTAAACCTTTTGGTTTTAAGTAATGTGTTATTGTCTCTGTACTACTGTTTCCCTAATAACAGTAAATAGCTGTTCCTTTCTTATGAAGTCAGAGTATGGCCATGACCGCCCACACTATTGCAGGGATGAGAAACAGGGCCAGAATCGGTAGGGACTCTGAAGACCGAATAAATGGATGGCTCCCTCAGGAGTACAAATGTCAAGTACAAGCAGAAAGGGGCTTTGGTGGAGGGCACAGCCACTCTGCAAAACAGATCGTATTTAAGGTCAGCTGTTCATGGTCAAGGACAGCTTGTTGTTGTTGTTTGTTTGTTTTTTTTAATCCCTGACATTTCTGTGATCTGAATTAGAACATGTGTGTAGCAGTTTTATGTGCCACAGTATCATGACTTAACCCTTCCATCCCTGCTTTCCCCATGCCCTTGTCCCCAGCTATACAATGGCTCACCGAGTGAGCCCTGTGTACTGCTACTTACCACCATTTTACACCTTTTTTGTTTATAATTATTTCTTGGCTTTCCAGGCATGGGAAGGGGTTGCCTGAGCACAAGTCTGCACACAGTGGGTGTTCAGTACATTTGGCTGGTGTGCCAAGAAGAAAAAAAGAAAAACATTGCCAGAAAGACAACTCCCTGGGGTCTGGGAAACTAAATTATAACTTAAGTCAATAATTTGCCCTTAAAGGGTATTTTTTATACATTTGTAGCATGGGAAATAGAATAATAAAAAATTCTCTTTAGATATTGTGCATATTGTTTCCAAATAATTTGCTCTTTTTTTTCTTATAATGAAAATTCTAACACTGTTGAGATGGTATAAATCCATTGGTTACGTTAGAGTAATCTCAAAAATGTCCAACAAAGTTTCTTAAGAATTTTATCATTCTCTATTTATCTTAAAGCAGTGCTCATAAAGAGGTATAACTATTATCAGGGTGTGAGTATATAATAGGGTTTTGATGTCCCTGTTACATTATGGTCATAACATTCCTTTTATAAGAAAGAACAGACTGGTTTATCACTCCAGTATAACCAGGCAAGGCACTTGGAAAGCTTCAGTCAGTCTTAGAAGGCAATGGTGTCCTCTTTAGTAAATAACTACTTCTGTGTGCTAAGTAGTGTGATCCTTAAAGTTCCCACTGGAACCAAATTCTTAGCTCAGTTCTGAAAATACCACTAATTGATTGGGGAAATCCTAATATGAAATGATTGAATTGACTAGATTTTGGGTGTTTCTCTGAACAACATCTTACTCTACAACTTTGTGGTATGTCTGGACCAGAAGTGAAACCACTCCATAGCGAGAAGGTAATAAGGGTGTTTTTCTCAATACACAAATTGGCCATTTTGACTCATTTTCGGTGGATGATGGAGTCTCACTCACTTATTTGTTCTTTTACTCATCCCTCCTATCACCAAGAACCAACTTTTTTCTGACAATTTCCCAAGGATCAACTTACAGAGAAGTGCGCATTTGCCATTCAAGACATCACTTCTTGGCTTGGCTAAGGCGATCATCATGAATGCAAGTACCTGAGCTTATTTGTCATGCTGGATGCTGTGCTGGCTGTCTGCTCCAGGGCATCCAACTTGGCTCAGGCCACCTACACACCAGACATCTGATCCTTTCTCATCTGAATCCCAATCCATACAGGTCCAGCTTTTTGGTTCTGTTTCCCAACCCATTCTCAATTTCTGGCTTTTTATCTAAATTTGGCATTTAGACATTCTCCAACAGGCTTGGCTGTTCCTCTTGCTCACATTGTGCTAGAAAATGTAATAGAAAACCCATATTCACTCTGCAACCATAGAAACCAGCCCTAATGCTAGCCTTTTAGTAGCTGTGTCAACAGGAGCAACCCCCAGAAGTGTGGGGGGGAGGAAAGTACATAGAGCCTGTGGGTCAAATTGAAGTATAAAGGTCAAAGATAGTATTGAATTTCTATGGACAGCTCAGTGTGGAGAATTAAAATAAAATAATAAGGGTTTGTTACTTATTTCCTTTAACATTAAGTTGCAGCTGTGAAATTTTAACACCTGTAACTAGCATTTTTAATCAACATGAGAAATGGGACATAACCATTTCTAGATTAATGTGAAAATCCTCTAGTTTTAGAAAGGAAACTTATTCTGCTATGAGAATTCTTTATCCAACCCTCTTGGAATTGACATACTACAAACGTCACCTTATCGTGGCATCTCTATCCAATGACAAGAGAAGTTTCGTGTTGGTAAAAGATGGAAGAACCCATTTCTGATTGTTGACTCAGCACTTTGGTAATACAACACCAGTTTAATACACAATTAGCAAAATTAGGCTCCATTCCCTCACTTAAACCTCCTGCCTACCGAAGATGGCTGCGTCATTAGCCTGACAAAGTTGAGCCAAGGGACTCCGGGCTACACTGAGCAATGCCAAGCTTTCCTGCTCTTCTCCCCACCCGTGCCCTACTTCTTGAGAATTTAATTTTCACCTTAATAGAGGGAGCAAGCATTTAAAAGAATTTCCTCTAGAATGGGTAATATTCAGAGATTACACTGGCTGTCTTAACCCTGAGAGAGCTATTCATTTAGAGGGTCAGGATCTCCAAAGGATTAAATGGAGTAAAGAATATAAAAATGCTTTATAAAGTGTAGATTTTATAGGCAGAAAGAATGAGTGCACATGTTGAATTGGGCATCACCATTAGGTAAATCCTGTCGGGGCTCCAAGGTACGGTTCACGTTCCCTCTATGAAGAAGCTTACAGTGGGTTCCAGTACTTCTCTCACTTCTGCTGCCCTACAGAGCCATGATTTGATATTTCACATGCATAACCTAGCACATGGCCTGCCTATTTTCTTTCAAACCCCTGCGGGCAAGTACCGTGTGTCCCCCACAAAATAGGCACTGGATGTTTGTTGACTAAGGGATCATGAAGAGATACATTTATCGGGACAGGGAATTTCTAGACAGTCACATCTGATGCATTCATGTTCTTCCAGCCCACCTCACCTCTGCCTTTAGACTTGCTGACACTGACATCCCAGGGTAGTTGTGAGCATCACAATAGTAGATAATGTAATCGGAAATTTATTATGAACTATATACAGCACACTGACTGCAAATAATTAATGTGGCAGGTAATGATGACAAGTCCCAAGCAGAATCTGTGTTTATGTCAAATTTAGATGATATATCAAACATCAGTTAAGTTGAGTAGAATTTCCTCCAGACAAGAGGCAGTAAGGTGGATTTTCTGGGATTCAGAAAATCTGAGTTCAACTTCTATATTTGCCATTGGCTTTGTGTCTAGTCTGAGCTTGATGTTTTTTTCTCTTGTGAAATTAGGTAGTTGGACAGATTGATTTCTAAATTCTCCTTTGATTCTATAAGTAAATAAAATGTTGTAAGATTTAGCATCTGATCATTTCATTTTCATAAAATGTGGCTGGGCAAACAGTAGGAATAGCTTCTAGGAAGTCCACCATCATGTTTCTTTTCCCCTAGTTCGATTAGGTTGGAAAAGAAAAGCAATTCATTAATATGATCACTTTGATTCCAGTCTTGTTCCAGAAGGTTCACATAAACAAACCTCCACAACAAAATAAAAGCATACATGAGATAAAAAGATGCCAATTTCTCAAGTTTAAATACAATCTTTGATTCTGGAATTCTTGTGATATTGGATTCCATCTATTAACATAGATTATTACAAAATTATTTTTTAGCCGAGCCCTTGCTGGGTGTGTGGCTCCAAGGAAGAGAGATACTTGGCAAGAGAACAAGAATTAACATTTCAGTGCAAGGAATCTTGGTTAAATCTAAGCAGATATTTCATGAGAAAACTATGCAAAATCGCCTCAGTATAAGAGCTTAGGGGAACGATAACATTTCAGGCTGGGATGCTCAGAGAACGCTTTACTGAGGAGTTTGATATTAAGTTCGGATGTATTAAAGAATGTAAAATGTACATTGAGTAGGGGATGCCAAGAATAATAGTGCAAAGGTGAAAACATACAAAGGACGTTTTTCTGACAGTTAGTAAAGCAGCCAGAATGCAGAAGGTCAGATATGGTGGTGGTGGAAGATAAGGCTTGAAAAACAGTTTAGCCCTAACTGAGGATGACATTGAATGACACTGAACGGATGAACTTCAAAGAATTTTATCCTTTGGGCAATAAGGAGTACATTCAAACTTTTTAAAATGATAGCAATGGATTGAAGTGTTTTATTTTTAAAAAATTTCCATCATTCATCAGAATGAGTTTAAAGAGGAGAAAGTGACAACAAGCACAAAAATTAACATATTATTCCCAAAGTCCAGGTCTGCATTGACAAAATCCTGAACTTGCTGGATGGCGGTAGGAATTGGAGAAAAGGAAGAGAAGCAAAATAATGGGAAGAGAGAATTGTAGGTAGAAGCAACAGGCGAGGGGAACAAGGCAAAGGTCTGTAAGGATTTAGGTCTGGGACACTGAGCAAATTAGTGGTACTTTTATAAAGAAGAGGAAGTGCAGGAGAGTAAACATATTTTGAGGAGCCTAATGGGGTCTTCAGTATTTTAGACAGTGAATTTGGATAGCGGGAATAGAGCTTAAGTGGAGGTAAGTATGAGTCCAAGCGCCAGGAGGGGGTCTTCTCTGAATGAGAGTAGGTATCACAGTAAGGGCATTCTGGGGGTTGAGAGCAGGAGTGCTAGTCAAACCTGCTTTGCGTTCACCAATGTGTGAACCGGGCCCTGAGGCAGGAGGGCTTGGATTTTGGGCAGAACCTCCAGGCTTTATCTCCCAGTCCCACCGCTTGCTGGCTACTTGACTTTAAGTAAATGACTTCACCCCCTGTGCCAGTTTCCCCTCCTGTAAAAAGAGACAGTAATAGTGCCCTACCATTAGTATTCAGTAAACAAATCTATATAGGGTGTTTAGGATGCTTGGGAACACCAGCCTTCACAATCCCAACGTCCGGGACAAGCTGGGCCTGGAGCGCTTTGTGGCCATGAACCGGGGCATCAACAAGGGTGGGGACCTGCCTGAGGTGCTGCTCAGGAACCTCTATGACAGCATCTAAAATGAGCCCTTCAAGATTCCTGAGGATGATGGGAATGACCTGACCCACACCTTCTTCAACCCGGATCGGGAGGGCTGGCTCCTTAAGCTGGGAGGGGGCCGGGTGAAGATGTGGAAGCTGTACGGGTTTATCCTCACAGACAATTGCTGCTACTATTTTGAGTACACCACGGACAAGGAACCCCGCGGGATTATCCCCCTGGAGAATCTGAGCATCCAAGAAGTGGATGACCCCCGAAAACCGAACTGCTTTGAGCTTTACATCCCCAACAAGGGGCAGCTCATCGAAGCCTGTAAAACAGAGGCGGATGGCCAGGTGGTTGAGGGGAACCACATGGAGTACGGAATCTCGGCCGCAACCCAGGAGGAGAAGGAGTGAATCAAGTCCATCCAGGCAGCCGTGAGTGTGGACCCCTTCTATGAGATGCTGGCAGCAAAGAAGAAGCAGGAGCAGCCCTGACCCACCGCCCCCAACCCCATTATTTATTAGGGAGCTACCCTACCCAGGTGGCCAGACCCCTGGGCCCCGGGGCTGTGGATCCTGGTTCTCCAATCCTGGTTCTCTGTTTGGAAAATTCACCACCTCTAGCTCCTCTCTCATTATTTGTAATTAAAAAAAAAAATTAAATTAACTTTTCTAAGATTTGATTTCTCCTGTGTATAATCAGGATTGTAATAGTATTAATTTATAGAACTGTGAGAATTAAACACGAAAAAAGTACACAAAACTCTCAGCAAAATGCCTAGTTGGTAGCAAGAGCTCACTTTTGAATAACCACTTAATTCAATTATCCAGTAAATATCTATCATGCTCCCACTGCATGCCAGGCACTCTCCTAGTAACTGGGAGCATGACAGTGAAGGAAACACAGTGAAGGCACTCACATCTTACTGGGGAGAGGCCAGCAATCTCATGTCATGTGAAAAAAAGAAAGCAGGTCCAGGGCATTGAGAAGGATGCGCGTGGGCTTAGACAGAGTGGTAAGGAAATACGTCCCTGGAGAGGTGAGATTGGAGCAGAGTTTCAGCTGAATGCAATGAGGGGAAACCCAAGCAGTAAACGTGCATGGGGTGTGACCCCGGGTGGGGTGGGTCGGGAGGATAGTTTCCAGACAGAGCCAACCACACATGCGCTGGTGCCTTGTGGTCTGGAGGACCGCTGGGCTCGGGGAGGCTGGGCCACCGAGGAGGATGTAGAGGGAGGTGAGGTCTGATGAGAGCAGTTCTTGGAAAACAGTGCGGTCCAACAGAAGTAAGATGCCAGCTGTGTATGTAATGATGTTAATGTTTCTAGTAGCTACATTTCTGAAAGTAAGAGAAACAGGTGGAATTAACCCAATGTCACCAACACATTCTGTTAAAACGCGATCGTTATAAAAACTATTAACCAGAAATGTATAATCTTTTTTCTTTCTTTCTTCCATTTTGTGTACTATATCTTTCAGACCTCGTGGGCACTTTCCATTTAAAACACATCTCAATTCAGACCAGTCACATTTCAAGTACTCAGTTGCCACATGTGGCCCATGGCTACCATCCTGGGTGGTACCAAGATAGCACAGAGAGTGTAATAGCTCATGGTAAGGAATCTGGATTTTATTCTAGGAGGAATAGGAAGTCGTTGGGGGTTAGAGGGCTGGGGGAAAGTGTGTGTGTGTTTATGTGTGTGTGTGTTGCAGGGTGAGGGATGGGGAATATCATGATTTGATTTCATCTTTAAATTGTCACTCGATAGGTGGCTCACCAAGTATAAATCTTACTTCTCACACTTGGTTAAACAAAAAATATCTCCTAGACTTACTTCTTTAAAATCTCATTAAACCCAGTTCCAAACTCTTTTTGTTAAGTGGATGAGAAATTTATTTCCAAACATTTTTGTGATTCCACTTCCTTTTTTTTTCCTTCTTTCAACATTTTTAACTCATGAATTCAGTGTTTCTGTGGTTGTTGGAGTAGAGCAGGTAGTCAGTGCCAAAGCATGGGAGTCCATTCCAAGCACCAGTCTACTCTGGGTGTTATTGAGATGCCCATTTCCAGAGCCCAGGTATTCCCAGAAGTCTGTGGCTTCCATCCCATCTACGGCACAAGTACGTAGCAGAGTGGGAGGCTGGTATCCTGGTGCCCTGCCTGCCTAGTGCACCTTGCAGAGTCCTGTCACACTTTCCAAGGAGTTCTTTATGTTATGAGCTACACTGATTTTCCTCTCCTTTCCAGGCCTGGAGACAAATTTTTCCCATTTCTCTATCTTTCCCCCCTCCCCAAAGAATACCTAGGATGATCCTTTCAATCACTCAGATTTCAAAAGAGACAGAAAGAAGGGTTGTCTTCTGCAGCTCCGGTTCTCCCACCCCCTGCCTCTTGAATCTCTGAAGCAAAGAATTTGAATGGGTTTGACTACCTGCTCAGAACAAATGAATGAGAAATAAAGGGAACAAATGCAAATTAGCACCTCCGTGAATTACCTGCCACACCAGCTCTTATTATGGCGTAGAAGACCTTTAATTGGTGGTTGGATATTTCTAACATCTCTGAACTGGATAGATTCACATCAACCAGAAGTGTGATCTACGTGAGGCTCTGCAAAAGCATAAAAAGCAAAGAAATGATTGCTAGATGATTTATTCACTTCTGATTTTCTTCATGTTTAAATCTTGCTCCTCAAAGTGAGATCCTTGAACCATCAGCGTTGGCATTCTCTGAGAGTTAGAAATGCAGCTTCCCAGGTACCCCCACAGTTCTAAGAATCAGAAGCCACATAGTAACAAGATTCCCCAGGTGAGCAATGTGCACACTCAAGTGTGAGGAGCTCTGATCTAAGACACAGTGACTCTAATTTAGAGCTTAGATTTGTTGTCAGCCAGTGACTCTTCCTAAATTAAGCCATCAAAGGTAATAGCCAGGGGCGGAGCAAGATGGCGGAGGAGTAGGAGACCTGGATTTCATCTGGTCTCAGGAATTCAGCTGAATAGGGATCAAACCATTCTGAACACCTACGAACTCAACAGGAGATCGAAGAGGAGAGTAGCAACAACTCTCTGAACAGAGAAGCGACCACTTACTGGAAGTCATCTTCCATCCCTTCATTGTATCAACCCTTATTTTGTACATCTATGTTTTTCTTCCTTTAAAATTTTAGGAGGCACTTTTTTCTAACAGACCAAAGGTAATAGCCAGGTGCCTGTAATGTGTAAGGTGCTGAACTTAGGAACTGCAGGGACGCATAACAATGTAAGACAGTCTTGGCCTTCAAGGAGCTCATGGTCTCATCGGAAAGATAAGATACAAACACATGAAAAGTGAGTAAGCATCTAACAGTTCAGTCAATAGCATGTCAACGGGAGTTTATCATAGCAAGGTGTTTAGGGGATAGGGAGGACTTCAGCCAAGTTTGAAAGATGGGAAGGATTTATCGCTCCAAATTATAGAACTTTATTCTCTTTGTATTTAAGGTCACTGGGAGAAAAAAAAAAAATCCCCTGTAATAAAGAATTACAAGCCAGAGGCAGACCACATTTCTGAGAAAAGCAATAAAGTGTGTTTCTCTATATACAAACTTAAGCATGCCATTAGAAAGGCTCCATAAGATGACACTTGCCTGCCAGATTTCTCTTTTCCTTGAGGCCTGTTTGGTGGCAGAGTGCTGAAGAGAAATAGCCTACAACATATTCTTGTAAGTAACAGCTGTGTGTCCTTGCAAATGGGGGGCACATCTCAAACGTCGGGCCACACCTATTGTTTCCAACCAATGTGGGCAGTTTGCAGAGATAGAAATTGAATATTCCATGACTATACATATGATATTCTTTGTAAGCTAAAGTCTTCTATTTACTTCAACAGAAAAATCTTGAGAGGAATGGAGGGCACAGCTCTTCCTGATGAGCTTGTTCAGAGGTTCAAGGAATCAGAGGTATTTGGTGATGATGGTAAGGGCCCCAAAGTTGGAGCCACAGAGCAGACCAGAAAAAGATGCTATGGTTTTCCCCATTTGTGCTCTTTCTTCCTCAGTATTAATAAAACTTAATGGAAAGTCCTACCTTTTGTTGAACTCATAATCTTATTTTAGCATTTTAATGATTATTCTTTATGACTTATAGGGGCCACATAGCCCATAATGCACAATTAGAGGTAGCATGCCCTTTCCAGGGTCAATGGCTCTACACAACTTTTGTACATATGATTGGTGTATTATACTTTTATTATTTGATTAGCTTTGGCAATCAGGAATTTAAGTCATAATTGAATCATGTCAAGTACATTTACATTGCACATGAATCCAAGAAAAGAATGTGATGAGTACACCATAGGTTTAATTCAGGGTTATCTAATTGTTTTATCCTAAAATACAGCTCCTCTCATCTCGCTGAACCCACACACTAAATTAGGGACTTCTAGCTGCCAGAATTCATTTGTGTTCGTGGATTTTCACTTTGAAAACTTCCAAAGGAGACCAGGAATCCTGCTGATAGCAGAGTAAGCCTCAGCTATGAAAGTCAAACTGGTGATAAATATGAAGAAAACCTTAATCAGTTTTAATGAATACAAATAGCATAATGCCGGGATAAGGGGAGTCCAGGGAAATGTTTAGCATGGTTCGTGGGTGGAATTCAACAATTTTTTAAAAGAGAAACTGTTGGAGAAAAGGGCTTCTGATTGTGGTAAACAGTAATGGTGGAGGATTTATTCATGCTTATAGAATACGGCTTTCAAGGCTCAGGCTTTTAAAAAAAAAATACCTTCTCTATTCAAAGCAGCATGAACTTCCATTGAGCCATGGAGTGAGTAACTGTCAGTTGGAAAGAATGGCAAACTGAGCTCTGTCCCCAAAGCTAGTCCAAACAAAGGAGAGAAGCCGAGTGCACACTGGTTAGGCAGGTTCTTGATTTAGACTTCCTGGGCTCAGATCCTGGTTTTTCCAGTGTGTTCCAACACTCGGAGAAAGCCTAGCTCTGTTGGATTTACTGAGAGGCGGTCATGTGTGTTTTCTCTGCTCTACCAGACAAGTTACTTTGTGTCTCTGTGACCCTGGTTCCCCATCTGTAAGAGGAGACGGTAATAACAATTCTGTGCCTATTAGAAGAGTATCTATATAATGTAAATATATATACACATATGTAAATGTACATATATGAATATGTTTATTACATATAGATACACATATCTTAGAAGAAGGCCTGGTATATACACTGCAGACATTGGTGTTTGTTCTTATTGATGTGGTTGTAATAATAATAATAATAATAATAATTGTTATTGGTGTTGAGTTATAACTGAACTGGCATTACAGGAAAACAAATTAACAGCATGACCCCATGGAGTACAACTGTTTCTATGTCTATTAGTTTCCTTAGGATGTTAAAAATATGGAGAAATGGCTTTCAATGGAGATCTTGAACTGCCAGCCATGGGTTAGAAATGCAAAGACTTAGCCAGCGGGAGAAATGGCAGTGCTTAAGGTATTTGAGGAAGGGCCCAGAGAAGATGATGTCTAAATTGAGCTCTTAAGGATGAGAAGAAGTTAGCTGAGCAAAGGTAGAGATGGAGGGCATGTACAGAAGTCCAGAGGCAAGGGAAAGTATTGCTTTTTTAGAGAATGCAAGTAGTCGGACTTCACTGGAAGTGGCAGCAGGATAGGTACAAGGGTGGTGGGAGAAGAAGCATGCAAAGAGCAAAGAGAAGGCTGTGAACAGCTCCTATGTCATGCCAAGGACTCTACACTCATCCCAAGGCTGATGGGAAGCAGGTGAACGATTGCACATAGGGAAGTAAGATGGAGCCATGATCAGCTCCGTGCTCTTGACCTATCATGCTGGCCACAATGTGGTGAATGGTTTGAGGAAAATGGTTTGAGGAAAAATATTAGAGAGAAAACTGTGTTTGATTTCCTGAGAAGCAGTGTGTCTGTCTCTACTGTCTTCCTGGGGAGTTCTCAAGGGCAATCATAACTATACACGACTCACAGCTAGCCTCAACTGTTTAGAGCCTAATCCTTATATGAGGTGGGACCTCCCTGCAGTGACAATGAGAACACAAAAAAGTAGGAAGATTGGACAGATATTTAGTGGGTGGAGCTGATGATACCTTGTGGTAGCTTGAATGAGGGGTACAAGAGGCCAGGGGGAGCCAAGATTGATGCCTGGGGTTCCAACTTGACAACAGGATCCAACCCTCACCTTCCATTCCCCAGGAGTGCAAAAGAAAAAGTGGGGAGTTATCCCTCTACACTTCTGAATTCTGGACTTTATAGGGACAACCTGTGTTCAACCTTGGAGAGTAGTATCAGGAAAATCATGCTGTGGACTCATATCCTCTATCTTTACGTTTATACAGTGATAGGTTCAGATGTAAAGAAATGTGAAAGACAGACAAAATTGAAAAGCTGTGATCAGATTTCTCCAATGGTTAAAAAGGAGTCTGTGGAATTCCCAGAAATTAAGATACCCAGACCCTATAATCTACCCAGTAGGTTCAAAGCAAGTCAACTCCCTGGAGCTAAAAGAAATATAGTTGCCATCTGACAGGTGAATAAGCAGTGTCGCAATGAAAGGAAGAAAACGAGGGATTAGTCTAAACTCTGGGGAGGAAAATAATTTCCAGGGTTGACAGACAGTCAAAGGCAATCCAGGAAGATAGATGAGCCAAGTCCAGTAAATTGTAGTGTAATCCTCGCGCCAGAGACTGCTCTGACATGAATGACTGGTATATATTCTAGGAACTTATCACAGAGCCTCCAACCAGAAATCTGCCTACATACACCCATGCTAGCTCTTAGAGAGGATGCGTGGAGGAGGAAATGGGACGGGTGATTAGGGGAATATATTTGTCTGGGTTCTCTACAGAAACAGAAACAATATGAGAAGTGAGTAATTAGAAGGAATTAGCTCACATGATTATGGAGGCTGAGAAGTCCCAAGATCTGCAGTCAGCCAGCTGGCGGCCGCTGGTCTAGTTCCAGTTTGAGTCTGATTCTGAAGGCAGTAGAAGACAGCTTGTCTTCCATTTGAAGACCATCAGGCAGAAAGAGAAAATCCTCTCTTACTCCACCATTTTGATTCTATTCAGGCCTTCAGTAGATCAGACGAGGCCCACCTCATTAAATTAGAGCAATCTGCTTTACTCCCGTCTATGGATTCAAATGCTACTTTCATCCAGAAACACCTTCGGAGACGATCGCGTTTAACTAAATATCTGGGCATTCTGTGGTCAAGGTGACACATAAAATGAACCATCACAAGTCTGGCGGTCTCCACACTCTCCATTTAAATAGGACAACTCTGGTTGGATCCTCCCGGTGGGATTTGACTTGAAGAAAGGGTGCTGTCTATAAAGGAAAATTTGCGGGACACTTCTAGAGCTCAAATCACCAAAGCCCTTAACACTATTTCCTGACAAGAGTAACTTGCCACTTGCTTGTTTTCAGTCTCCTAGATGCACCTGCCAGTGGCGATCTCCTTCTCGTGTCCAACGCCTGCTCCGTACGGTGCATTCAGCTGGACGATCCTCACCTTGCCTATTCCTTTGGGTTCCCTGGGTCCTGCCCGGCATCTTTCCTGCCTGACCGAGGCTTCTTAAGACAGGCAGCTTCTCCGCCAGAGGCATGAGTCCATCTCTTAGAACAAGTTTTTGTTGCAGAATTCACCCTTCCGTGTGCACTGTATTATGATGTCATCACTTCCAACGATTACCTGATTATGAAGAAGGCTATCACAACTAGAATCAGGGGCTTGCCTTTGGAAGACAGTGGGGCTGCCATTAGAAGAACGCCAGTTCCTCCTGAGATCTTCCCCTGGATCTCCTGCTAGAGGTAATAAGAGGAAACGGAATAGGATTTCAAGTCAAAAGACATGCAGGGAAAACTTGGCCAGATTCTAATTTTCTCACCACTTTATTTCCCATTTAGCATTGCGGCAATTCTTATAAACCACCCCCACAGGTATTTAGGAAGGTAAACGGGGAAAAAACAGCAAACATATGCTCCGCGAGGATAGTGTTTCACTTGGATGGGCATAACTACCCAAAGGAATGTCATTTTTAAAGAACACCATGAGGTAATTAAGTTTATGTTACAAAATAAATATGTATAAATCAGATATTACTGCCGACCATATTCTAGGAAAGGCCAGCGAGACCAGGTGCCAAAGGTTTAGGCCAAAGCTGTGGAAGAAATACTTAAGATGAAAAAGATGGTATCTATAAACTTAATTTTTCCAGGGGTGTGGGGAATGACTGCCATCAATCAATTTTAATGGTAGATTTCTTTGGCTCTTCTGAACACCACTGAATTAGGTTATCAAGGTTTGCCAGGAAGGGGTAGGTAATTAGAAAAAGGATAGAACTTTCTAATCCCATAAAGGTGGATGCTCTTGTAAAAATAATTACTTTGCTGACTTGGGCAGAATGGTTTACCTAGACGGAATGTAGAGCCTAGCAGCAGGTTTTATTCCGTGGTGGCCATGGGATTCCTACGTATGAAAGTCATGTTTTAAACCACTGACCCTGTTGGGAAAAGCAGTCATGTGCACTCAGTCTTCCCAACCCCTGCATGGGTACATACGAATGTGCCTTGGGAACAGAACATTCCCTTTGAGCGATAAAGAGCCCTCACAGCCTGTTTGGGAATATTTGTCCCTGTTTTGGATTTGACATGTACTTCTTTGTTCTGCTTAAGTGTGTGCATAATATGGCACCCAGCCAAACCCACTTATATCTGTTCTCAGCATGGAGGGAACGGGGTCCTTCACCTGCAGCCTAACAGGGGTACCTGCACACCATCTCCATGCAGCGGCTGCATGGCGAGACATCTGGCCACAGGAGACAGCCACTAGTGAAGCTGATCTGTGTCTTAGTGGCTATGTGAGTAAAGCATTGTTCCATGCGGTGCCTGTGTGAGTCATGTGTTTCTTGGTACCCTGACACCTGCCAACCGTGCCGTGTGTTGGCATCTTGGGACTGCCACCTCTGATGGCAGGCATTGTTATGCTCTTTGCTATCGTCCAGGCAGGGAGACTTCACCCCTGGAGGTGTAACGGGTGTCATTTGTTCAACGGTCCTCACACTATCTCTAGCGGCAGTACAGATCCTACAGAATCTAAGGACTGGTTTGAACAAACAGCTAAGGGAAAGCATGGCGTCATCTTCAGCTTGCCTATTGGCCAGCAGGGAGCTCCCCTGTGGCTCTGGGAGCCCAGAAGTCCTCCTAAGAAACAACAAATTCTCTGATGCTGCTGGTGGTGTTATCCATGTGCTTCACAGCTTTGGGCTTTTCATTCTTTGTATTAAAATAATAGCATGCTTTTAGTGTTACTGCATTTTATTGTGATGAAATGAATATGTGCATGCAGAGCCTGAGACCAGGTTTGTCTGCAGACGGTTTATTCCAGAGGAGGAGGGAGCGGATGGGAAGGGTGAGACAGAAGGAGAAAGGACTGATGCAAAAGTCTGTGAGGCACGGGTGACCCCAGCGCTGCCAGGACCAGGTCTGTGCGGTGAAGAGCCAGGGGTCAGGTGCCGAGACCTGCTGAGGGACCCTAAAAATGCACCCCTGCATTGTCCACCTGGGGGAGGCAGGGTCAGAGGATTCATCTGAGGGCTCTGTCCTCGCTGGTTAAGGGCGACCTGCTGCCGGAGACATGGAGAAGCCTCTCAAGAGATGTGTCCTGCGCTGCCGCCAGGGTTTGAATGAGGATTTGGGGTGGGTCATAGAGGTGTCTCACTGATGCTTCATAGAGAAATTTGGAAAGCACCAAAAAGACAAAGATTTCGTTTTAATCATAATCACCCATTATCTCACCACCAGAGAAAAGCCACTGGCCAACGTCCTAACATCATTCTAAAGAGGCATGTTTTTTTTTTTCTTCTAATCTCACATTTCATAGCTTCTTTTTCACTGAACACTTTTCTATCTCCAATATATATTTTCATGTTGAGAAATAGTCTTCTTGGCACTTTTTTATATGGTTGAACACCATTCCACTCTTCAGACATGCTAAATAACATCTCTAATTTGCATCTTTTTCTCCTTGTTGGTTGTTTAGACTGTTTCTGATCTTCTGCATTAAAACAAACAAACAAAACCCTGCCTCGTGGTACAGTTGTTCAAGCACTCCTTTAGCATTAACCCACAGCAGTAAAATTCCCAGGTCAAATATATAAAGTATACACATTTTAAGGCTTTTAGTCCTAATTAGCCTCCAGAAAAGTTGTAACTATCCCCCACTGATGTGTAAGAATCCCCATACTCGCCACATCTGAGCCTATTATTATAGTTTCTGACTTCTGGCAATCTAAGATATGATTATTTTTTACAATTAATTATTGTAAGATATTTTGTCTTATTTTAAAATTTAACTCATGTACCTCTATCTCTAGTGAATTTGAAAATTTTTCACAAGTTTGTTGACAATTTTTATGTTTATCTTTGTGAATTGTTTATTAATATTATTTGCCCATTTTTCTGTCCAGGGCTTCATCTTTTTTTTATTAACTTGTAATTAATCTTTTCCATATATTAATGCAATTAAAAATGAAATACATATCCAGCCAAAATATGGAAGCAACCTAAGCGTCCATTGATAGATGAATGGATAAAGAAGATATGGTATGTATACAAAATGGAATATTACTCAGTCATAAGAAAGAGGTGCCTGGGTGGCTCAGTCAGTTAAGCATTTGCCTTCAGCTCAGGGCATGATCCCAGGGTCCTGGGATCAAGCCCTACATTGAGCTCCCTGCTCAGCAGAGCATCTACTTCTTCCTCTGCCTTTACCACTCCACCCTGCTTGTGCTCTCCCTCTCTCTCTCCAATAAAAATAAAATAAAATAAATCTTAAAAAAAAAGAAATAATGAAATCTTGCCATTTGTGACAACATGGATGGGCCTAGAGTGGAATAAATGACATAAGCCAGGGAAAGACAAATACCATACGACTTCAATTTCACTTATATGTGGAATCTAAAAAACAAAAAACCAAACAACAACAAAAGAGAGAAAGAGACTCATGAATATAGAGAACAAACTGGTGGTAGCCAAAGGGGAAGGGGTGGAGGGATGAGCAAAATGGGTAAAGGGGATTAAGAGGTACGAACTTCCAGTTACCAAATAAATAAGCCACAGAAGTGAAAAATACCTCATAGAGAATACAGTCAGTAATCATACTGTATTCCACGTAACATGGTGAGCATTTTGTAATGTATATAATTGTCAAACCATTATGTTGTACAGCCGAAACTAATTTAATATTAAACGTCAAGTATATCTCAAATAAAAACTTTAAAATAACTAAATGAATATATATTGTTATATTCAGATTTCTCTTATTTACTCATTAATGGGGCTTTTTGACATTTAAATTTAACTTTTTATGTAGTTGAATCTTTCTGAGGTACTTTATCTCAGATACTCTGAGTTATTTATGATGATGCATGATCCGTGATATGATGTCCTGCAGCTAGTAAGGCAACTGCAGATTGGAACTCAGTTCTGATAGCTAAGTGTCTTTCGTTTCCAAAACCCCTATAAGTCTTTCTGAATTATATTTTTGGCTACCGTGACCCAAGATTTATGATCGATCTTTAGTGAAATGTTACTATAATGAGATTACGGTATCTTTATTGATTGCAAACTGCTCTATTGAGCTGATGTATGGATGGTGGGTGAACCTATCCTCTCTACACAACCTCCCATTCTCAGCTTTGTTGGCATAAAATACAAAACGAGAAGGAATAAAACTTGATACAAACACAAAAGAATCCATATAGTGACTTCACATATATTTATGCTAAAATAAATACAACATCCGGGATGATCATATCTTAGAAAAATATATAAACCTTGAATAGTGTAAATGGAAGGTCTGACAGTAATATGAGAAACAAGCGATGGAGAAAAATCACATTATCTAGATAAGGTGTTACTTCAGGAAATGGACCATCTGGCTCTGAAACAGAATGCTTTTGTAATGAGAAAAAAATTGGCCAAGACAGAGTAAGAATAATGACAAATCAGAAAAAGAGGGCACTAATACAAAGAATAGAGAGATTGTCAAGAAGAGATATCACAAGAAAGAAGACATTCACCCTGCAGCTTTAGAGAGACATGAATGACAAGTTCTTTTATGAGACCCTCTCACTGGAATTACACAATGCACAAACGCTTACTGAGCCCAACTAAGTGCCGTGACTAAGGTACTAAGGCTTAAAGCATCAGAGAATGATGTGAGCCTTCCCACAGGGAAATAACATCTAGTGAGAGAGACAGGTGGTAAAATAACTATCATACAGAGCTGAATGAGAAAACCAACAGAGAAATACACAGCACAACATGGAGATGCTGAAATGTGCAGTTGGGTGGGTGAATCAGGGAAGGCTTAGTTGAGTAGGTGGTATTGGACCTGAGGCTTGAGAAATGAAAGGATTTTGATAGGAAGAAAAATAACTCTGCACTGGAATAACATCTTAGAAGAAGGCAAGAGCATGTGAAAATGCAGGAACACTTTTGTTGAGGGTCTGTTGAGTAGCTTAACGTGAGTAGAACAGAAGGTACACAGAGGCATACAGTAGGAAATGGAGCCAAATAAAGTTTAGTTATGGCTCTTTTGAGTGCATGTGATAGAAATCCAAATTAAACTAGTGTTAGCCAAAAGAAGCCAATGGAAATATACCAGGTAATTTATTTCATGGATTGCCCAAATAACAGAGAGTTCATGGGGACCTGTGAGTCTCAGAAACAATGAGAAACCGTTCCTTAAACACCATGGCCACCTCATTCTTTTCTCTTTCCTCCCAGAATGGTGGCCTCACACCTCTCTGATTGGCGTGCTTGCAGTGACCCACATAGTCATGAGTTTTACATGCTATAGCTTTGGCCTTATTGACCCAGCTTGGGTCAGGCACCCCACTCATGGGCTGAGTCACGTTAGTCAGGGACAGGGAAAGACACCTCCTGCGAGAAGAAGGGGTGTGTGTGTGGGTGGGGATGTGGAGCTATAGAGAGAATTCCACAGATTTCTCCTGCAAACAGGTAATGGCAACACTATCATTACTTGTGGAAGCCAGTTGGTTTCCTTGGTGTGGTAGGTTTGGTTTAGATAACCTATCTACCAAATACCGGAATTTGTCTGTCAGTCATTCTTTCAAGTAATAACTAGTAGTCCATGAAAAATGTGTCTAGTTTAACTTGTAACTTAAATAATCACATAAGGGTTTATTCTTGAGGCAACCGTCGAACTTTGGGTAGGTAGCAGAAGTACTTTATGCCTACTCCTTATTTTATTACAGAGAATATTTAAAAAGCACATATGGTTACCTTTAGTAAAATTAATAATTTTTACTGCTTTGTCAAGGTCATTCCTGAATGCAACCGGCAAATGTTTACTGCAAGTGTGTGGCAGAGAAGAATTCAACGTTTGACGCCATTGCCAGCCATTGTAACCACCATTTGCTTTTGTACCATCATTGCAGATGTCAACAAAGTGAAAAAGGTAAATAATGTATGTTATTATGAAAACAATTTTGACTACAATACCTTTCTGCGATACAGTAATGGCATAAATGATGTGGTGTTGGTTTCAAGGATAACTCGGTGGCATCACCTAATCTTCAACCATAGACTGCCTCCCCTGTTGGTCCCAGGAGGAGTTGTGGGTTCTGAAAGGAGGTTGGCTCCTCAGAGTGCACAGTTCATCTCTCTCAACTTCCCAGTTCTCTATTCTCACTAATGAATCTAAAACTGATCCACAGGAACAGAGTGGTTAAGACCAGGCATTCTGGGGTGCACCTGGGTGGCTCAGTTGGTTAAGGGCTTGATTCTTGATTTTGGCTCAGGCCATGACCTCAGGGTCTTGAGATTGAGCCCTGTATTGGGCTCTGCACTCAGGAGGGTGTCTGCTTGAGAATCTCTCTCTCCCTCTGTGCCGCAGCCCCCCCATCTTGCTTGTGCATGCTCGCTTTCTCTCTCAAATAAATAAAGAAATCTTAAAAACAAAAACAAAAACAAGCATTCTAAATTCAGGCAATCTTGTCAGTGTCCTATTAACTATAACCTTGGGCTATTCAACCTCTCTGTTCCTGCCTCAGGTTTTGAATTTGTAAAATGGAGGCAATCAGTGGGTTGTTTGGGGGACTAAACGAGTTAAATCATATAAAGTACTTAGAACTCTTATGAATGTTATAAGCTATCAGGAAGTGTTAGTTGTTGTCATTGGTATTATTGAATAATTTACTCCTGTTAGTGAGATTTGCATGTTAACCAGGAATATCTTGTGCAATAGTGTTGAATGGCCAAAATGGAATTTCAAGCACAGTCAACAAGCAGGTTATTTTTTTTTTCTTTTCTTTTAGGATCTTTTTTTTGGGAGAGTAGAGGTTTTAGAGCCCCTGAAACCATCCATGTAGTTCTAATTACTCATATTAAATGACTGTGTTAATAAGCTCATTCTTAACGTTCAGCCAATACTATACTCCCAGAGAATTCACGAGGAGGTAGTTATGTCTTTGTTCAGTTTTTATGCTCTACTAACATTTTCTACTAAATTGCTCACCCAGCAATTTGCATATGGTCAAGGCCTGAGAAGTGCATATAAACCATGGATCCTTAAAAGAGAAACATTCATTTGCAAGCGAACCGTTTCTTGGAAAAAAAAGAATTCTCTAACAGCAGTATCTCCTGAATTTCACTGAACAAACCGAATAAAATTTTTCAGAAAAGAAAAGAAAACTTGAAATAACATGGGTCTTCTGGCTATAACTCCCAGCAGCACACAATTTGAGAAAGCTATCACTCCCCAGCCCCTTTGGAGTCTGAAAAAGCAGCTGTTCATTGCGTTAGAAGAATAAAGGCTTAAAAATGATTTCCCCACAAAAAGAAGTACAGGTTGTCGCGTGCATTCATATTAGTTTCTGCTCCAGCAGAAAATGGCTTGTATAATTGTATTTTGAGAACCCTCTTGTAGAGAGAGATTTATAGTTTTTTGCTTATAAAAACCTATTTCTATTTTAAAATATAGACTCTCGGCAAGTGTCACCCTGAAGAATTGAGCCCTACTAGACTATTTTGTTACATTTTAGGGGATAAAAAAGCATGCGGCAGTTAAACTATTAAAGCCATGGCAATGGGACTGCCACTCTCAACCTCATTACTCAAGACTCTCTTTAGTTCAATTATACACCTCTACAGCTAAGGAAGATAGATGGAGGTCATTTGGGAGCAGTAAACCACAATGCCTTGAATGCAGAACTATGGTCTTAAACTGATTTACACCTTGTTCTCTAGTGTTCTACAGCGGGGGCTTGGATGGAAAGGCAGGGGCCATGATTGAAAAGGCTTTTTCTGGGTTTTAGCATCACAGTCCACGCCGGCTGGCAATTATTACCTCCATTAAATGGCAAGGGACAATGAATGTCGCCTTTATTACTTCGGTGGTAGCAACAAAACCAAACCCAACCCAAAGGGAAGTAGGGGTTCTCAGTCAGATTATCCTTTGGGGCTGGAGGAATGACCTTTACGTCTCCTATTAAGTTTTAACTTGATTGTACGCATTGGTCCAATGAGAAAGGGCTTGGGTAATTGAAAGGAGCAATTTGCTTTTCCAGCAGTGACAAAAATACTGTCATGCTGCTCTGATTTAGCTCACATATATCTCTCAGCATGAAAGATGTAAAGTGTACTGAAAGAAGTTAATTAAACAAGGCAAACCCATATGTAACTTCTCACAGAGAAATGAAAGATCTTTGTAAACTGAAGGTGAGTGTATTTAATTTTGTATAGCTCCTCTCCTTTCGTGCCCTGATTTGATTTCTGCAGCTTCTCCCCTAGCTGTTTCTTTAGGGTCACTTCGGACTGCTGTCACTACTGGGAATTAAAAAATACATTCACAAAATAATTAGCAGAAGCAGAACAAAACAAAACAAACGTGCCCATAAGAGCATCATGCTCTTCTTTCCCTTCACCTGTCTAAAGTAGAATGGGAGGATGTCTCCAGAAATATGGTTTCCACTGCTCCAAAGTTTATCTTAATGGCTCCCCAGAAACTAAACAATCTAGATCTTTCAGTTATACATGATTCCACTGGACATATATCCCCAGCGCCAAAGTGTTTCATAAAAGTTCACTTCTGAATTATAAGCTATAAAGAATTTTATTCCCACTAATATATTTTCATTTGGAAAGGAATAGATCTTTCCAAGAACCTATTTGAGGCCAGTACAGAATCAATCCTGTTTCCTTCTCAGAAGAAAATAATCATTGAATTCAAGTCATATACCAGGTCTTCTGTGACATATTTTCTGTATGTAAGTTAATCTTAAATTAGATTTTTTTTTATGAGATGGTATTTAAGAAATTCCTTAGACTCCTAACAGCTTAAAAAACAGTGGACTTATGGAACATTTCATTAACCATTTAAAGTTATCTCAGACATACTCCTGAGCTGTAGAATGTGTTTTTAAGGGCTAAACATTTTATGGCCATCCTAATGGTGCCTTATAAAAGAGCCAAAACATTCTAGGGTTCTGCTCAGCCTTTGGATTCAAAATATCTTATGGAATCAATAGAAACTGAAATGAAAAAATTTTCACATTCCGCATATTTATTAGTTTTGCCTTTGAAATCATATTATTGCTATTAGCCAAGACTCCATCCATTACATCTCTGAATATCTACTGTGTATTCCACATTCTCAGAGCCTTCCTTGTTGACCTCATTCTGTATGGCACTCCTCTTCACAGACCACACTTCAGCTGGACTGGTCTTTCTGTTCTTTGGACATGGCAAGCTTGCCCCTTAAGTGCCCTCTGCTTGGCACGCTCCTCCCCCAAATATATGTAGAACTAGTTTCTGTCCCCTTTGGGCTGAGCTCAAAAGTCCCTCCAGATGTCTTCTGTGACCCCCCTCTGTTCCAGGTCACTTCCCATCTCATTACCATGTTTATTTGTATGTTCCCTGATCACCATCTGAAATATTTTGGGTTTATTTTATTTATCCGTTTCTTACAACTTTAACATAAACTCCTTAAGTGAAAGAACCTTGTCTTCTTAATTGCTGCCAAATCTCCAGAGCTTGTAATGCAGGCATGCAAAACACGTTACCGGAATGGATAAATAATAAATTTCAGAAACCTTGGGAAACTCATAATTATTAAGAAGGTAAATATCATCATGTAGTTAAAAAAAACTGACAAATGGGGGGTGGCGCCTGGGTGGCTCAGTCATTAAGCGTCTCCCTTCTGCCAAGGTCATGATCCCAGGGTCCCAGGATCGAGCCCCTCATCGGGCTTCCTGCTCAGCAGGGAGGCCTGCTTCTCCCTCTCCCTCTGCTGTTCACCCTGCTTGTGTTCCTTCTCTTGCTGTGTCTCAAATAAATAAATAAAATCTTAAAAAAAAAAAAACCTGACAAATCAGTATAAGTAAACATTGACATTGAAACTTTCCATGAGTAATTGTTATATGGGAAAACAAGCTACAGAATAATTCATTTAGGAAGGAATATTCCTTTAGTGAAAAAAAAGAAAGCAATACATGCAATGTATTTATACATAAGTTTGTATATAAACAATGCAATTTAGAAAAAATTATAAACAATAGTAATCATTTCTGGGTGAAGGAATTACATGGGCTTTTGCTTTCTAAATTATACATATCTGTAATATTTCAATTTTTATAATGAATAATCATGTATTCAACAAATAGCTATTGATCATCTACAATGTCCAGGGACTATACTTGATGCTATTTGGAATACTAATGAACAAATCAAAGCCCCACCTTCACAGAGCTTCCATTCTATTGAGGAAAATAGATCCAATGAAGAAAAATAAAGCCCTGTTGGGACACAGAGAGAAACAGAGAGGGCTTCTGTTTTGGATAAGGTGGTCAGAGAAGACCTCTTGGATGAGGTGACATTTGAACAAAGAGTTAGGTAAGGTATGTCATTTAGAAGAGTCTAGGTTATGCTGGAGTAACCAATAACCCTAAACTTCAGAGGCTTACAATGACAATGGAGAATTCGTTTCTCACTCATAGCAATGCCCAACATGGGCTGGTGAGGACTCTGAAGACATCATGCAGTAATCCTGGACAACAAGGGCTCCACCATCTTGTAGCAGGGCCATCTGGAGCACATGACCTTCCTGATCATGACAACAAGCGAGCAGAGGGATTGCAGAGTCAAGCAACACAATTAGATTCAACTAAACCCTTCACTTAAGAGTTGTGGTGTCTAGGGCGCCTGGGTGGCTCAGTCGGTTGGGCAACTGCCTTCAGCTCAGGTCATGATCCTGGAGTCCCGGGATCGAGTCCTGTATCGGGCTCCCTGCTCAGCGGGGAGTCTGCTTCTCCCTCTGACCCTCTCCTCTCATGTGCTCTCTCGCACTCTCAAATAAATAAATAAATAAAATCTTAAAAAAAAAAAAGTTGTGGTGTTTACATGTCATTGGCTTATCATTAAAGTAATCCTCTCTGTACCTGGAAGTAAAAGAAAACCAGAGGTTAGTGGTCATTGTGATGCGAACTCAAAAAGTAAGCCACGTCAATATCTGGAGGAAGAGTCTTCAAGGAAAGGGGACAGAAACTGCAAAGGCCTGAGCTGTGCATTTGCTTGTGTTCCGTGAGGGTGGGCAATGTAGCTGAAGGACAGTAAGTTAAAGAGAAGGAAAGATGAGTTTGAGGAAGCTGCCAAGGGGCAGATCAGGTAGGTTCTTGTAGTTCATCATTATTATTCTAAGTACGATGGGAAACCACCGGGAGAGGTTTGAGGCTGGATATTATCTGATTAATGAATCACTCCTGTTATCGCAGAAAGACAGCAACATAGCAACCACAAAAAGAGATAAACTATCAAACTTAATAGATATGGAAGAGGAAGGAAGATTCACTAATCAGTTGGATAAATAACAAGAGACCCAAATGGTTTTAAGATGCAAACAGCTCCAAGGTTTTGATTACACATGAATAAATCCCTCAGCTCTTTTTTTTTTTTAACACCAGCTAAAGCCCTAAAATGTCAAAAGACACAAAAAGAATATGAGCTCCTTTAATATGGGTAAACAAATTAATTAAGTATGCACAGATGGTTGCTGCATGGAGCAGGTGGGGCAGCTTTCAACTGAAGGTGCCCAGAAGCTGCTGTTACTACCACTTAGGGAAAGGAACCCATGGGTCCTTGGAGAGGCTCTGTCATTTTATCAGAGGTTTTATAGTCTCTAGTTCCTTCTCAGTGTTTCTGGAGACTCTGGTTCCATGTGTGCCTTCTTGCTAGACTCCAGTAACCGGAAACGACCCTGGTGAATTTAGTATGTTTCTGAGTGCTTCAAGTGAATCAAAACTCAAGTCTCCAGGGTCACATTGCTGAGCATCCTTTCCCACTAGGAGACCTTCAGGCCTGCTTGGGTCTCTTCCTGCAATAATTAAGTGAAATTGTAAAGGGCAGATAGTGCTGTAGGAATATAAATTACCATGAATGGAAGAAATCAGACATCCTCAAGGCCTTGCAAGGTATGTATGGTATATTTAAAATAAAAGCAAGAAGTTAGGCATTCAAAAAAAAAAAAAGGCTCAGAGGAAAGAAAAAAAATTATCTTGTTTGTGAAATATGACACCTGGCTCTCTTCTTATTGGTAATACCATCTATTTCAACAAATTAAATACTCCCTGCTCTCCTTTAAACCCCCACGGCCAAGGCATCACTAAATCTTATAAGTATCACCTAAATATCTCTTGTATCAGGCCATTCATTTTCATCTCCACCTTTTCTCCTGCTCCCGTCCTGGTCCAAAGCCCCAGCATCTCTTGTGTGAACTACAGCTTTGCTTCCTAAATGATCTCTGACCTCCACTCTTGTCTGATTCTGTCCAACTTCCATGCAGTAGGTAAGTGCAAGTTTTCCTTATCCAAAACTGATCACATCTGCTTCTTTTCTTCAACCTCAGTGCCTTCCTCTTGTTTTCAGATAAAACCCAAAACCTTTGTTCATAAAAATACATGATCCATAAATAGTTGCTTGGTCTAGCTCTTGATTATCTTTTCAGCCCCATGTTATTCTATCTTTCCTCCTCCACTAGTGAATTCTAGCCACCCTGTTCATCTTTCACTCAAATATACCAAAGCCCCTTCCCCCATAAGAAGATCCACCAAAGCTCTTCTCTAGGCCTAGAACAGTGTCTCCGTAGCCTCTAACCCCAGTCCACCTCTTGGCTTTTTATCTGGTTAACTTGCATTCAAAGGTTGGGCATGCATACTTTCTCTCTCTCTTTCACTTCCTCTTTCTCTCTTATTTCTTTATATTTCTTTTCTTTTTCTTTGCTTCTTTTTAGAGAGAATGTTGTCTATAAGGTATCAGCTCTTCAATATTTTTGACACTTGCTTTGGGGTACAACGAGTGTTCCATTTTTAGATATGTTCCAAATGTGCTTTAAAAAATGTGTATTCTTTAATCATTAAGTGTAGTATTGATAAATATTTATTGACAGGTTTATAAATTATATTACTAAATAACACCAATATTTAATTTAGCTTTACCTATTACTAAAAAAAATGTCTGTTAAAATCTTCCACTGTGAACATTGATCTTTCCATTTCTTTTTGTGATTTTCTCAGTTTTTCTTTATTTTTTTGAGTGTATGTTGTTAGATGCATAGGAATTGAGTATTTCCTCATAAAATTTTCCTTTTAGCATTGTGTATTGCTCTTCTAGGTCTCTTATGTTTTTTTGAAAATGATAATGCTTTTTCTTTAAAGCCATCTTCATTTGAAGTTTTTCATTTAAAAGTGCTCTCTCTTCTTTATGATTGTTTTTAAGATTGACCTTTACCTCTGGTATTTTGGAGTTTTACTATAAGTCTAGGTATGGATTACTAGTTGTTTGCCTTCAAAAGAATTATTTTGCTTCCTTAACCTGAGGGTTAATTTCTTTGGTTAAATTGGAAATCTTTCATTCTTATCTTTGAAAATTACCTTTCTCATTCTCTGTTCTCCCTTTTTTCAGAAACACTACTACTGGATACTAGACTTTCTTATTCTGTCCTACACATATCTTAATTTCTTATTTTTTTAAAAAAATAATTTCCATTCCTTTATCTCTCTGAACTGCCTTCTGTTAAACTGTCACATCTATTAACCATTGCTTTCATAAGTTTGGCTGATACTCTGCTTAACCTATTTACTGAGCTTTGCATTCCATAGACTTTGCTTTTTTTAATTTTTTTTTTATTTCTAGAGGTCTCATTTGGTTTTTTGCTTATAGTGCCTCATTAGGCTTTTGATTTTTTGATTTTTTTTTTCTGTATTTAACCATTTTAAACATGCTTATTTGAGGGATGCCTGGGTGGCTCAGTTGGTTAAGCATCTGCCTTCAGCTCAGGTTATGATCTCGGGTTCCTACTCAACAGGGAGTCTGCTCCTCCCTCCTCCCTCCTCCCCTCCCTTCTGCTCCTGCTGTCTCTCTTTCTCTCAAATAAATAAATAAAATCTTTAAACAAATAAATAAACATGCTTATTTGATACTCCTCTGTGATTGTTTCATGTTATCTGAAGTTCATGAGATTCTAGTCTTGCTATTGAGTTGGCTTTTTAATTATTTCTATCAGAATATAGCTCTTCCTCTGAAATATTCTTCATGAACTTTTTGTGGGATTATATCTTGAGAAGAGTTTTATATCACTTCTTCTAGGACCTACCTTGGATATTACTGTCCAAGGATCAATTTTTATGTTACATTCTTAATTCAAGATTTATCAGACCATGAGTGTATATCATAACTAGGCAAACATAAACAATGTTTCTTGTTGTCTACGTAAGTCAATGGGCAACGTTTTTCTGGTCTAGTCCTCCATGAAGGGTATAGTTCTTTGAGGATCTTGGCTTTGTGTGGGGAATTTAAGTGCTGAGTCTGCCTCACACTGACCCATGAACTGTAGGCATAAAAACTCATGTCCCTAGACTAAAAATCCTGTGGTTCTCACCAGCGTGCTCATTCCCAATGCAGCTGCAGTGTACCTACACTTGCTAGTCATTCTGGTATTCTAGTATTCAATATTCTCTGCCTTTCTAGCACTTTACAATTTCTCTTTATTTGAATTCAGCTGATATATGTATATGTATCATATATATATGAATGTTTATTATCTATGTTGCATCCACATATTATGAAAATGAGGAAAATCATTGTGAACTGATGTAGGATTATTTCCAGAATATGTTGTTGAATAAAAGAACAAGGTACAAAAGAAAACACATATTATGCAATGTTTTATGCAAGAAAGAAGAAAAAAATTGAAATGCATAAATAAATCTGTGTATGTGCTTGCAGACAGTTATTTTTGCAGAAGAAACATAGGAAGGCTAACTCAGATTCTAATTAAAAGTGGTTTTAACTATGGGGTTAGGTAGCCACATGGAGGAAGGGTTAGGGATTGTAGTGAGATATCGCCAGTATATGTTTTTATATATTTTTGACTTTCAAAATTTGAAAGTGTTTTACATGTTCAAAAATTACAGTAATTAAGATACTTCTAGTGAATAAAAAAGATATAAAATTTAATATATATAGAAACAAATGGAGCTATGTTCAGCTGATAATGTAATCACGTAGATAAAATAATTAACTTTTATAATTTTTACACACAATAATCTAATTGTATACCCTTAAGAAGTTACAGTCTAAGATTAAAAGGAACTGCAGAGAAATTTTGAAGTTTAGTTAGAAAGTTCTTTTCTCATAATAGTATTGGTGTGGTAAATCTGAAACAATTTTGCATGTATTATATGACAAAACAAATGAGTACATATATTGATGTCGTTAGAGAAATCAGCACTCTGGGACACCTGAGTGGCTCAGTCAGTTAAGCGTCCAACTCTTGATTTCAGCTCAGGTCACGATCTCAGGGTTGTGAGATGGAGCTCGGCATTGGGCTCTTCGCTGCACTTGAGATTCCCTCTCTCCCTCTGCACTGCCCCCCCTCCCCCACTGCTTGTGGGCTCCCGTGCTCTCAGGAACTCTCTCTTAAAAAAGAAAAATCAGCATTCTGACTGTGGGAGAAGAAGATATGAATGTGGAATGGAGAAAAATAAGAAATAATCCTATAAAGCTGCATCTGAAATTATCAGTATGAATTCATGATTTATAACTCTTAATTCTTAGCTCTATCCATTGAAAGGGCCCAAGAAGTAGTGACACCCAATAGTAATGAGTACACTAATTGCTGAGATCTTGTTTTCCAAATGCCTTACCCCCACTGTTCTCTGCTTGTATGGAAAAAATATACACCAAAGAGTTTGCAATGATAATGGAGTAGGGAGGGTGGGCAGCGAGGAGACTGGAAAAAGGAAGTGAACACCTTTACATAGATTGACTTGTTACCAGGACAAAGCATTACTTGTACAATTCAAAAATTCTAATACAATGAATAAAAACAATATACACAAAATGAAAAGAGAACCATATATGTGTCTTTTAAGCAAGAAAGCAAAATAAACCTTGCTCTATTTTTTATTTAAAATTTGTGTTAGTACTAAGGAAGGCACTTGTTGTGATAAGCCCTGGGTGTTACATGTAAGTGATGAATCACTAAATTCTACTCCTGAAACTAATATTACACTGTATGTTAACTAATTGGAATTTAAATTAAAAAACTTGAAATAAACAAAATAAATAAATTAATTAAATAAAATAAATTTTTTATGAAATGTATTTCAAATTAAAATTTGGAGTATGCTTAATGAGTTGTTCCATGCCGTTCAAAGACAGAAAGGCAATTTCCTCTACTTGCTTCTCTGAAATCATAAATAACCTTATGGTATATATCTCTACATGTAATTTTCTCCATCATACAAATATCTAGAATTTATTGTTTTATGGTGTCTGATTGGGGTCCAGTTTTATTTTCTTCTATATCGCTGGCACCATTTCTTTTTATTTAAAAAAAAAATTATTTTGAGAGAGAGTGTGTGTGTGCAAATGGGGGGAGAAGCGGCAGAGGAAGAGACTCTCAGGCAGACTCCCTGCTGAGTGTAGAGCTCAGTGTGGGGTTCAATCTCACCACCCTGAGATCATGACCTGAGCCGAAATCAAGGGTTGATGCTTAACCGACTGAGCCACCTAGGCACCCTTAGTGGGCACTATTTCTTAATTTTTTTCTTTAAATATATTTTTTAATAAATCAATTCCTGAACCTTTTTTCCCATGAGTAGCCCAGCTCGCTGGAGAGAAAACTTTCTCTGATGTTCTGCTAGCTGCCTATTCAGTGCATGGATATTGTTGATGCTAATACTCATATATTGGCCGGGAATAGTGTACCTGAGGATAGCTAGACTCCAGTGTGACCCAAACCAAATTTTCTACTTCCATTTGATGGGTTAGAGAGAGGCACTAAAGTGGTATATATTTTTTATGGCTCATTGTTTTAGGCTAGAAACATGAGCAGGTACTTCCTATATTCATTTTCTATTGCTGTCTAACAATTTCGCACAAACTTAAAGACTTAAAACAACACACATTTATTACCTCATAGTTTCTATGGGCCAGGAGTATGGGTGCAACCTAGCTGGGTCTTCTGCCAGCAGCAACTGAAATGTTGGCTGGGGCTCAGTCTCATTCAAGGCTTGCTGGGGAAGGATCAGCTTCCTCGCTCCTGATTTCGTTGGCAGCATTCAGTGCATTCAGTTCCTCGTGGTTATAGGAAGGAGAGCTTCAGTTTTTTGCTGGCCACTGTCTGAAGGTCACCCTCAACTTCTAGATGTCACCCACAGTTCACTGCCATGTAGCCCTCTCCAAAGGCAGTTCACAATATGGCAGCTTGCTTCTTCAGAGCCACCAAAGGAGAAAATCTATTAGAATAAATCTGTCAGTAAATGGGAGAGTGGCAACCCCTCATTTTTGGCATATTCTGTTCGTTAAAATCAAGTCAGAGGTGCTGCCCATACTGGAAGAGAGAGGATTATACAAACCTAGGAACATTAGGAACTGGGAATCACAGAAGGTGGGAATAGTCATCTTACAAAGTCTGTCTGCCATACCTCCTATATTATAAGGATTGATTTATTTGTGCTTACTTATTTTGGATCCTATAACTGTATTATTTTGCATAGTAAGTGGTTAAGAGGTTAACTCATGTCGGGGTTCAAGTCTCAGCTGCAATACCTTTTAACTTTGTATGATCTCAGGTCATTTTCATAACCTTTGTTTCTCAACTTCCTCATCATTAAAATCAATATAGT
Organism: Callorhinus ursinus; assembly: GCF_003265705.2. NCBI lineage: Eukaryota > Metazoa > Chordata > Mammalia > Carnivora > Otariidae > Callorhinus > Callorhinus ursinus. Next base: position 14,755,866 of record NW_027397064.1, read on the forward strand.
AAGAGTGTCTCCCTCATACAGTTGCTGTAAGGATTAAATAATACTAATAATTTTAAAGCACTTAGAATAGTGCTTGTCACATATTAAGTGCTCATAAAACTTAATGAATATAAAACATAAATATATCATAGGAAACCTTTAAAGGTAATTTGAAAATAAATGTAAATAAATAAAGTTCTAATGAGTTCTTCCCATCCTCCTGGAAATGGTGTTATATGCCTCCTTGGGTCCACAGACTCCACTTTGAAACCACTGTATAAGCTACCGTGCAGACTATGGAATTCTGACAATAATCCCATTCATGAAGTAGAACAGACATTCATTTACATAAAATCACAGAATTCTAAAGCTGGAAGAAAGCTTCTGAACCATTTTTCCCAACCTCTCCTGCTTTACAGATAAAGAATCAGAAATCCGGAGAGATTAAATGTTCTGCCAGAGGTTACATGGCTCCAGAGTATTGGAAGAAATAGAAGGAATCTCCCCTGGAGCTCAAAGTAAGGAGCCAGGAGACAAAAGACAGTCATATTTTATCCTGCCCACAGTAAAACAACCTATATACAATTCAACACTATAATTATGTACCAATATGGTCCTGAAAGTATCTTACCAATTTGGGGTTAGCCATTTTAGATATGCTCATTTCTGACTTCTTTATTAGATTTTAAAAATCCTCTTTAGAAAACCGAGAAAAGAAGTTGTGTTAAGTTGGTAGATATGAGACATATTTACTGGGGATAATCCCCATAAAAAAGAATAATTAAATACTACTTAATCATAGTGGGATGATAGATAACACACTAATATTATGTGAGTCCAGTGGGCATTGTCAGATGATTGGAGTCCCCATTTAGGGTCCTACTTAATTATACTTTCTATCATGGCAGAGGCTTTGGTGCCTTTTGTTAATCAGTATCACTCTAAACCACTGTGGGACATTCAGCCAATCAGACCGCTCAATTACTGTGGTTGAATGGTCCTGACCTCATGAATATGAATAGAGAATGTATACAATAGAGCGGTACTTTTAATGACAATGAAGCTGCCAAGAGGGATGAAAGAAAGTGTGGGTTTAAAAAAATAATTAAAATTACAATGAGAAAAATCATAATTAGCTGTGAGGATTACATATATTTGTTAAAACGTTTCTCACTTGCCTTTTGGACAAAGAGCCAGAGTGAGTCATTTTATACTTCATTTCCTCTCGATCTGGATGTCCCAATTGCTGACAGCTGGACCTATCTTGCATTTAAATAATATAAAGATCCATGTAAATATTTGGAAAACAGAAGCAGAAGGCTGAGAGTTCACACAGGTTCTTAAACCAAGTGTCATGAGGTTTAACTGCAGATATAAAACTTGGGTAATGCCCGATTGTTCGTCACAGTTGAAAGGCAGCGCAACCTGATGGATGTCAGTCAAACCCTTGGACACCAAACAACATTGTGAAGGAAGAGACCAGAGAAAATGTGTAATATTTGGTTACTTCGTCCTCTCCTTCCACTTTTGCTCCTTCCACAAAGTGCTATGCTTTTGTTTACCAAAAGGCAAAAAAAAAAAAAAAAAAAAATTGGAGCAAAATGACATAAAATCATTTGAGAAAGGTAAAACAAAAGGAATACAGGTCATAAATGAAGACATGGGTGAAGTCAATGTGCAAACGTACACACCGTGACATTTTACATAGAGGGGTTGGTTGGTATGATCTGAATTCATTTGAGGAGGTCCAGAAGTTATAGGGGCTGCGTAAGAAAAGCAAAGTCTTCATGGAGACATTCATTAATGATTCTGAAAATGATCTTCCTTAACCGTGGCATCCATCCCCGCCACTTTGTCTTCTAGCAATCTCTCTCTGATTGTTGCCCTTGTACAATGGAATCATAGGGCATCCTAGAGCGAACTTGCACATCTTGAAAAAGCTGCAGGGCTTCATGAAGCAGGGACAAGTCAGACAGAATACCTGCTTGGAGCACAAGCCTGTGGCAAATGAGGATCTGGCAGTTAGGTTAGTTAACTAAATAAGGGAAAATGGACGAGGAAGACCCCATTGGTAGAGACTTCAAAGGAGAAAGATTTGAATATCAAAGGATTAAGAAAGCCCCTTGGGAAAATCAATGAAGCTCTTGAATATTTCTGCAGAAATGACCTTCTATATCTTACTATGAAAGTCAAACGTGAAAGATGTCTTACAAAACTGTTATATCATTTCATCAGAAAAGAGTGCCAAATCAACACAAGACTTGTTTTCTGTTTGATAAATTAGTGCCTCGGTTCTAAGTATGCTAAATATTTGAGAAAATAAACGTTCAAAGAAATTTTAATTTCATTTTTTGAGATAAAATTTCTATCCATCCTCTCGACCTCTGACATTCTTCTATCCCCGACCGCTCCTCAGTCACCATGATCATTTACTAGAAAATTTCGGTCTTTAATCTAAAAGTTTCTTTTTTAGTATTAATTATCGCTAATCATAAGCGCATATATGTGCTTGTACGAGTGGAGCCCTATTTTCCAGTAGCAGAATCCAGGAGCAAAACACGATCAGATGTATGATTCATAGTATGCCTGAGATTAAAAACAAAAACAAAAAAACGAAAACAAAACAGTTGTGCAGTTTTGAAAAGTCACATTTATTCCTGCTATCAAGCCTGGACCACACAAGCAGGACACAGTGAAATGTAAAAAACAAAAAAACAGAAACAAACAAAAAAACAAACAAAAATCATGTTCTTGCAACACGCACAACTATGATTTCCATGGGGTTGTGTTTTTATTGTAGCTCATAACATAAGTTAATGGTTCCGCATCAGAGCCTAATTATTAGGCAAGCAAGTTGTATATGAGACGAATGTGTTTTGGCCTAAATGACCAACATTTAGATAACCTCGTTTAATCCAAGAATGGATTTTAGAGTTTGCAAAGCAGTATTTCCCAGAATTGGTTCCAGGAACACTAGTTCCAAAAGCTTCTCTAGAACATAATGGGGATGGGGGAGATGGGGCATAATCAAACAAGTTTGAAAAAGAATGAATGGTATTAGAGATTCTCAGTGCACGTGAGTGGCTGGGAGTTTGGGTAAATCCGTATAGCATGGTATCCAGAGCCCAAGTGTCTGGGCTTTAAACTGGCTTTTCTACTTCCTAGCCGTGTGCCTCCTTAGAACAAGCTATTAACTTATAACAGGTACTAACATGCTGAGAAGAAGCTGTTTGAAAATTTCTAAATTGTAGATTCTAAATAGATGTGCCTATCACAAGCACTTGTAAAACTTTTTCAAAAAGAAAATACCCCTCCTCCACCCCAAACTGAGATCTGATTCAGTGATGTGCAATGGGCATAATTATTTGAATTTTAGAAAGTTTCCTAGGTGAGCCTGCAATGGTTCTTAACCACTCTTGGGAGCAGTGTTTTTTAAGGTGCTTCCGCATCACCATTACCCAGAACTTGTTAGAAATGCAAATTCTTGGTCCCTGCTCCAGAACTCTAGGTTAGAAACTCTGTTGTGGGGACTGGCAATCTCCTCTGAGTGATTCGGTTTAAGAACCACTGATAAGGGGGAATGAGTAGAACTGACTGCCCTTCAATCCTTTTTCCATATGCTGAACTTCTCTCACTGATTTCAGAAGGATATGATACATTTCAGGTAGATTTCAGTGAGTCCTGATAGTATTTCCCTGAAAAGAAGAACAGTTTTTCCATCTTGCCAATTAAGTTCAAAGCCAGTGGTTTTAGAAATCTGCGAGCCGGGATCAAAATTAGCATCGTATCTACAAGCATCTGCATCTAAACAGAAGGCCACCTGAGGTGGTTTTGTGCCCTGTCAGCTTAACCAAACTGGAACCCTGTATCCAAGACTCCCTATCCTGGTATGGCCGTGGGTTCGGGCAGACCACAAGAAAAACCTGCATAAGGCTGGAAAATAGATGTGAATGGCAGCCATCTCTCTGAAGGTCCAGGGAGGGTGTCGCGTGCTGTTGAAGCCCTTGCACATTGTGGCATATGTTGGCAGAGGCCAGCAGCTATAGGATTAACTGTAGGGACGATGCCTCCCTGAATCTCCTCCTCAGCTCCTCCAGGCCTGGGCCAGATGGTGTGTGCAGCTCCTTGGTGAAAGTCTCAAGCTTCTCTAACAGGTCATCCACATTACCGGGGTTCAAGATGTAGGTCCTGGTTTATTTCCATTCTCCTCTGCTTTACATTCACTCCTTTTCCAAACTGCCTGCCCCGCTGACCTGTGGTAACCCGAGTCCTTCCCAGCTCAATGTAGAGGCAGTTGCCATTCATATACTCCTTGAGCAACTGCTTCATGGTTGCTGGTCAGCCTTCTTGTCCTTGATCCGCCAGTAGCCCCATTCCAGGCTTGCCACAGGAAATCACTTTTGTGCAGATATGTGTTCTGTATGTGCATTGGTGTGTATTTTCTTTTAAGGAAGGTCTACTCAACTCTAAGCAAAGAATTTCTGTATCCTAAAAAGAGTTGCAATGAGATAAGCTATCTATAAACTTCCTCTCAAGATAGAAAGTTTTCTAAACTAGAGTAAGAGGAATAAACAGCTTTTGGCCTTTTTAGTGGAATTCTTAGTAACGACGGAGCTATGGTGGCTGTTTACAATATGCCAGGACTTAGGCTAAATGCTTTGCATGGATCATGACTTAATCCCACAATGCTATCAGACTGGCACACTCATTCCCCTCATTTTACAGGTATGGAAATCAAGGCTCAGGAAGGTTCTAGAGGTGACCAGTCTCTGAGTATTTTAAGGATGTTTTTGTTAGGTCCCAACCAGATGAGAAGAGTTCTCATTCACACAGTAAACCACACTGCCTCAACTCCACGTTCATTAAATAAACTTACCATGATTTGCCCATTCTTAGATATTTTGTCCTTATTATGATAGTAAACTATTTATTGGAAGAAAATTGGACAATTCAGATAAGCTTAAAGAAGTACATAAAATCACCCAGAGTCCCATCAATTAGGTAATTTCTGCAAAAATGACTTCTTACTACTTCTACTTCCTATAAAAATAAAATCCATTTTTATAGGTTTTCTGTTCCTATCACTTCTCATTTTAAATACATGTCTGTTTCTATTAAACATAAGATGATTTCAGTTTAAGTTTTATGTAAGAACAGACTCTTTGGTGTGAATAGAATTGCCTAGCATTTGAAATGAACTCATTTTGTTAATGGTTAACACGCCAAGAGAAGAGCTTAAGGCACAGCCCCAAAGCGGTGGTAGTGGAATTTGTCTTTAATGGTCTCTATCAGTTTTTACTTGCATTCTGGAAAAAAAAAAAAAAAAATTTATACTCTTTTATTGAGATGCCACAAAGTCCCTGGGGCCAAGATTTACAGTTGTTAATATGCCCTTCAGTAATGCTAAATTCAAGTATGAAAGACTTATGAGGCTCCCTCTGACATAAAACTCCCGTGGGCTCCTGGGCTCACCGTCATAAATGGCTCCTTTATGGGAGGAACTAACCAACAGGTCAGAGAGTGGCAACCGTGGGCAGGAAAAGACGTTTTTTGGCACTTCTTTGTGTTTTCAAGTGATATAAAGACAAGTGGGTTCTAAGGGTATAGATCATCATTCATTGTGAGTTTCCACCTCTTAATATATAATCTTGCGAATGACGAACTCTGCAGTGTCATTGTGGCACTGTGCAATTATCTAATAGAAAAGTGAGAGTCGTTCTGTCTTTTTTGAGTAGCACTCACTGGGTCAATTAATTAAATGAGTGCAAATGCCTTCAAGTGAGAGATTCAGGTCCAAGCCAGGCTGTCTCATGATATCAGACTATAAGAAGCTAAAAAATGAAAGGACACCAGGAGAAGTAGAAGGAAGGCAATTTTAAAGAAAATACAGAGCTCATTCCACTTATATGAGGCATCTACAATTGTCAGACTCATAGAAGCAGAGAATACAATGATGGTTGCCAGGAGACGTGAGGAGGGGGAAACGGGGAGTTGTTCAATGGGTATAAAGTTACAGTTACACAAAATGGGTAAGTTCTAGAGATGTGCTCTCCAACAGAAAGCCTATAGTTAACAATGTAGCACTGTGCACTTAGAAACAAGAGGGTAGATTTCAGGTGAAGTGTCCTTACCACACTCACACACACACACGCACACACACAGCAAGAGGACACAAGAAAAATTTTGCGGGGGTGATGGATATTGTGGTGATGGTATCACAGGTGTAGGCATATGTCCAAACTTATCAAAATGTATACATTAAATATATGAAACTTTTTGTTTCATATATTAAGTATACCCCAATAAAGTTGAAAACAACACAAAGAATTCTAATTCTATTCTCTGCACCCAAAGACAAGAAACATGTTAAGTCCATATGGTTTGACCAGTTTGAATCCTTGAGGCCCCTTTCCTCACTATTGCATAGCTACTTACTCTACTGAACATCTCTCCATTCAAACTTACTTGGTCTGTCACGTAAGTATATACAGTCTGTAGAGAGTTAACTCTTGAGCAACACAGGGGTTGGGGTGCCGACCCTTGCGCAGTCAATAATCTGCTGTAAGTTTTGACTCCCCATAATCTTAATTACTACTAAAGGCCTACTGTTGACTGGAAGCCTTACCAATAACATAAACAGTCAACTAACATGTATGTTGTATGTTACATGTATTATGTCTGGTATTCTTACAACAAAATAAACCAGAGGAAAGAAAATGTTATTTAAATAATCATAAGGAAGAGATAATACACTTGCAGTACCGTACTGTATTTATTGAAAAATGTCTGTGTGTAAGCAGACCCATACGGCTCAAACCCGAGTTGTTCAAGGGTCAACTGGTCTTCTGAAAATGGGAATATCGTGCATTTTATATACTATCACCTTACTGATTTTGATTTCATGACACCAAAAGAGAGAACTATTTTTTAGAGGTACTTAGCTTTTAGTTAGCATAAGTCTTCTGTTCATGGGCAGTTCAGCTTTGGTTATGATATTTGATGCTATAACAGGGAATTTAGAGAATCCAACATATACATGACCTTCAGCAAACCAAGAAAAGGGAGGAGCAAACTTGTTATTAAAAGAATTGAAAGAAACTCTTGAAGAACATAGTTTGAAGCCACCAAAAAAGTATGATTCAATGAACTAAGAAAAGCTAGGTACAATTAGGCATCATGCATTCACCCACATTCCCCACCCCCACGAGGCCCCCATGCCTCATGAGATCTATTTGAACTTGCTGCGCCCTATCAATTGCACAGCCCCTAAAAGTCTGAGCCCTGTACTAGTTTCTCACGTGTACGCTCCCCGCCACCTCTGCCTCCAAGACTCTGCTCCCCTCTTGAGCTGTTTCTCTTCCTCACTCTACCTTCCTTGAAGGTAACCCCACCATCAGCCATCTAGCCCCACCACCAACAGCAATAACAAAATCCCTTGCAACGACTGCTCTGTTTGGTGAATTTTACTCAACATTCTAAAGGGTACCAGGGAGGCATTATATTTTCAGCCCTCCAACCTTGCCCCTTGCTTCTTGTTCCACCTCTCCTTCTCTTTCTCCTCTTCTCTTCTCCCACCTTGGATGCTAAGTTTATTATGCAGAGCACTTTTATTGCCCTTTCCGAAACCTTGGCACACTGACCCCAATGCCTCACGTAGGGCAGCAAGTGGAAGGTGGGTGGAATGACAGGGAAGGAAAAAGTTTCACTTTCTACCTATGCCCTGATCAATGCAATTTCCCAGATAAGCCAGTTTTCTCTGAAAGATCATTTTTTATTGAGGTATATTTTATAGTCTATAAAATGCATTGATCTTACATATATAGTGTGATGGAATTTGATAAATGTATCTGATGGTACTTGAGAAACCACCACATGGTTACTTGACATGTATCAGTAGTTGGTTCCTTTTCATTATTAGGTAGAATTTCATGGAATGGACATGTTATCTATTCTGCACTTGGACATTCGGGTTGTTTCCAGGGTTTTGTTGTTATGAACAAACTGAACATTCTTGAACAATTTCTTGCATAGACATGGTTTTATTTCTCTTGGATAAATACCTAGGAGTACCATTGTTAGGCTCTAGGGTAGGTATATATTTAATTTTATAAGAAACTGCCCAGCAGGGTTTCAAAATGATTTTATCATTGTACAGTCATACCAGCAATCTAAGAGAGGCTAACTGTAGCATATCCTCACCAGCACTTGGCATTGTCAGTCTTTTTAATTCTGGTTATTTCATTTATCTTTTTAAAAACATTTTATTTATTTATTTGTCAGAGACCCGCAAGCAGAGGGAGAAGCAGGCTCCCCACTGAGCAAGGAACCTGATGTGGGACTCAGTCCCAGGACCCTGGGATCATGACCTGAGCCAAAGGCAGCCACTTAACTGACTGAGCCACCCAGGCGTCCCAATTCTGGTTATTTTAGTAACTGTGTCATGGTTCTGCATTGTGGTTCGAGGAGAAATTTTGATGCTAGCCATCAAGGTATTTAAATTTTCTCTACCTTGTTACAAAACCACACTATAAGTGTTGCTAATCACTGCTTCCTATGATCCCACCATCCCCCAGTTTTCTGAGTAAGGAATTCACCCCGGGATTTTCTTTTTATCTGAAGTATATCCATGTTTTTGTTTGTGGTTCTGGAATCACTAGTTACTTTTGAAGCAAAAGCCTCACCTATAATTTCCCCTTTATCCAACAATTTTCAACTGCCTGTTTAAAAAAATCCTTTTAGAAAATCATTCTCTTGTAGAGATATGTACTAAAGTGTTTACAAGCAAAATGGTATGATAAATGGAATTTACTTCCAAGTAACGTGAAGTAGGAGAATATTGGGTAGTGGTTAGGAAGTAGGTAAAACAAAATTAAACATAAATTCCTAATTGTGAATATGGGTTTGGGTACAGGGGTTTCTACTTTTATATATATATTTGAAATTTGCCTTCATGAAAAGTTAAAATATATTTTAAATTTTTGTGTAGTTTTGCTCCATCTTATTTCAGTGCCTGATAAGCTACTATTATAAGATGGGAAACTACAAGCAGAAAAAAAATCATGGATTGCTAAAACCAAATAGAAGAGTAAAGACAGAATTGAGTACACTATTGTGGCTAGAAGTGGCAGGAAGATGCAAGGAGGGAAAATTACGGTACAAAGAAAGATGAACAAAAGATGATAGAGGTGAATAGCTTTCAGGGGCTCTCTCCGGACAGCAGGTGGGGGATGCTGTGCTGGGGCTGGGATCCTACCCCAGAAGACGGCTGGGGCTGGGGTAAGGGAGGGCGGCATCCGGTAGAATCAGAATCTGAAAACACAGGACCTGATGTTAGGACACCATACGGGCACCTATCTTCGTGGTGGATAAAGCCCAGGAGGAAATAGGATCAGTTACGTAATTTTCCATGTCATATAAGGGAAAAATACATCTGGTCTCTAGAGAAAGCACAGGTTTTCCTAACACATAGTACTGAATATATATATTAAATTTTTTAACATGAGAATTGGCCTCAGGGATGCTGAGAGCTGGTTCAGCCAATGTGGAAAAACATTTTGAGCCCTCCAGCAAAGGCGGATGGAGGAAAACAACAAAACCCCCCCAAATCCAAAGCTTCCCACAGCATAGGCATGGCTCTGAAATCTGCATGGTCCTGGCCACTCCAGCCCTCCCTCCAGCCGGTGATGTGCTCAGGTCTCTTCACTACTCACCTGGGGTCCCGACTGGCTTTCAGTGACTTCTCTTCCCACTACCCCAGTGCTCTCTGTGACTCTGTATTCTTATGTTCTTCCTGTCTGCAAAAACTCGAAAGAAGAAAAATAGCTGATAATTTGTGCCTTACTGAAAGGAATGTCTTCTCTCTGATTAATTGGTCAGCTCTCCTCGCCCATCAGGAATATACCTGCCTGGTGGCCTTTAATGATTAATTTGAGTGAACAGAGAATTTAGATTTATTTGGGGCTTTAGAAACCCTCCTGTTTAATGCCTTCACTTTGCAGATGAAGAAACTGAGGCCCGGTAAGGTGAAGGGGACCTTGCCCAAAGCCCCCAGGTGGTTATGGCCCAGCTGTGATTTAAACCCAGGCTCCTGGGTCCCCAGCTTGGGCTTGTCCCTGGGAAGAGGCAACCGGTCCCTCCTCATTGCTTGGGGGTTCCCTGCAGATTTTACCCCTTGGCCCCACAATACAGATGCTTTTTTTTTTTTTTAAAGAATTTATTTATTTATTTGAGAGAGAGAGAGAGAGAGAGAGAGTGCAAGCGAGGGGAGGGGCAGAGAGAAAATCTCCAGCAAACTCCCAGCTAAGTGCAGAGGGCAGAGCCCAGCATGGGGCTCAATCTCAGGACCTTGAGATCAGGACTTGAGCTCAAATCAAGAGTCAGTGGGTCGCGTAACCGGCTGAGCCCCCCAGGCACTCCAGATACTCTTCTTTTTAAATAGATATGTTCTCTTTCACAGAATTTAATCTTGTAAACACTTTCACATAAAATGAAAAATGAGAGAAAAATCAGAGAAAAATGATGGTAGCTCAAGGTTTGGCAGAAGCATTTGTTGTTTTACATCACTCCTCTGCTATTCCAGGGGTGAAGTTCTTCACACTACACATTTCTCAAAATCTTTTCCCTTTTTAAAAATAATGGAACCCACCAAATTCACTGAAGGACAATGCTAAAGCCCCTGGTCCCATGGCAGGGTCCTAGGCTTGCGGCCCTTATCAGGACATCAACTGGGAGAGGAGGGGATCCATCAGGGGCAGAGAGAAGGGTGGCCCCGATCTGTGTGCTGCGTGGGAGCTGCTGCAGACAGACGGATTAATCATCTGGCAGCTCTGTGCTCATGCTCATTCACAGGCCCCCGCCCTGGACTTTCTAACTGAGGTGGGGGGAACGAGAGGAAGGGGTACTGGGAGTAGGCTCTGAATCTGTGTTTTCAGCAGGCAGGGGAGGAGACCCCATTCCAGGTATAAACCCGGTTTCAATATTCTGGCTACAGAAACAGGGAAGTGAAGAGTACCTTCCTCACAGGAAACAATGCCAACCCGCACCTAGCATTCCCACAACCAGGCACTCTCCCAGGCGTTTTGTGTCGCTTCACCACCAATCCAATGCACTCCGGATTGTCCCCACTTTACAGAGAAAGAAACTGAGGCACCAAAAATCTGCTCTAAAAAAGCTTGCCCAAGGCCACGCAGCTAGAAAGAGGCCTTGGTGGAGCCGAGGTTAAATAGTCTGAGCTGAGTCTCTGATTTAACCACCACATTAAACCTTACCTTAATGCCTTACCAGCTGTGGTTGCATCTTGCTTCCTGAGCACAAATGTGTGCAAAAGAAGATTCACAGACTCACAAAAACGTAGGGCTGGATTTTTGTTTCTGTTTTTTCTTTTATTGACACAGTTTTTATGATTTCCTGGAAAGGGTCAATGCAAGTACTAGTAAAATCATTGTGCATTTTTATTTACAACGATGAAGAATTGTATCATTTACTTCTGAAATACTATAATTAAACCTTAATAAAGGAAATACATGGACGCGATCTCTTATAGAGGAATGACTTTTTCCTCACAGAAAGTGCTCCCCCTAGATATTCAAAACATTCATGTGGAATCACATATCTTAAGATATAAACCCCAGTCGAGTTAGAGATAGCCCCAGGAAGCTGAACAGGGAACAGTCAACCCTTTGTGTCTATGGACTTATTACTCTCTGGGTTTTGGTAATTTGGGAGGAGGCTCAGAGGCCTGGAGAATTTGTCAGTTTGCTGTGTCATAGATTTGAATCACACAAACCTAATGAGGATGCTTGGGAGCCATGATTTAGCTAATGAGTGAGTATTGCTAACTGCCAAACCTTGCAGCCCCCCAACAATGGTGATAACAAATAACTGGCCCTTGTTGAGTTCTTGTCCTGGACCAGACATTGTGCTCAATCTTTTGCATCCTTGATTTCATTCAATCTTCAAAATGACCCTATAGGTTAGATATATGATTTTTTTTCTCTATTTTACAGAGAAAACAATTGAGGATTCGAAAAATCAAATACATTGTCTAAGGGCAAACAACTAATGAATGTCAATGCTAACTAAAACTAATTCAGATCTGCCTGAAATGCAAGCCCGGAAGGCATTTTGTTGTCTTCTGTGCATTGTTATGTACTAGCTAATGATAAAAATAATAGGTTTATTTAGAATAAAAATTAAAATTACAATTGGGTCTATTTAGAACAGGGTTTCACTAATTCAACCCATATTGATTGACCTACCTTGTACTAGGCCCCGGAGGGTATAGCAGAGACCAAAATAGACACATTCTCTGCCCTAGGGGGATTTACATTTAGGGCCAGGGATTAGCATTAAACAAATAAATGCAGAAATGACTTTGGGTGTGGAAGTGCTAGTAAGGAAAAGTAGATGGTGCTAGAAGGTTATATTGCAGAAGCTAGTTTAAATTGAAAAGAATTCATCTTGGAAGAGATGTGTTTACCGGAAGTTGGAAAGGTCATTATTTTGTGGTGTGAGGAAAGCGTAGGACCTGGGAGGCCCCCTACTAGAAGTGTGTGTGATCAGAAGCAAGCCCCAGACCCAAGCTGGTCATTCGACACTTGCAAAGGTAGGAATTCAACAGATCTCCTGAACATACCCTCCCCAAAAAGGTAGGTGTCTATGGTATATAGGTACTGGTATATGAAGAACAGTCAATTGACTTCGTGAGAGACTAACAAAGGGCTGGAATGAGCTCTTTGCAGCCCCTTAGGACCTGCAGTGAATGAGTCAAATTTGAAACAAATGAAGTCTTTAAGTTTGAACTTAGCAAAAAACCAAACTCCAGTAGCTTCAGAATGAAGAAGTTAATATTTATTCCAAAACGGCCCCCAAATTTCTGCCTTCCAATTATTGTAGGAAAAAGAGCAAAATGATGTGTGGTTGTCAAGTATGTTTCCTTGGAGCTATCCAGCACGCTCTCCTATCCTGGTGCTTCTACCCGGTCAGGTACTCACGGCTATCGACCTGTGTGGATCCATCCAGAAGCTTTTAGGTGTATGCAAGCAAATATAAATATACAGTTTTATTCCTGCTCATTTGTACACAAAAGAGATCTTGCTGTACAAACTTTGATGCATGTTGCTTTTTTTTTTTTTTTTTTGCTCTTCTCCATCTATTTTGGAGATCAGTTTCATTCTTTCCTTCTTTTGCTCTTTTTCACAGTCTCAAACTAGTTCATTTTATGATCTAATTTATCAGCACTCTTCTTGATGGCCATTCACATTGTTTTCACTTCTTTGGCTTTTGCAACCATGACACATGAAATACCTTAAAAATATCCATTACTCTGCATGAGTATATCTAGAGTATAAACCCAGTGAGGCTTATGCACTGTCTACTTTTTCTGGATATTGCCAAATATCTCTGGTTCTGTTTGCCAGCAATTTTCCAATGAAGTGTGCTATTAAACTTTTGGAAATTTGTCCACTGTGATGTATGGAAAAAATGATATCTAGTATATTTTTGCTTTGCTTTTATTTTATCTTTAGTGAATTCAGGCAACCATTAGCATGTTTAAGGACCGTTTTTTGGTTTTGTTTTGGTTTTTGGTTTTTTGGCCAGGTCATCGAATATTCCATCTTGAATTAAATCCCTGGTCTTTTTTTGATAAATGTTTTGTTTTGTAACATCTGTAAAATTAAGAAGTCTGTGCATTGTTGTTGTTTTTGTCCTGCAATAACTCTAAGCAATTGGGCTAACTTGCCTGAGCAAACTTGCTTAGAATAACTCAAACTAAAAACAAGAGCATTATGGAAATGAAGATAAACAATTCTTCAACTTGACATAAAATTCTTTTCGAGTTTTTAAATCAATTTGAACCGTGCCTACTCTTTTGTGGTCACAGGCTTTTTAAAGCACAGCTTGAAGAGAGAAAAATGTATTAAATGCATTTAAAGATTTTTTTTTTTTTACAGAACAACTAGAAAAAGAAAGAAGAGGCACTTTTGTACTTCATCTCTATTGTATGACAAGGATAACAATTGATCTTCTGAGTTTAATCAACACATCATCTCCATCCCAGATCTGTTCAATGAAGGATTTATTAAAGGAATATTAAGTTCACACGGTATTAAATGAGTGGCTGATCTTTATGGGGGTGATTACTTTGTGTAATTATCTGAACATTTGCCTATTTATTTTCTCGACCTTAATCTAGCCAGGAGTACAGATTCTTAAAGTAAATGCACGATAAAAATCAGTTCGTCCTCATTTCGTATGTGATATAAATACAAACAAGTCTGTTATCTTTTTTGATGGCAGGGCTGCTTTCTGTCGGTGATATGTAAGACTTTGTGAGCATTCAAGATTCTCCAGCTATTGAAGGACTGATCTCAGTACCCCCTAGAAAGCATTCTTAATTATCTCCTAAAAGATTCCTCATTTGGCCACTTTGACTTTCCCAGACATCCAATGTAAGCACTCCCAGTCTAACTTGGAAGCCCCAACTAATGGATAGATGTGTGTGGGGGGAGGTTTGGCTAACTCCCTTCTGTCCTCTGCCATTGACACCACGCCCCGCACAAACCCCTGCATACACTTGAAGCACAGTGGCTTTGCTCATCTGATTCATCAACAGATACTCTGTTCTGAATCTCGATGCTTAATGACTTTCCAGTTGTTTTATAAAATAGGTTCTCGGACTGTGGAGATTCTAGAGACAGCTATGTTAAAAATTGCTGCTACATCTTCCCTTTCCTTCTCTTTAGGCTTCTCACCAGCCACCCATGAATTCTCAGGGATAATGAACTGTGGTTCTGTGCATTCAATTCCTTAAGTGCCCATGACGTATGGTCAAGGCTCCTAGGGATGATGGCTACATCCAATTTACTTACAGGATCTCCCTATTTTATGGTGGCTTTTGATTCTCCCATCACCAGTGCCCCTTATTTTACATCATATGTGACCCTCTTTATTAAAAAAAGCCTCCTGAAATATTGAAAATAGTCTGTCTTCTCACTGTCATTGATTTAGAGACATTTAAAATGGGTAAACCACACAGTCATAAATATCCTCTGATATGTTATACAAAGATAATAGAGGACATGAAATAGTTCGGTTGAACCCAGGCAGCTTATTACCATGTGTTGATGATGATGTCTATTTCTATGAGGAGATCTTGGATATTGAAAGGATAATGACCACCAGGAAAAAGCAGGCTGCCCTCTCCCCACTCCCTCTACTCTCTTCCTTTCTTTTTGTCTATTTTACACCCTCTACACAAAGAGAGCCCACTGCTCTTTCATTTGCTAGGCCACTATAATTTTTCTTGACATGGCAATTACTTTTTAATCTGGTTAGCATAGACTGTAATGGAACCAAGTTGTAAAACATCCTTTCTTGTTATTCTTTTGTTTTGCTTTTAATTTATTGCCTTGATTTCAATCCATTTTATAAACCCATTAAAACTCAATTACTCTCTTTGAAGTCAATCACTAATCAATTTTGTTTTGTTTTGTTTTTAAAGATTTTATTCATTTATTTGACAGAGAAAGACACAGTGAAAGAGGGAACACAAGCAGGGGGAGTGGGAGAGGGAGAAGCAGGCTTCCCGCAGAGCAGGGAGCCCAATGCGGGGCTCGATCCCAGGACCCCGGGATCATGACCTGAGCCGAAGGCAGACACCTAACGACTGAGCCACTCAGGCGCCCCAATCACTAATCAATTTCATTTATTTTTGTGTGATGGGGAGTAGGGAGGGTAGTTACCCAGTACATCTCTATTTCAATAAATTTTGTGTTAAAAATCAGATTCATTTAGGGTTTACTGTCTGGGCAGAGGAAGAATTCCATACAAATAAAGAGAGAAGAAGTAAAGTCCAGAACCTGGTTGGCGTTGTAGCAGGTAGGAAAAAGGTGGTACATGCAGCATCTAAAACATGCACTGACTTCATCAATTTAAATTGATTAGTGAAGATAAATGCACAACTGTCACTCCTACTGGCTGGGGTATCCTTTATAAAACTGAATCTAGGATCTCAAGCGTAGAAAGAAGAACATATTTTGATAGCAGTTTACAATTTTAAAAATGCTTATGCACATATGGTTTCCCTCATTTTGTTCTTCAGTGTGGCTCTTGAGATAGGGGGGGAAAGGCATTGATTTTTCTACTGTATAGGTGATGATATTAAGGCCCAGAAGAGATACAAGCAATTGGTTTAACATCTCATAGCTTGCAAATGGAAGACCAAGGAAAATCCTAGATCTTGGTGCTTTGGTATATTCTCTGCCATGTCATTCTGGACAGTGAAGTTTTCAGGGCTTTGATCTATGTGTTTTACTTACAAATGGTGGCTCCCAAGATTGCTAAATGTGTTCTTCCTATTAGTTGGATTTTTTGAAGGCACACAGCAATTCTATGACTATTTTGGTTATTGGCAGTGGTGGACTGGTGAATCATTCTCAAAAAAAAAGACAAAAACAAAAACCTGATTTGTAATATTTGCCAATCTCTGTGGTGAAAATACTATCACCGTGATTGGTTTCAAGCTTACCGAAAAGATGTCAGTGAACTCAAAGTTGGGAAGAAATACACACACGTGGTTCTTCTAAGTCACAACTTGCCACTTCACTGTTACCAATGAGGTGACACTGTACCATAACTGCAAGTTCTGCTGTTCTCAGGACAAGATGTGGTATTTCAAGAAATGTGGCACATATATGCAAATTCGATCATTCAGCAAACATTTAAAGAGTATCTACAACGTCCATGATTCTGTGTTGAGCCCTGCAGTGGAAGAAGGAGTAAGTAGGAACTGGTCTGCCTTCAAGAGTTGTACAATGTAGTTAAGATAAGAGGCATGCGCACAACAACGTCCACGATTCTGTGTTGAGCCCTGTAATGGGAGAAGGAGTAAGTAGGAACTGGTCTGCTTTCAAGAATTGTACAATGTAGTTAAGATAAGAGGCATGCTCACAACAACGTCTATGATTCTGTGTTGAGCCCTGCAATGGAAGATGGAGTAAGTAGGAACTGGTCTGCTTTCAAGAGTTGTACAATGTAGTTATGAAAAGAGGCATGCCCACAACCAACGGGAAGGCAGGAGAAGTCCACCATGATCTGTAATGGAGTACAGGGCAACCATGTGTGAAGACATGGAAGAATTAGTGGTAGCATTGAGCAATAAAAAATAAGCAGTTTTTCAACAAAGTTGAGTGTGTAAAGAGAATTTCTCAGCTTGAAGGGCAAGTAAAAGCAAAGGACGAGTTCTAAACATGTTCCGTTTGTGAGAGTACGAAGGGGAGGTTAAACAAAACCATGAACAAGGAAATTAGCCTCAAGGGACTATCTCAGGATAGGGTTTCTCAACGGGGAGTCTGAGCAGACTAGTGTTTGAATCACCTAGCAAATTTGCTAAAAGTATATAAATCTGAGGAATCCACGCCAGGTCTACATTCAGAATCTCTCTGGCTCACTCTGCATAGTAAAGTTTGAGGACCAGTGTGTCAACAATAAAAAAATTCAAGAGAATTTGAGTAAAAAGTGTTATTTTATGGAAAAAAGATTCTGTGAGCATATGGAATCTAAGTAGAAGAAAGAACATCTTGGAATCTGAAGGACAAGTTGGATTAGGCAAGAGGTAAAGAGGGTTGAAACTAGCACAGAGGCCAGAGAAATGGAAAGAACCATCTAGATTGGAAAAATATTTTGAAGCTGGGTTCTCATCTTGAGTCCCTGGACACCTAGAGAGTACCCATAGTGGACCTGTGGGCTCTTTTTATCCTAAAAGTGTTTGTTCTATAAAATTTTGTACATTGAGTGCATTATTCTATGGATAAGATTCATGGTTTCACAAATTCCCCAAAGAGTCTGTAAACTATGAAAAGGTGGAATATCATTGTTTTAAAGGAAAAAACCAGCAGTGATAGAGGTTTGATTAACTGGATTTGAAGACGCAGAGGCTAAAGATTGGGGAAAAAAAATAAAAACAATAAAAGTCCAATAATTCCCATTTTTCAGTTGGAAGATTTCAGCTGGGATAAGTTTTTTATCCCATTTGATTTTATTTCTCAAAAAATATATATACTGGCATTGCTGTAATGAAGTAAAACTATATATACTGGCATTGCTGTAATGAAGTAAAAAACAATGAGATTAATAAGATAATCTTATTAATCAAGATAAGGACAATGAGAAGAGGAGTTTTGTTGAAAACTAATGCAAGTTCTCTTTTATACAGAACAACTTAGATATTTGCACTTCATCGATACAAAGATGTCCTTCAGGCTCATAGAGCTATCATAGGACACGGTGACAAATAATAATATTTTACTCAGTGCTAAATATTTATTGGGTGCTAAATATTTTATCAGGTGCTTGCTAAGCCCTTTATATACATTCTTATTTAATTCTTACAACAACCAATTAGTTATTATTATTCTTATATTACTGAAAAATCAAGGCTCAGAATATTAAGTGAATTTACTAAGGTCACAAATCTGGTAAATGACAAAGACAAGACTCAAACCTTTGTGGTCTTCCCAACCAGCCCCAGAGACCATATTCCGAGCTTTTCTCCTATGGCTTCCACCTTGGCATTCAGTAGTAGGTCTAACTGAGCAAAAGGATAGTAACATTTGCATAGGGAAGAAGCTTAGTTGCAGTTTCTACAGACTGGATTGTGGCCACACATTTAAGAACAGTTTTGTCTATGACTAACTCAAAAAGAGACCATTGCTAAGGCAAGAGATGCTGGTGAGAGTATCATCAATACAAATTGGAATTATCCTAACCCGATTCTCTTGGAATCAATCTGTGCACCAAACTCAATGCTCTTTCTCTACACTATTCACTTATGCTCATCTTCTTTTCCTATTAGGAAAGTTATTAATTTGATTTAAAAGCCCATAAGTTAAAACTCACCACAGTCAAGGTATTCCTTTAAAAGGTTCTGTGTGATAGACATGCAATTTCAGCATAACATTAAAAATAAGAAATTAGTAGAAGCATGCAAATATTTAAATATGACCTGTTATCTGTATAAGGCGATACCTATTTTCAAAGGAATTTTCGACTGCTTTATATGGCTTTAGAGGTTAGATTAGCATAGGTTTCAAGCATTTTATTCCCACTCCTTTAGCTAGATGGATTCCTTGGCTTAGAGTGAAAAGAGTCAAGCTAAAGCACAGGAAGATTCTGAGTGTATGTTAATTTACTTTCTGGTTAACTTGATTGTCCTGGTAGGGTTGAGAGGATAGGGAAGAGTTCTTGGTAGGAAACTAAGGAGCTGAGACCAGTCATTGGAAAGGAAGAGGAAGCCTGTCTGGGTCACACGGCACCATGTGGAAGAGGGTTTTGTATCCGGGATCAGGAATGAGAAGGGTTAAAATGTAGACGAAGGCAGTGAGCAAGGGAGAGGTCTGAGGTCCCTATACCATCAACAGTCTGTTATGAGAACACAGAACCACAAGTATGGAGTGCCACATTTTCCTCTCTATTGATTTTATTTCTCAAAAAATATATATACTGGCATTGCTATAATGAAGTAAAAAACAATGGAACAAATCAGGCCCTTCATCAAATCAATAACTTTTCATTTTTGAAAGAACTTATTCTTCAGAGATACCATTTAGTCTTCCACCAGCTTTGACAGAATGAGAGCTGCATTTTGTTCTTATATTTGTTTTTTCATTCCACATGCTTTTTAGGGAAGACCTAAAGGGAGTCTCTTCTGGGGAAAGAGACAGTAGCTCCTTCCTCAATCTTCCGAAGACTTCCTTCCATGGGTTATAACAATGCCACCTCCAGTCTTGAAATTGCCTTCAACGATGCCTGCCCCCCAGACTTGCCTTAGTCACCAGGCCTTTAAAAGGGCTCTCAGATTTGTATGTGCCTTTCCCCCTTCTCTTCAATGATCGTGAATGCAAATCCTTGTTGCTTCATACTTCTATTTCTCTAACTTTCCCCCAACCTGTGCCCTGCTTCATCAGTTTTGCATAACGATGGCTTTCACCATGAACTTTCCTCCTAAGAACCTACAATAACTCTATGGGCTGTGGCATCAAGGCCAAATTCATCTGTTAAGTGTTTAAGGTCCTTCAGTCTGTTCCCACGATACTTCCCCAATCCTGTTTTTGATGCCCTTACACTAACAACCTATGTCTTGTCAGAAAGACCTTCTGTCTACACTGCCACATTCCTATCCTTATCCGAGTGGGTCATGCCAACTTTTTATTTATTTTTGTTGCTCTCCGGATTTGACTTTTCATCTCCTCATTGTGATATACTCAAATGTTAAGGCTTAAAATCCAGTTCAAATGTTATCTCCTCAAAGAGGTATTCTCTGAGTGTGCCAACCTTCATTTATCTCCTCTGAATTTTAAGAGCACACTTAACAATCTGCACCAAAGGATTCCTCTGCTTGATCAGACACTATTGTTTTGTTCCCTACAGTTGCTTTGAGTAAATTAGCATTGCCGTCCAACCGCCCCTTAAACTCCTCAAGGACAGTATAACAGCATACCACACTTGAATGTAACCTTCACAGGAAAGGATACTTAACAGGAGCGCAGTAAGTTCTTTTTTTTTTTTTTTAAGATTTTATTTATTTATTTGAGAGAGAGAGAGAGCGAGAGAGGGAGAGCATGAGCAGGGGGCAGGAGAAGAGGCAGAGGGAGAAGCAGACTCCCCGCTGAGCAGGGAGCCGATGCAGGGCTCCATCCCAGGACCCTGGGATAACGATCTGAGCAGAAGGCAGATGCTTAGTGACTGAGCCACCCAGGCACCCCAGAACTCAGTAAGTTCTTAATGCTTAACATATAACCCACAAATCCATAATTTGGACTAATATATTTGAGTCTCCTCAGTATGCAAAATATATCCTCACAGAAGACTTTCTGAAATTTTGTGTTAGAGCAGAAAGAATGCTTTCCCAGAGAGACGCACTCATGGACAGGAATTTGGCTGTCCAGTGTCCTGGAACATTCTTCTGATATGTCCACAAAGGCATGCCTAGGGGAAATTTTCTCCCCCATAGGGCAATATTGAAGAACAAGTATAGGAGAATTGAGATCTTTTGTAACTCAAAAGAGAGAGCATACTTGTTGATGAATATCATCTCTTTTGTCTAAGATTGTTTCCAATTCTATCCTGAGTACCACCGAACCAGAGCAATGATACACGGGGTAAATAGTTGCTCATTTATTACTAGGTTTGGGGAGAAAATCCTCACAAAGTCATTAACTATGCTGTGCCATGGAAATGGCCAAAGGGCTGGAAGGTCAGAAGGGTTGTGCCCTAACATACAAGTTTTCTGGACACTTCGGTGGAGATTCTCCCTCCGATAAGGTTTTTGGCAGAGTATTTGTGCCTTGACAGCTCTTAAAATGGTGATCCCAGAGGCAAAATGAATATTTGGTTGGAAATGAGAAGCTAAACCTCTTCTTAACTTTTCTGCTTTCTTTTGGAAACTCTTTTTCATTTAAATAAACAAATTAGGCATTCTGAAATTCAAAGGCCTATACAATGAAAGCAGTCTCTGTTCATGATGGATTAGTCTGATGTTTAAAAAGAAGGCAAAAAAATGCAAAACAAGCTGCCACCCCTAGTTACAGGAGAAATAGATCACAGGTGACACCAGCTTCCCTTCCATCTGTGGGAGGTTAAGGAATACATTCACAGAAGAATACACTTCACTCCAGGTATAACTGGTGGGAGGCTTCTGGGCTATGTTTTGCATTATTCTTTTGAGAACATGTGTACACTCCCTGAAATTCTAGCTGCTTAGCATATTTTTCATCTCAAAACTCAAAATCAAGCTCAGATTTGTTGAGAAGAAACTTTACCATACCCTTCATCTGTAATATGTTTTCTAAATCCTCATACCCTAAAAGACAATGGTGGGTCATTTTGTTAGGAAAGGCTCAGGTAGTTGAAGTGGAGAGACGTCTTGCAATGTTGCTTTTGAGTTCTGGAAATGGGTTAATTGTTTATTCACCTCATATCAAGAATATGTAGGTCTATAGGCTGTATACGTCTAGGTTATTCGTCTGAGATACAATGTCTGAGAATTTGTGGCTAGTTCAGTGGCTGGTAGCACAGACCCAAAATGTATACAAAGACCTCCGTAGGGTAGTTATTTACCCTCCCAAATACTTTGACATTATCCGGGATGGACTATGGCAGCTTCTAGCAAATTCTAAGAGTGGATGTCTTCACTTTCTGTCATCCACCCCTAGTGATTGGAAGTGGGGCCTGAAGAATGGCAGTCATCCATTAAATAATCTCCACTTCTCCAGCCAGCCCATCTACTGCCAGATTGAACCTTCTAAAGAAAATTTCTAACCAGCTACTCCAGTACCTACCCCCAGCCCTCCACTTGTATTAAATTTACATTGCCTACAAAGGCATTTGGGAGCCTCAACCATCTGACCCCAAGCCAATTTCACTTTACTTAGCTTAAGGGGAAATCACACCTTATTATACAGTAGGATTTAGCAGCACCTTACTGCTGGCTGCTGTCTCAACATGCCCTGAGTTTTTATGCCTTCATGTCTTTACTTATTCTTTTTTTCCTGGCTATGGAGCTAGAAGTTCTAGATTCAAATTCTGCTGCCAACTTCATAGGTATGAAACCTTTACAGATCACTTAACTCTTCTCAGTCTCAATTTCCTTAAAATGGGAATAATAACATCTACCTGATAGGCTTCCCAAAGGGATATAGATGGTACATGAGTTAATGCTGGGGAAAGAAGACAGTATATGTTGGAAATGTTATTGGTTACATTAAGATGCTATTCCTGATAGCTGTGTTGGTTGGATATTCCTAAGAAAAACAGTGCATTTGAAGGGATACACATGGATTTATTTGGGGATGAGAGGTTGTTCTGTTAGTAAGGAATTTCAACCTCAGCACTACTGATATTTTGGCCTGGATACCTCTTTTAGTGGAAAGTTATCCTGGGCATTGTAGGACATTTAGCAAAATCCCTGGCCTCTACCCACTAGATGCTAGAAGCAACCCCCTCCCAAAGTTGTGCCAAGGAAAAATGTTTCCAGACATAGCCGGTGCCACCCCTATCTTATCTCTAAGTCAGGGGACAAAATTGCCCTACTAAGAATCACTGTTAGAAATTTCAGAGCTGTATTATGTCCACATCACTGTCCTAATACACTGAACACAATTTTCTAGAAGGACCTAGTCCCTGCCCCAGAGACATTATGAACTATGGAAGCAGACAGATATGTAAGGAACTCCCTGTAAAACATGTCTGAAACAAATGAATGCTATGAAAGAAGTGTAAACTCAGGGTGTTGGAGGCACAGAAGGAGCCATCAAGATTTGGAGAGAGGAAGTTGCAATACATGCAAAGCACAAAGAGAAATTTCCTTCAGCATTAGTCTGGAGAGCAGAAAGGCAGCCTTTCGGCTCCTGGCTAGCTCACCATTGAAAGTGAATTTCAATACAGTTGTTTCTAAGGGAAGATTTTTGGGAGACTGAACAGGTGAAAGCTTTTGCAGAGAAATTGAACTTCAAAGAAGCAAGAGAAAGAATGGAAATGGAAGGGTCCAGGAGAAATGTCAGACTTTGTAGAAAGAAATTTTTAAAATTTCTTAACTCTTGTGCTAAAGCAATCATCCTGCCCATTCTTGTAGTGCCTTTTGCCTTCCTTTCCCTTTCACTACTTCTCCTTCCTAAGAAATATTTTTTTACAATTTTATTTATTTATTCATTTACAGAGAGAAAGTGAGAGAGAGAGAGAGAGAGACCACAAGCAGTGGGGAGGGGCAGAGGGAGAAGTAGACTCCCCACTGAGCAGGGGGCCAGGGCAGGACTCGATCCTAGGACCCTGGGATCACGACCTGAGCTGAAGGCAGACACTTAACTGATTGAGCCACCCAGGCGCCCTAAGAAATGGTTTTTATATGCTCACAGTTCAGGTTCCTAAAAGTACTGATACAACCAACACCCCCAATACACACACACACACACACACACACACACACACACACACACACATACACAACTTGATGGTATCAAAGTGAATCTAAATTACTCAAACATTTAGGTGAGCCATAGTGGTGGCCCTTCCCATTTTGTTCCAGGCAAGCAGATAATCAACACTGAGTGTGCAGAGTGAGGACAATTGGAAATTCAGTTTTAACGTGAGTCCTCTATCCTTATCTAGAAGAAATTAGAGAGGTAGTCAGTTTACCATGGGGGGCTAAAATACACTTGCAAGTGCATAGCAATCCCTCTGGTTGTCAGGGTGGGGATTCAAAGAACTGGAAGCTGGAGAACGAGCCATAATTTACAGTGCCCAGCCAAGGGCTTTTGAGGTCATGGCTGCAGGATCCCAGCCTTTTACCCAACCCTGCTCAGAGAAGGCAGAAAAAGCCAGGAAGGATGGAGTTGGAGTGATGTAAAACACAATCACTGTAAATATCTCAGCATGCGTCTTGCTGACAGTGGGAAGTCCAGCTCTGGAAGAAACACTGTCAGCAGTAGAATCTATTTATGTGAAGGATTAAGCTAGAAAATGCTTATTCTTGTTGATATTTTTAGTAGTTCTCTGAGAATTTTGAAACTGTTTTCTATATGCTTTTTTGCTTGCTTGGACTTTCATACTTATAACTGATTCTATTGAATGCATCCATAAGGTTTAGATTGACCCACAGACTTTTAATAGCTCAATTAAATAGCAATTGGGTGGTTAGAAATATTGAAAAAAAAAATGCCCTGCTTCAGATGTTAGGAAACATGAGTTTGAATCTCAGATGTATCAACTGTTAGATGGTTGACCTTGACAAAGTCATGAATCTTATTTGTAATACCCAAATATCATTCTAGTGGTCTTATTTCTTAGGATTTCTATGAAGGCAAGATAAATTGATATATGTGAAAACATTTGGAGACTTAAGCTAGAAAGGAAGGAAGGCGCCCATGGGGTTCAATATTCTATTTTAAAGGTGTGACCAATCCAAAACACTCCTTTTTTTCAGCTTTATTGAGGTATAATCAACAAATCAAGTTATATTTAAAGTGTACCAGGTGATGATGTGATATACATACCCATTGTGAAAAGATCCTCTGCTTCAAGTTCATCAACACATTGACATATCCATCACCTCACATATTTATTTGTTTTTTCCTTTTTCTTTCTTTTTTTGGGGAGAGGTGAGAACATTTAAAGTCTACTTTCTTAGTAAAATTCAATTATACAACACAGTGTTATCAACTACAGCCACCATGTTGTACATTAGATCCTCAGACTTTATTCATATTATAGCCCTTTTACCAGCTTCTCCCCATTTCCCCCAGCCCCAAGTCCCTGCCAAACACTTTTCTAGTCTTTGTATCTGTAAATGCAATTTTTTTTTTTTTTTAAGAGAGGGAGAGGGCAGGGGAGCAGCAGAGGGAGAGGGGGAGAGAGAATCTTAAGCAGGCTCCACGCCCAGCACGGACCCCAATGCGGGGCTCAGTCTCACAATCCTGAGATCTTGACCTGAGCTGAAATTGAGAGTGAGAAGCTTAACTGACTGAGCCACCCAGGTGCCCCAAGAGTACAAACATTTCTTTGAGATAATGTCTACATCAAACTAAAAAGCTTCTGCTCAGCAAAGGAAACCATTAACAAAATGAAAAGGCCATCTATTGATTGGGAGAAAATATGTGCAAACCAAATATCTGATCAGACGTTAATATCCAAAATATACAAAGAACTCATACAAATTCACAGCAAAACCAAAACAAAACAAGACAGAATACAATTAATAAGTGGGTAAAGAACTTGAATAAACATTTCTCTGAAGAAGGCATATAGATGGCCAACAGGTACATGAAAAGGTGCTCAACATCATTATCATCAGGAAAATGCCACAATGAGATATCACCTCACACCTTTTAATGGCAATTATCAAAAAGACAAGAGATAACAATTGTTCATGAGGATGTGAATTAAAGGGAACCCTTGTGTGAATGGGATTGTAAATGGGGGCATCCACCGTGGAAATCAGTATGGTGGATCATCAAGAAATTAAAAATATGAACTACCATGTGATTCAGCAGTACCACTTCTAGGTATATTTCCAAAGGCATCAAAACTCTTTATAGTGAAATGAGAAATATTTCTGACAGAACTACTATATCCTGGTTAATGGCTATCCTGTTACATACTGTGCTTATGTTTTTTGGTCCTTTTTTTTTTCCTCTTTACTTTCTTGTCTTCACAATATTTGGTGGAGAGAAGAGGGGACTAGCAACTTCTTTTTCATGTGCGAAGAGCCTGGTTAATAACAAAAGTGTCCCTGCCAATCTAGATCTACACCTTGGCTGATAGATCTTCACCAATGGATGAAGCAGTTCTACCTAAGTGAGACCATCTGGGGAGACTTATTGTTAGTAAATGCTAATGATTCATGTGTTTCCTTTAAAGGGTAAACAATAGCTACGGAGCTTGAGTAGTAACCTCATTTAATATGACTGAAAGGGGCAGTTCTGACTGACACAGTTTTGTTACAGTGGCCACAGAAACAACCGGACAGGCTTGTTGAACCCTAACTGTTTTTGAGAGTAATCAATTTAAATTTTGAATAAGCAAACCTAATAATTATATCTTATTTACTCATATTTTTATTGGAAGGGAGCTCAGAGTGCAACATCCTAACAATCCCAACTGGTGGGATTTTGTTTGCTTGATTGATTAAGTGGTGTGGTTGTTAAAATTTTTTTTATGATAAGTGACTGGGGACAGTTTTTTATTTTTTCATTTTAGCTTCCCATCAGAAGAGTTTCTTCTCAAGCCAACAAGATCCAGATGTAATTTCACTGATGAGCAAGACATCTCTGCCAACTGAATTCCTATTGATTAGCATCTGATTTTGTTTGTCAGCTAAAAGAAAAACTTATTCTTTAATGGCATGTTTCAGTACATAACCAGCGGGTGTATGTCAGGGGGAGGGTGTGGACGGAGGGGTCTCTTTCAAAAGCTGATGAAAATATATTAGTGTGTATAATCATTTTTGCTCTCAACCATATAGATAACATCCATAATCTTGAAGCAGCCAACATCTTGCCCTGAAAATGAAAACAGTAGTTGGCTTGATGATCTTTGGAGTTGGAAGTGATCATGGGCTGGGATGGGGGACACACTGTACTGACTCTGGGGTCAGTGTCACTCACTGTACGCACAGCTCACTGGCTTCTCCTCCCTAGGAGGGCCTAGAGGGGTCATCCACAAGCCAGCCCTTCTCACCAGGTGGGAGGAATGACAATATCTAATGACCAAGTATAGCTGTTTTGGGAGCTTTGGCAGCCTGAAGGCAGGTTTCTCACCAGAAGAGTCTGAATGGGGATTTTTTTTTTTAACAGAGTAGTATTTTTTTTTTTTTTTTTTTTTTAACAAATAGAGTCTGTTTGTTTAACAAACAGACTATGGTTTGAGACCATACCTTTGGCCCTAAGTTCAGTGTTGTGTCCAATACGCCAGGCTTTCTATCTGGCTTTACTAACGGAATATGTTGTCTATGCTTTTCAGGTGAAACCATTGTTTTCCATGGGTAGGATTTTTTTTTTTCTCCTAATGAGGACCTTTCATTACTAATCATATAAAATTCAATAATTTGTGAGTGCAAATAATATATTACATAGGTGTCATAAGGAAAGAGCATAAGGAATCAGTGTTAATATTACAACAACTAACTCATATACCTATTGCTTAAAAAGCTTGATTTCTTTCACAAATGGATATTCTTCTTTCACATTAACCTGTGTGTCCTTACATCATGAGAGGGAAGCAAAAAGGTGCACAAAATATTTAAGTAATACAAAAAATTTCCAGGAATGACTTAAATGAAATAGATGTTCTTAAGTGATTGACCAAAGACCCATCACAAGTTCCTATTCCCTTTCCTCTGCAGTATTTCTACTCAACTGTAGCCCTCAAGGAACTAAGAGGTCAGAATGCCTGCACTGTGCTGCAATAAAGTAGAGAAATTGGCATAAAAATGTGGGACCATATAGGCTGTATAAGCAGTAGGTTTCTGACAGAACCCACCTGCTCTAAAGTGGTAATAAGAATTTAGTTAGCTGAATATCAGCAAGCTATCCCCTTCAAGCAAACGAAATGCTATTTCATATAGCATATCATGAAGCATGGTTCAATATGGAAAATATTTTTGTGATAGAATTCTTATAAATTTTAACTCGGAGAGAATGCAGATTTTAATCTTGGATCTTTGACCCTATTCCTATTCAAATGATCTTTCCCAGTAATCCTGTCATTTACTGCCCATTAAGCCATTGTCCTTTTAACAAATTCAGACTTCCTCAAGCCACACCCATTCCCTGTAGGTCCCCCTGAATTTGACAATGGGTAACCCATGGCTCAGTGTTCTTCCTTTCCTGGCCTGGTCCCCATGAGAGCCTGTTACTCTCCAACCCTTCTCTCAATGCCCATCCACTAGTCACATGCTTAGTTTATGCTTTCTCATCTTCGACTCCTTCTTTTCATATCATTACATCCTCATCTAATGTTTTCTCCCTCTACCTTGCCCTGAAGTTGATGTCAGTTTTCCTTTAACGGGGCATAAACATGGCGGCAAATTACCTGTGGCAGTTTCTAAGGGGTGGCTCATTATAATTTTCAAGTGTCTGTTCTTGATTCAAAGAGTCAGCTAAAGTTCTGGGTGGTATTATTGATAGCAGGGAAGTTGTTTCTAATTAGGAAACCAAGAAGTTTTTGTGTGTGTGTGTGTATATATATATATATGTACAGTTATTATATGCGTATATTTGTATAAATATAAAAATAAAATAAATATGAAAGCAAATATATAATATTATAGTTCTCTGCATAATTATAATATATACATATAATATAGAGAGTAGGATACAGAAAGGGGAAGGGGAGAGATAGTGACAGCTACATTAAGTACCTAGCAAGGTATTTAAAAACGGAGTGTAAGAAAAAATCTTTCCCTAAAAGATCACTCAGTCTTACTACTTTGCACTTCAGTATTATGTTTCGAACTTTTTTCCATATAAATTTCACTTTTGCATTTCTGTGAAACCCTCGTTGAGAATGTTATACACCTCAAATGTGTCTCCTATGAATACAATATGAAAAAATATATTTTTGGCATTGAGTCTGGGGGATAAAAACAAAATAAAATAAAGATTTTCTAAAGACAACCCCCAATTTATGTAACCTGTCACATTTCCATCTTCAATTTGGCTGTTAGGATGCACAGACCCAAATATTGTGCTTAATTACAGCACATATTTACACTACGGTTAGCATATTTGTCTTCCTTTTTTCTCAACTGTGTTTTCCTCTTTTTAAAGCAGCTTAAAATCATTTTTGGAGGATTCAAAGTGTAACTAAGTTGAATTAAATGGATTTAAAATGTGCCTTTAAGGAAAAATATTCTTTTTAAAAATATTTTATTTATTTATTTGACACAGAATGAGAGAGAGAGAGGGAGAGGGGAGAGAATGAGCCTGGGGGAGGGGCAGAAGCAGACTCCTCGCTGAGCAGGGACCCAATGCAGGGCTTTTTTTTTTTTTTTTTTTAATTTTATTTATTTATTTAACTGACACAGAGAGAGAAAGAGAGACAGCTAGAGAAAGAACACAAGCAGGAAGAGTGAGAGAAGGAGAAACAGACTTCCCGCTAAGCAGGGAGCCCGATGCGGGGCTCGATCCCAGGACTCCGGGATCATCACCTGAGCCAAAGGCAGATGCTTAACCAACTGAGCCACCCAGCTGCTCCAGGGAAAAATATTCTTAATTAAGGGAGAGTGTTTATGATGGGATGACTATATATACATTCAGAAAACGTAGCTATAGTAGATTATAAAAATGGGAGGAGAACAGAGAGAAAAGCAAAAAGTTTTGTTACCAATAATTATATTGGTGGTGATAGTATGAGCATTATTATTTAGAGAGTATGTGTGTAATGTGGAATAAAGGTAATGAATAATTATGGAATGTTTTAATTCTATCATCTTCTGTGTCCAAGAGAACCAGGTCATTGGTATGGAAGGAAAAAAAAAAACATTTACAAGGAGGTTAAGCAAAAAACTCTATAGTTTTCAACTGGCACTGAAACTGAATTCAATGTAATTCCAACCAACAATCCCAGCAGAATTTTTTTTTTTTGTGGGAATCAATAAGCTAATTCTAAAATGCATATGGTAAGACAAAGGAACTAAAATAGAACAAATTTTTTTTAAAGATTTTATTTATTAGAGAGAGAGAGCACACAAGAAAGGGGGGTGGTAGGCAGAGGGAGAAGCAGGCTCCCTGCTGAGCTAGGAGCCCGATGCGGGGCTCAATCCCAGGACCCTGGGATCATGACCGGAGCCGAAGGCAGACGCTTAACTGACTGAACCACCCAGGCCCCTAAAATAGAACATTTTTGCAAAAGAACAAAGTTGGACAACTCATATTACTTGAATTCAAGACTTACTGTAAGCGGCAATAATCAAGCCAGTGCTGTAATGGCAAAAGGATAATGGTAGAGATGAGAGGAATGGAATGGAATCCAGAAATAGGCACACATATATGAGTTAATTGATTTCTTTTGAAGTTGAAAAGCAATTCATTGGAGAAAGGATAGTCTTTTCAGCAGACGATCCTGGAACAATTGGATATCCATGTCCAAATTCAAACTGTGATCCAGATCTTACTCTCTATGTAAAAAATTTACTCAAAACAGATCATAGACACAGAGTGCCCAGGGGGCTCAGTCAGTTAAGCCCCCAGCACTTGGTTTCGGCTCAGGTCATGATGTCATGGGTTGTGGGGTGGAGCCTTGTGCCAGGCTCCCTGCTCAGTGGGGAATTTGCTTGAGATTCTTTCCCTCTGCCCCTACCCCTACTTGTGCGTACTTTCTCTTTCTAAAAAATAAATAAATCTTAAAAAAAAAAAACAACAAACAGATCATAGACTCAATGTGAAACCTAAAACTCTAAAAGTTCTAGAAGAAAGCAGAAGAGGAAAATATTGGTTCTGCAGTGTCTTAAATTCCCCTCCAGAAACAAGGGAGATTTTAGTCTATCTATATTGCCTCCTGGAGTTTGCTGGATGTCTGATCCACAGGTAGGAGGAAGTGGTGTTTCTGGGAGTACCCCCTGACTGTGGGGACCATGTGGTCTAAAATGGTTCCAGAATGATTCAGCCTTTATGATCCAGCTGCAGCAGGTGCGATATAGCCATTGATTTGGCACAGTGGAGAAAATCGTATTATTCTCTAGCTTTTCCCATTCGTGGAAATGGTCCTACTGGGCCTAAACAGCCATTTGGAGCCAGCCTACTTTTTGTCCTCTGAGTCAGAAGAAGAGCTCTTCTTGCCCAATGATGGAAGAAATGTGTGGCATTCCTCATTCCCTTTCCCACCGATGATTTGTTTTGCCGCCTTTCCCTTGGTAGTGCTCTGTAGCAGCTGTTCCTTTTCTTTGCTGTGTATATATCTCCTTTTTATCTTGGCAGACAAGGCAATTTCTTTGAAATAAAGGCCCCTTCTCTGTAGCAAGTGACCTTGAGACATTCAGCGCTATCATTTCCCAGCTATATTAGTGACTCCAAATTCAATTTCAAGGTTCTTGAAAGCTTTCCCTTGTCCACCTTGTGTTCACTTGCCCGCATTTAAGTGTCCTACAAGGCAATTGCTTTGGGATCCTTGTATCCATTTTAGCATGTGTCCAACTTGGCCAAAGAGAATTGCGACAAGCATGGCTTCAATGCCTTTGGCCTGGCAGTGATCAAGGCATCACAGTTGGGGCCTCTGTCATGTCTTTGGATGCTGTGAATGTATGTAATGAGAAAAGAGAGAAATGTCATGCTAGGACCTTGGTGTCCAGATCATGCAAATCATTTAACAATATATTGTAGAGACTCAATTACTCACAGTATATAGGACCACGAGTGCTTTTCCAACAGTAAACTTGAATAATAAGCAATTATAAGCATATTTTAAAATGCAGATGCATGCTTCTGATTGATGGGTGGGATGGTAGACATGTGATGCCATTGAAACATGCTATTTATGGTTGTCATCAATTATGTTGGTGTTTGTCAAGGAACAGGCTTCTGAAACTTAGCTTCCTCATTTGTAAAATTTATGTCTAAGGCATTTTTCAAATCAGGCCTTCTAGGCCACCTGCTTAGAGACTATTCAGAAATATATCTGATTCAGTTGTCCATGATTTCTCATCTTTTATCCCATAAATCCTATTCCAAAGGAAAAAAAAAAAAACGAGAAATGGGCTTCATCTCTAGTGCCCAGGATTATCGAGTGGTTTTGGCTTCCTGGGTTGAGAAGGATTCTGAAACTGCGCTAAGGATCCCTGAGCACAGGATCGAGGAAAAGTAGCAAATAGGTCTCAGGAATGCCATGTTGGCCTATGGGTTTCTCCCAGTTGTACTCTCGTTCCCTGTGTCTGGTCTGTTTGATTCCTTTCCTCCATCTTTCTGCCTTTTGGTGAAATTCAGATTGCCTGAATAAAAACTAGCCTACCAACAGAATTTAAAAAGACTTTACTACCTCCCATCTGTTTGACATTTCAACAGATTGTGATTACAGGGGAAACTGACAGGGATTAACAATGGAGTTAGGGGTTCGAATTAAGCAAAATCTCAAAAAATAAATTATACCCAGTCTTCACTGAAAAGTAAACGATTATTCCTTTATTTATTCTGAGATCTCTAGGAATCTCTTTGGGGGCATTGGTAGGGGAACAATAAACTCTCTTTTGTCCCTCTTACTACTGTCTCATTCCACTGGAAAGAAACACACAGCCACAGTACTATCTCCTGGATATGATAAAGAACATTTAATAAATGCATCGTAGGAGAACATTCAAGGATCTTAGCATTCAAAAGGAGAGTAATTTATATTGCAAGTAAAACTCTACAACTAATAACTTTTTTCTCCAATCTTAGCCACCAATCTCCTGTTGTTCAACAAGAAAGATCAACTTTAGTTATTACTTAAAAATGTTGAACTCAATACTGAATAACATGTTAAATTCCAGGATTATCTAATAAGCCAGATATCAACCAAGATTTCCAAGAAAGATTCACTATTATTGACTAGGAATAATTTTTACTGTTTTTTTACGCTAAGTACACCATGCTTTCTATATCAGGGCAATTGGAGTTTGGGATTTCAAATGTTTGCCTATATATTCAGTGAAATTCAGTCTTTGGAGTTCAGAAAAGTGATGCCTTCTCTTTAGCATTTCATTGTGATT
Source organism: Callorhinus ursinus (assembly GCF_003265705.2). Lineage (NCBI taxonomy): Eukaryota > Metazoa > Chordata > Mammalia > Carnivora > Otariidae > Callorhinus > Callorhinus ursinus. Next base: position 14,789,074 of record NW_027397064.1, read on the forward strand.
TAGCTAGCCAATTTTGGGATCTCAGGCCCACGTGTGTATGCAGGTGGAGCACAGTGTGTGTGTGTGTGTGTGTGTGTGTGTGTGTGTGTGTGTGTGTGTGTGTGCGCGCGCGCGCGCATGTGTGTAGATGTTTGGTGGGGAGATTTTCTTTTTTCTTTTCTTTTTATAAATAAATCTTAAAAAGTTTTTATTTAAATTCCAGTTAGTTAATTTACAGTGTAATATTAATGTTAGGTGTACAATACAGTGATTCAACATTCCTTACATCACCTGGTGCTCATCACGACAAGTGCACTCCTTAATCCCCATCACCTGTTTCACCCATCCCCCCCACCCACCTCCCCTCTGGTACCCGTCAGTTTGTTCTCTATAGTTAAGAATCTGTTTCTTGGTTTGCCCCCCTTCCTATTTTCCCCTTTGCTCATTTGTTTTGTTTCTTAAATTCCACATGAATGAGATCATATGGTATTTGTCTTTCTCTGACTGACTTATTTCACTTAGCATAATATTCTGTAGCTCCATCCATGTCATTGCAAATGGCTAGACTTCATTCTTTTTTATGGCTGAATAATATTCCATTATATAATCTTTTTTATCCATTCATCAATCAATAGATGCCTGGACTATTTCCATAATTTGGCTATTGTAAATAATCCTGCTATAAATCCCTTTGAATTAGTAATTTTGTATTCTTTGGGTAAAGACCCAGTAGTGTGATTGCTGGATCATAGGGTGATTTTGTTTTTAACTTTTTGAGGAAACTCTGTACTGTTTTCCAGACTGGCTGCACCAGTTTGCATTCCCACCAACATTGCAAGAGGGTTTCCCTTTTACCACATCCTCTCCAACACCTGTTGTTGCTTGTGTTTTTGATTTTAGCCATTCTGACAGGTGTGAGGTGATATCTCATTATGGTTTTGATTTGCATTTCCCTGATGATGAGTGATGTTGAGCATCTTTTCATATGTCTATTGGCCATCTGTCTTTCTTTGGAAAAATGTCTGTTCATGTCTTCTGTCGGTGGAAAGATTATCAGTATTTCCTAGATGAATACACAGAGCGAGTGTTGGGAGGATGCAGGTGAAATGGGACAGTGAACCCTGGGCATCGCAGGCTGGTATAGGCTTGGCCCTACCCTGCTCCATCCTTTTGCCTTCCAGAGTTTATTCTAGCTCATTCTAGTAGCTCTACTATTAAGACTGAGGAAGAGACCTATGTCCATATTTCAAGATAGCTAAGGGTTACAGGTAAATTCCTAAACTTTCCTTTAAATATGGCAATTATTAAAAAATAAAGCAGACGCCATTAAGAGATTCTTTAAAAAGCCTTTTAAAGCCTTGATATTTGTCATGAGAAAGTATCTATATGTATTTTCATGCCTCAATAAACAATTCCCTTTAGTTGTAGCCCTAGTATCTGAAATTAAGCATAGTGCAGAGTAGACAATCAGTAAATGTCATTGAATGAATAAAATTATTCATTAGCAATATTTTAAAATGTTATTTTCTTAAAGTCGTAGAATTTCAGAACTTTAAGAGAACTTAGAGTTTATCTTGCCCAAACCCTTTATTTTAAAGTAAACACACACACACACACACACACACACACACACATATACACACACACACACACCTCAGACAGTGAATCTTGTTTCTAGACCTTAATATTGTAACAGGAAATTACAATTGACCCTGAACAACACAGGGGGCTAAGGGTGCCAATGCCATGTGTAGTTAAAAATCCACATATAACTTTTGACTCCCATAAAACTTGGCTATTAATAGCCTACTGTTGACCAGAAGCCTTGCCAATAACATAAACAGTTGATTAACACATATTTTATATGTTGTATGTATTATACACTGTATTCTAACAGTAAAGTAAACTAGAGAAAAGCAAATTCTATTAAGAAAACCATAAGAGAAAATACATTTACAGTACTGTACTGTATGTGTTGAATTTTTTCAATTCAGTTCAACAGGACCCTCACATTTCAAATCTGTGTTGTTCAAAGGTCAACTGTACTTGAAAGATCATCTCACAGACAGAAGTAGACCTGGGTCTACAGCTCGGGTGTCCTGATTCCTGTTGAGTCTCCTGTCCTTCCCTTTCTCCAGTTTAGCATCCTTTTAAAAACAAGAGCCATATTCCCATTTTTCCTGGTGATGCTTCTATGTATCGAAAAGTAGGAAGACTCAAGGGGAATCTTTCATGAAAATGACCTGTGCCCTAGAAAATGTGAGAGCTCCTATTAGAAAAAGACATCATTTTCCTTCCTATTCTTCTAAAATTATTTTTTAAAAGTCAGACCCAAACACCCCTATCCTTGGTAACCCAGATATCTGACACCTTTTGTGGAAAAGGTACCATGGAAAACATTTCCCTGTGAGGTTTTACATTGAGGCCACCCCCATTTGCCATGAAATTTGAATCATGGAAATAGGAACTTACTTCCTTAAAAATGACTACTTGAAGTGGTATCCTAAGTATAACAATCATATCAGTTCAATATATTTGGTACATAAAAGTCACAAGTACTTGTATGAAGGCATTAGTCAGTTATTTTTGTTTAAACTCTCTGCATTTTTCCCTAGAGATTCGGCCTTTTGTCAAGATTAAGTTGCCCAGGCCTTAATATTTGTCGTGAAATAAATGATTTTGATCTCACAGATGCCGTGGAGACAGAGGGTGGAAGAGCCCCATTACTCAGGGAGAAAACAAATTTCATGGGCTGTAGGTATATATTCTGAATGTCAAGCCAGATACAGTAGTCATTCTCAAAACAGGAATTGAAGGACCTGAAAAGAAATGTCTGCTTTCCTAGGAGGCAGTTTGTCACGGAAGGCATGATAGGGCAACATCCACATGGTCAAACCGGGTTTTCCTGATCCAAGGCCAGTATTGCTGGGGAATGGTTAAACATTTGTGTGCTCCATCAAATTTCTTCTTACACACATCTCTGTGAGTCAACGAGACACAGCTATTTAAGGCCAGCCCCAGATCTTCTTTGTCTTTCCCCTCAGCCTGGCCCATAGTGAGTGCTCAACAAAAGAGTTCAGAATGAACCAGTTTATAACAAATAGAACCGGAGTCTAGGCCAGTATTGCTCCCACCCCCAAAGGGGGAAGTGACCATGTCTGGAAATATTTTTTGTTGTTGCAACTCAGAGTGGGGAGATTGTGTGCTATTAGTATTCAAGGACGCAGCTAAAGATCCTACAATGTGCAGGACAGCGCCACAGCAAAGATGAATCCGGTCCAAACTGCCAATAGTGCTGAGGTTGAGAGGCCCTGGCAAGAGGGACAAAGGTGTTTCTCACTTCTTAGATTTTCTTTCTACTGGAGGTAGCCCCACCAGCTTAACACCCACGGTCTCACTCCACTTCCACACACAGGGGAGTGGGTGATTGCTCGGGTTGGTGAGACCTGACTGAGGACCTGGGAAGAAAAGACCAGCCCTTCCTCACCCTGTTCCTTTTGAGAATAAACAGCCCACGAGCTTCTGCTCTACTCCTCCACACCACAAACTTCATAGTTCAGGCCCTGAGGAGGCCTCAGGAGGGCCTGTCCAGCCTGAGGCTGAGGGGATGAGTCTAACTTGGCGTTTCAGTATCAGGGAGCCCATTGTTTCTCCTTACCTAAGTCATGTCACAAACCCCAGACTTGATTCGGAATTCAGATGGGAAAAAATCAGTGCTATTTATGGTCAAGTTTCCCAAATAGGCCATGTTTGACATTCATTGAGACCCATGAATTTGTTTTATTAGGAATGGCCTGTGCTATTCCATCCTGGAAAACTGTGGGTATCTTCTCAGTGGACAGTCCTTTCCAGGAGCAGGCCCCTGCCTGGACAGGTGCAGAAATACACCCTTGCTGTCAGGAAAATCGTCCTAAATTATTAGGAAGCATAGGCTTAAAGGTACATTTGAAATCATTGTCCAGTGACAGTGTACTCACAGACATGAGCCACTGGGAAGTGAAAGTTTCTGATTAAAGCCTGGATGGGTTGGTGATGTGGAGAGTGTGGCCCTCATTAATAGACTGGGGTGGATGTGATATTCTTTCAGGCTAAACAGATACAGAGGGTGACCGAGAACCACCCCTTTCCAGGACGTGGCTGCAGGCATCCTTGTTGTACTGACAACAGATGGTGTATGTTTTCATTAGATGGTCTGGATCTGAGAGATTTTTTTCATGTTATCACTCTTCTATAATAATAAGCCTTACAAAAAAGCATCGTAAAATGCCCTTACTGAAAAAGACAGAGAAAAATGACTCTAGTGGTTTTCATTTCTCATGGCTCTGTTTAAAGCCTTCTCCCCCTAGACACATTTGTTTTTATTTTTAGTGTTTTCCCTATAACATCACTGATTATATCTGATTCATAATTAACTTAGAAAATATGAGCAAGGCTTGAGATTTCTATTTAATACTTACATTTAGGAAAGAGAATATTGATTTCGTTTGCTTACATGAGTATATGTTAGTGAACTTGGAGCAGACATCAGTTTTGCTTTACCCTTTCTATTACATGGAATAAAATAAAGATTTGATGTTGAGCAAAAAAAGTATTTATTTTTTAGAAAGTCCTCCCCTAATCATTATTGTTAATTTGTTTACAGCTTTCCTTATTTCTTCCAGTTGGTAAGATTAAGCTAACATCATCAGTGTCCCCATGTCATTATGATGACAATAACAACTCTCATTAGTTGAGTACCTATTTTATAGCACAAATTGTGGTAGGTTCTTTATACAGTATTTTCTTTTAAATCTTACAAATAACTCCATGCAATTGGCATTATATCCTAGATTTTATAGATAAGGAAATGGAAACTCAGAGAAGTTAAGTTGTTTGCTCAAGGTCACATTACTATGAGGGGCAGAGTCAGGATTCAATTGAGGTTTGTCTGACTCTTTAATCAGAAATCCAGATAGAGGATTATATCAGCCAGGCCAGAGCAATTTGACCAATATCAGTGGAATGCCCTGTGTTAGCCACCGTGAAGAATAATAAAATGGCAACTGCAAAGCCTGTGGCCTCAAGGAATGCCATGAACAAGGAGATGGAGAATAGCAGACTTCGTGGTAACTAGTGGTGTTTCTCAAAGTTTTGACCAACGCACCTCCGAGGGCAGAAAAGATTATTCTGTAATTCAGAGGATCTGCACGTGTGACCCCCAAATGACTGCAGTGGGCATGGCATATCTTTGAAGTATTGTTTTAGGTTAAAAAAATACATATCACATTCTACTCCATAATCTATCCATCTGTATTAATGTAAAAATCAGTTTAAAAATTACTTACCATTGACTAGAATGGGTGCTCCCAGGAGATGCAGAATTTTCTCTGTGAGATTTCAGGTACCCTTGGCACATCACACTACTGTGAAGATCCACAGGGTGAGTCAGCAAAATGGAGACCCAGGAGAGCAGATGGTGTAGTCCCACTGTGAAGACTGGAAGGCTTGAGATTGAGGGAGAGCTGATATGTCAGTTCAAAGGCAGTCAGGCAGGCGGAGTTTTCTCTCAGCATTTTTATTTTATTCTGTCCCTCAACTGACTGGATAAGGCCCACCCACATTAGACAGGGCAATCGGCTTTACTCAAATTTAAATGTTAATCTCATCCAAAAGCACCCTCAAGGAAACACCAAGAATAATATATGACCAAATATCTGGGCACCTCATGGTCTAATCAAGTTGACATATAAAATTAACAATTACAATCCCAAAGCAAAACAAAACAAATTAAAATTAAAAATGAAATACCTCAAAATATCTTAAAATGAAAGGTTTGATTTTTTTAAGTGTGAAAAAAAAATGATCTGTAGATGAAGAGAAAGCAAATCAGACCTGATATAGATAATAAGATCCTGGACTTGGAGCTTGATGCCATGATTGGATAAGAGTTTGAAGGTCTTGGGATGGGAGTGAGAATATTTTTCAAGTAGGAGGGACATGGATAACTGTGCAAGAGTGTGGGCAGCTCCAGGTCTTCACTCCCCTCTGCATCCATATTGCCATATGACTTCGTAGCTCTTTCAAAGGATTCTCTGTGCTCTTTGTCTTGGCTTTGACCATCTGACTTTCTTTAGCCAATGGGATATTCACACATATGACACAGAGGCCTGAAATATGTTTGTGCTGGTGACCAGAATGCTGTCCATGCCTTGGCACAAACCCTAGCTGAATCCAGTGTCAATCAATTGACCTGACTGACTTACAGGAATGTGAACAAGAATAATACAGATATAGTATCATATCTTCAAGGCATAAGAGCAATGAAATGAACATCATTTGAGTGCTTTTGCAGAGTGCCCTGTGCTAGCTACTGCCAGGAGTAAGAAAATGGCAACTACAGAGTTCCTTCTAGGTTGTTGTTAACCATTGAATTTTGGGTCAACTAGCTTCACAGAAAGCCTAACTGACCCTACTAACTTAAAATACTGTTCTTTTATTCCATAAATATACACGAGTAACTTCTCCATACCAGGAACTTCTGGGAAAATGGTTGTAAATAAAATGGACATGCTACCTGATCTCCCAGAGCTTGTAGTCACAATCCTATCATTCTTTGTGTTAAAGAGAAAAATAATAAAAAATAAATAAATAAAAAGAAAAATAATTCTTTCATGCTGAAAATAATTACCCTCCACCATCTACTGCTTTTAAAATTCAACTCAAGTCTTGGAAGTATTCATGGTCATAATATTTCAGGAAAAAGCTATGGTTCAGAAACTAGACAATGTGCAGAGTTTGGGGGTTTTGTTTTTGTTTTGTTTTGTTTTCCGAAAATTGGAGCAGTATAATTAGGAAATATGATGGTTGTATGCATCGTACAGTGGCTTTCTGAGCAAATGAACATGTGTGTGTGACAGGCATATAGAGAATCTCAATTAAGTGGTATCAACATCTATTCATTTATCCAGCTGCAAAACCTGGCTTACCTTTGACTCACCTTTTTCCAAATGTTCCTAAATGTCCCTGGAATATGTAAACTTCTCTCTCATACTGTCATGCTCACCAAGCCATTACCATCTGCCCCTGGATTATGAGACAATAGCATGTGAACGCATCTCCCGGTCTTTACTTAGTCTCGTGTCCTTGTCCATTCTACATCAGAGAGATTTATCAAAACTATAAAACTGACCTTTAAGTCGCATGCATGATGCCTTTTGACGTTCTCCTATTCCTGCAGAATGAAGTCTGAGCTTTCTAGTACACAATTATCCCACCTCTGCTCCCTTACTTCCTACGGCTCTCCACCTTAGACCCATGCACCAGAAAGTAGGCCCATTGTTAGGGTGGGAATTTAAGAGGTGCTGACTCTTGGGATCATTTAAGTGCACCTCCATAAATGCTGTGCCTTAGGAATCTCACTTGTTCCCTTCCTCAAGGAATCTCCACCCTGCACTTCATGCTGTGCTTTGTGCTCTCTTTCTTGGTTCATACTGTTGCCTTTGCTGGAATACCATTTCTATCTTCCTTTTCCTACCAATCCTCATTCATATATTTTAGATTTGGCTGAACTGGGCATTTCCTGGGAAGTGTTCCCTGACCCCCAGGTTGTGTGAGTTTATTCCCAGCCTCTGTGTTCCCATAGGAGCTCTGGACTTACTTCTATCTTAGCATTTACCATATCAGGGCAAACTGCTTATTTCCCTCCACCCCCTGACTCTAAAATCTTTTAAGATGGAATATTCTGTCACTCATCCTTGTAGCATAAAGTGCTAGACCAGTCATTCCTTTTTATTTTTTTTTCTTTTATGTAGGGGAAGAAGGAGCAGAGGGAGAGGGAAAGAAAGAATCCCAAGCAAGCTCCACACCCAGCTCGGAGCCCATTGCAGGGCTCGATCCCACGACCCTGAGATCATGACCTGAACCAAAATTAAGAGTCAGATACTTAACTGACTGAGCCACCCATGCACCCCACAGGCCAGTCATTCTTGAAACTCTCCTTCTCCCTAGTCCCCCATATGTAATTCATCACTAAATTCTGTGGCCATAACCCCCAAACGTTTTTCAATGCCAGCTCCCTCTGTCCATCTCCATCCAAACCACAAAGCTATCATAATCTCTTACCTGCACTATTAGAATAGCTTCTTACTGGCCTTCCTGTGTGCGTAGCACACCCCCCTCACAGCCCACCACCCTCATTTATTCTCTTTATTGTAGCCAAGGTAATCATCTTTGCAAAATGCATATAGGATCTTATGCCCCCAAACTTTAATGGCTTCTTATTGTTCTTAGGACAAGAACTCATATCCTCTGGTTGTTCTAAAGCCCTCCCTGCATGGTCTGACTGTGTCTGACCTCTACAGCTAATCTCACTTAGTTTGTGCCATTGTTTTTCATATCCCAGCTTTCTTTCAGTTCTAGAACATTCCATGCAGTCCTCCACCCAGGGGTCTGGACACAGGCAGGTTTCACTGCTGAGAATGTTTCAGCCCCTCCGTTATTTCATCAGATTAACAGTTCCTCCTCCTTGTGTGAGTCCAGGAGTCACTAATTCAGGCATCCTTCATGCCTCCATCTAGGCCAAGCTCCCTGCTATTCATTTTCCTAATTCTGTGTTCTTTTCTTTCCAAAATACTCATCTCAGTTCGTAACGTTTCATGTTTCTGGGCAATTATTTTTGTTTAATGGCATCTAGTTTTCTTGGTGCTCATAACCATTTTATTATGAAAATTTTGAAGCATGCACAAAGTAGAGAAAATATAACGAACCCCATCTCCTCCTCCTGCTTTGACAATTAACAATATATGCACCTTTTATCTTTTCTATCTTTTATAGTGTCCTACTTCCTCCCAAATATCATATTCTAAGACCTTAGTCTACACCTCTGGAAAATAAGGACTCTTTATTTAAAAAAAAATCCACAAAATATTTTCATGCTCTCACTGCCAAAAATTAATGAGTTTCTTATAATTATCAAATATCCTGTCACTGTTCAAATATTGTATAAGATCCTTTTTTTTTAAAGATTTTATTTATTTATTTGAGAGAAAGAGAGAGAGCGAAAGAGAGAGAGTACGAGCAGGGTGAGGGATAGAGGGAGAAGCAGACTCCCCGCTGAGCAGAAAGCCCAATGCAGGACTCAATCTGGGGACTTCAGGATCATGACCTGAGCCAAAGGCAGATGCTTAACTGACGGAGCCACCCAGGTGCCCCTATCGTATAAGATCTTGATTTAAATTTGACTTCTCATCATGGGGAGGACGGGAATAATCAGCCTACCACGATGTATGCCATGTAGTAGATAGTCAAGTATAGCTGAATAAGTGACTGAATGAATGAATTATTACTTAATGAATATTTATGAACCGAACGGGACATAGGAGTTTAAGGATACCTGGGGAGCAAGTCTCCAAAATGACCAGTTAAATAAGCCTCTACTACTTTCCTCACTCCATGAGGGCCAAACCTTCTCTTCAGGTAGCATCCTTAAGCTTTGGGGCAAGATGACACACTGTCACTAGGGGATTTTACTTTTTTTCTTCCCCTTGTTCTCTCTTTCCCATTCCTAAAGAGCACTGGACATCTACAAGTAGTGTCCACTAGTCAACGTGGCTGAACTAGGCATTGCACGGGTATGGTGTTTGCTCAGGAGGCTTTGTATTTCTGTGCAGACACTTGATCACTGACTGAGTGTGTTAAGTACCTCAAGGTTTATCTGATCTCACCATTGGGGAAGAGAACTGTTACAATCAAATTTCAAGGGGAAAGAAAGACTTTGATGCCTATTACTTCTCTTTTCTTTTCTTTTTATTTTTTAAATATGTAGTTTATATAATCTTTCCTATAGAAATAGTACTTAACCTTAGTTGTGATTTTTCACCCTTCCATAAAGAGTTTTCTATGTTATTACAAACCCTTTGCATTATCTTTTACTCCATGATATTCCATTAAGGGGCATTTCCAAACTTTATTCAGTGAATATTTCAGTTGCTTCCCGTTCTGAACTATTATAAATAATGCTTGGATAAACAACTTTGTACGTAAAGCTTTTTCTGGATCGAATTTTCTTAGAGTAGATTCCCAGAAGTGGAATGACTAGGTCAAAGACTATGAACAATTTGAAAGTTTATATATGCATATTACCAAATTGCACAGAAAGCATGTTGTTTGCTTATAAAATTAGTTTGCCTTTAAATTTAATTTAATTTTGAAGTAACTTTTATTATTATCCTATTGTAGATGGGGCATATTCATTATAGAAAAATTAGGCAATACAGATACACAACAAGAAGGAAATAAAGAGCACGAGCAACTCTAGTAGAGTTAACCACACATCTTACCGCATAGATGTCCAGATCTTCCTTTATGCATATAAACAATGAGATTATATTTTGCATACATATATATCAAGCTCTGTAAAGTCTCAAAGAAGAAACGTCGCAGATTTGTTTCAGGGGTACACAGGGATGTGGGTCATGAGAGAAGCTGTTTCCCAGCAGTATGGTCATTACAGATCCAAGTGCTTGCAAGGCCAAGTGGAGAAGCAGACTGGGGCTTTCTCTTTGCACCTCTAATCCCAGTTCAGTAAATGCTTTTAACATTTCTACTTCCTGAAAGAGAGATTTGATTGTGTTTGTTTGGTGCCCTCCAAGTGGAACATTTCTCCATCACTTTGGGGTCAAGTTCATTTCAAGCCACCTCTATGCTGCTGTCTTTTTTCATACCCCGCCTGTGTCCATTTACCTGGAGCTCTTGTGTGGAGGCTTCCATCAGCTGGGGAGAGAGTAGTATGACCGGGTCCACTCCATCATGCAATTTCCAATGCAAAGAACCAACTCAAGCTGCTTTTCTCCGAAGTGCAGGATCTAGGGAGGATGTCTATTTTCGAAATGTCATTCACATTGGTGTCAGTATAACTTTGTTTTGTGATCCACTTTATTAACTTAACGCTAAATGTCAACATAACCTTTAGTCTTCCATCATATGAATGTGCCAGAAATTATTTACCAGTCCCTTGCACCTGGACATCAGGTTGCTTCTAAATTGGGGTAATGGATTTTTAATAACAGAGAATCTTTTGTAGACAAATTCTTTTTGGTTTCTTTCTATTCTACATATGTTTGCCCCTCTCTTTTATTTTAACTTTTTTAAGTCATGCTTTTTTTTTTTTAATTGAAGTATGGTTGTAAGTCATTTTATTTTAGGTGTGCATCTTAAACTGATCTAAAATTTTTGTTTTTAAATTAGAAAATTTAGCCTATTACTATTGATTTTAATAACCAAACATATATTGTCAGTTTTCTTCTTAAAATTAATTTATTTTATAAAGAAATCAGTTCATTTTAACAAAAAAATTAAATTCACCCATTTCTCTCACCCTTATTTGCTGTCCACCTGTTTTGTTGTTTTCTGTGCATCTTCGATTATGCTTTTCCTTTTCATCTTATTTATTTTATCACTCAAATTTTATTTGGAAATAATACAGTCTCTGATTTGGAAGAATACATTTCCTTTTTCTGTTAGCTATCTTTAAAAAAAAAAATCTATGCTTCTTGGGATGCCTGGGTGGCTCAGTCCTTTAAGCCTCTGCCTTTGGCTCAGGTCAGGATCCCAGAGTCCTGGGATCAAGTCCTGCATGGGGCTCTCTGCTCAGCAGGGAGCCTGTCTTTCCCTCTGCCTGCCATTTCCCCTGCTTGTGCTCTCTAATTCTCTGACAAATAAATAAATAAAATCTTTAAAAAATAATAAAATCGTAAAAAAAATCTGTGCTTCTTTAAAAACGAGAAATAGAATCTTCTAATGTTTTCCATAGAGGCTGATACATTTAGAAAAATTTTAATTCCTTTGTCTCCCAAACTTACCAACCAGATTTTATAGGAGTAAACAGATCATGATGTATATATAAACACAATTTTATTCTTCCTTACTCAAGAATGTCAAGAAAATGTGAAATTCCAAGAATTTTAATGTTTTCACTGTTTTATAACCATTTTTTCAACACTTGTATAAAAATTATGATTTATTGACTTTATTTGTCATCATTTTATATATCTTCCTTATTCTTTAGTGCATTATTTTTATTAACTTATTATTCAGCTGTAGTATTTCTTCACTGAACTTAATTAGGAAAGATATGTGGATACTGTATTTTCTCAGTGCTTGCTTGTCTCAGAATATGAGACTTTCTTGATTTGATTTTCTAATACCTGAGCTGTTTCTCTGAACTAGTTAGTCAGTCTGCTGTCCACCATCTCCAATTTAAAAATAAACTTTTATAGAAATCCAGTCTTTTCTGATCTTACTTTGTCCCCCTTTTATTACGCAGGATCCTAAGGAATTGTATTGATCCTATGTAGTCATCATTTCAAGAGCTTGGTTTCTCTTGTTTTTTTTTTTTTTAAGATTTTTTTATTTATTTATTTGACAGAGACAGCGAGAGAGGGAACACAAGCAGGGGGAGTGGGAGAGGGAGAAGCAGGCTTACCTCTGAGCAGGGAGCCCGATGGAAGGCTCCATCCAGGGACCCTGGGATCATGACCTGAGCCGAAGGCAGACACTTAACGACTGGGCCACCTAGGCGCCCCCCCCCCTTTTTTTTTTTAAGATTTTCTATTATTGGTTTCTCTTTCTTGTTAGTTGGTTCCACAGAGAGACATTTAATCTCACCCCTCAGGTTGGTCCTTCAGAGCTTTTTCACATCTGGTGATTTTTTTTTTCTGCATTATTAATTTATGCGGGGGAGTATGTATGCGTGAGTGTGCGTCAGAGTGTGGCGGGGGTTGTCTTTATAGGTCCAATTCTAGGAGCTTAGATGGTTTCTTTCATAGAGTCCGTAGGACCCCAGAAGTACCCGTTGATGCTCACTTAGGGAGAAAAAGAACATTTACATATGTAGTATGTGTTGTTGTTTGTTACTGCACCTTTTTGTTTGTTTACGAGTGAAGTTAGCTCTTTTGAATCAGTTTACGTTATGTGCATGGATGAAATAATCCTACAGTTAGAGGCAGACCTGTCAGGACCTATTAAAATGTTTTGTTTTGTTTTGTTTTTCCCTCATGTTTTTGTTGCATTCTGAGTTCATCTGGGGGTACTCTTCTGAATATTTGCTCTCGCTCTTTTATCTGAGCTATTTCCACATAGACTTTATATTTTCAGAGATTCAAACCTATTAATCTTCTAATAAAAACATACTTAATTTCTTATCTTGTTTAGGAGGGCCTCCTCCGCCTCAAAGTTGAACAAATATTTGCCTATATTTTCCTCTGATATTTTGAATTTACACAGATATTCAAACCTTCTGTAAGTTATTTTTGTATATATGATGAGACAGAAGTCCTTCATTAGTTTCTCCTGAAAAGCTAGCCAGTTGTTTCCAGGCTAAATTGAATTATCCATCATTTACCCATTGGCTTGTAGCGCTACCTTTATCATATATGTCTCCATCGGAACTTGCCTTTCTTTCTGTGTTTTAGATTTGAGTGATGCCTAACAATATCTAGATTTCAATGAGACATTTTGCTGATAATATACCAGTGTCAGACTCTTTTGGTTATGGTTGCTTTTAATGCAGGACATTATTAAGTTTTCTTTTAAAGTAAAGCTAGTCTTTTACAAAAATTCATTTTTAACATAGGATTTATTATCATTATTCAGTTAAATTTTACTTTACATTTTGTAGGCCATTATTCATCATTTTTTCTTATATTGTCTTTCCCCATCTTGAGTTCTTGATCTGACCTAATTTTCATTTGGCTGAAGTAATTCCTCAGGTCTTTGGTAAGAGTTCTTTGGTGGTATACTTTCTGAAGCTCCACGTATCTGAACATAGTCTCCTTTTCCCCCACAGGTGAAGGATAACTTCACTGGTTATAGAAATCTTGGAATTCACAAGTGTGTGCACATAATTCCACCACCTTCTTAGCTTCCAGGTTTGTAACAAAGAAATCTGATATGTCTCTAATTTTCTTTTTTAATGTAAGTAGCCTTTTTTTTCATTTCTTTGTTTTTGTTTGTTTGTTTGCTTTTGTTTTCTGGCTTCAAAGATCGCCAGATATGGCCAGCTGCTTCTTTCTGTAAATTAAGGGGTTTTTTTTGTTTTTGTTTTTTTCTTAAAGATTTTATTTATTTATTAGACACAGAGAGAGAAAGCACACAAGCAGGGGGAGTGGCAGGCGGAGGGAGAGGGAGAAGCAGGCTCCCTACGGAGCAGGGGGCTGGATGCGAGGCTCAATCCCAGGACTCTGGGACCATGACCTGAGCAGAAGGCAGATGCTTAACCGACTGAGCCACCCAGGCGCCCCGTAAATAAAATTTTACGGGGACCCAGCCATAACCATTCATTTCCGGATTGTCTATGACTGCTTTCACATGCTATATGGTGCAATGGTCCACAAAACCCAAACTAGTTACAACCTGGCCCTTTACAGGAAAAGTTTGTTGACCCCTTTCCTAACCTAACTCACAGATCTCCCGTAAGCGGCATTTCCAATCTGACCCCAACAGCAGTGGGGAAGACATTTTGGAATTTGGCAATCTTTGGGTGGCGCTCCTACTACCACCCCGTGACTGTGGCTTCCTACGAATCTGGGAGACCAAGCTTGTAAGCCCGCCTCTGAAAGGATGAACAAGCCAAACATCTGATACCCAGATGGGTCTGTACCAACTGTAATTCCAAACAGTCTGCTGGTGCCAATTTCATTCTCTGTGAGTGAGGTGGGAGGCAGGCAGAGAGAAGAGGACGACCTTTTGGGACGGCTTTATAAATTCTGTGGCAGATCCAGCTGTCATGTTATCGAAGCTGCTGATTGCCTGAGAGTAACACTTCCTTCAGGGCAGTGCAATCTTGCTAGGGGAAGACGTTTAATTTATAAGCAGTCTAATTTAATTTTCTCTGTTTGGACAGTCTGTAATTTGGTGCTAGAAAGAAACCCTTCGAAGAGCTTTGTTGGCTTAGCTGACAATTACGTGGCTCTAAGTTGCCCTCCCTCAGAGCCTCGTACTCACACGTCCATGGCCGACTTAAATCCTCTTCCTCTTTAGGTACGCTTTCCAATCAGCACTCGGGTGATAGCAATTTAGGCAGACAAGCGAGCTCGTTTAATTCTACTTATGCCAAATGATGTTTGGTACAAGGGAGCAGAACATTTTAAATCATAGGACCCCAAAACTACAACTTTTTTTAGAACGTCTCATTGGGAAAAGTAACAGATTCAGTTACACCCTGGGGCCCTGGGAGGGCTAATTCCTCTCACCAGAAGGAACAATTATTATCAAAGACCAGTGAGCTCAGCTCACCGCACACAGGACCAGACTCATGGAAAGGAATTGGACTTTTCGAATTCTGCATTATTCTAAATTTGCTTTCTGTTCTATCTACAAGAATTTAACTTGCATAAAGCACTGAGCAAGCAACACGAGTTTCAAGACCATTCTATAGTTCAGTGTTTTCATATGTGTCTAGAAATAGTCCAACAATCTTAGCAGGAGGAAAAATCAAGCCCATCTGTTTTGGAGACTCAAAAAAGCTCCCCTTTTCCATCACTGAGTGTTTTTGAATTGAGCTCTGAAAAAGCAGGTTCATATGGGTCAAGTCAGGCACTCCAAGATCCTTATTTAATTTGTTTAGCAAACACCGGCACAGTACCTGAGTGCCAGGCACTGTTGTGAGCACTTGAAAAATTTAAATGTTAATCTTCACAATGGCCCTGTTAGAACAGGTACTGTTATTAAGTCCATTTTGATGAGAAAACAGAAACATAGAGAGGTTAAATAATTTGCCCAAGATCATGGAAATAAGAAAAGCCAGGACCAGGGTTTATATTCAGAAAGCCTGGATCCAAAGCCCAAGCTTTTCCCCGCTAATCCTTGCTGCCCCTGTGCCATCTCCACCAGCATCCCCCACCACCAGAGGCAACTTCTAGAGTTTCCCAGCTTCTGTGAAGCCTCTTTGACTCACTGGGAGCCACCGCTGTGAGCCCTCCTACCACAGAACTTCTCCAGCATTTCTCTGTTCCTCCAGACCTCCACTGAGGATTCTTGTCTTGTTAAATAACATTTCAGATGTATGCTATAAATCTTACTTTCTACATTTCTTGCTCAATAAATATTTAGTACTGACTTCTACATTGATTCTTATTGTTAGAATAATTTAGACTCTGTGGATATTTTATTTACTAAAAATGGAGGTGTCCTTTTGAGGTGGGTTGTGCCAGGAGGTGGTTTGCTGGTATAGTCTTACCAACATCTCTGAGAAAGGTGAAGAGCTCTCAGCCCGTGGTGTTCTGAGGGCTGTGAGGCCTCTAATTTCAAGGGCTCTCACCGTTTTCGAGTGGACATTCGTAGTTCTGGTTATCTATTGATAAACCAAATTCTACAGTTTATAATAGTCCTTTCCCCCCTCAGCATGTGTTCCAAGGCTGGTATACAAAAGAAAGTCGCTTAGCAGATGGAGATTTGCTCATCAACCAGCTTTCAATGCAGCCTGGTGGTGTCTTTTTTCAATATATAACTTCATTGAACTCCCACAACAACCTGTGACATAATCATGACTGGGACCACTTTGAAGAAGAGAAAACTGAGAACACTAATTGTGTAGTGATTATTCGCAAATATGGCTTTGAGACTTGTGAAGACCTCGGGATATAATTCTGGAGACTTGAGGTCTCCCCAAACTTGCTTGCTCTCTCTCTCAAATAAATAAATAAAATCTTTTTAAAAAAAGATTAAAAATGGAGGAAAGAAAAACCAATAGGAGATTGGTAGATTGGGCTTTTTTTTCCCTTATTATTCTTCAGCTTCATTATCATTTTTCTAGGTGTGGATTTGTCTTCATTTACCCTGTTTAATACTCAAGGTACACTTTGTTCTGAGATTCTTTTTTTAATTCTGGAAAATTTTCAGTTCTTATCTTTCCACATTATCTCTTTTTTAAAAATTTTTATTAGAGTATCCTAGAAAATGCTGTACTTTTGGTAGATGTCATTCCTTTGCTTCACTTTTTAAGCATCTTCAATATGGTCACTTTAAAATTCTTTATCAGGTAGTTTCTCAAAATCAAATTAATTTGGAGTGAATCAACAAAATAAAAACAAATGACCAGATAGTGAAATAGGCAAAGGTTTTACGCAAAAAAAAAAAAATCATAGAATAAGAAATCTAAAAAGCCAAATAAACATATAAATGTTCACTTCCATTAATAAAAGTAACAAAAACACTCATACAGCATTTATTGTATGCCAGGCACCATTCTGAACCCTTTATCTTAACTCCTTAAATCATCAGAAACTCCTATTTCATGGAAAAGGGAACATTGAAACAGAGAGATTAAGTAACTTGCTCAAAGTCAAACATCAGGTAGTGACTTGGGATTTAAACCAGGCAGAGGGGTTGGCTTAGAGCTGTGCCATCCAATATGATAGCCATGAGCTAAGTGTGGGTATCTAATTCAAATTTAAATTAATTAAAATTAAATAAAATTTAAAAATCAGGTCCTCTGTTGCATCAGTTACATTTCAAGCACTCAATAGTCACATGTGGTTCATTTTTTATCATATTGGAAGGAGCAGACAAAGACCATTTCCACCATGCAGCATCACTGAGAAGGGGAAACTGAATCTCAGTTACTCTGCCTCCCAAATAAGACTGCATATATACTTTTCTGTCTTAAAATCCTGCCATATGCCATATACATTTACATTCTTCTCAGAGCCTCTTATTTCTTTATATTCCTCACCATGTGGACTAATGAAATTAACTCTGCAGCATCTGCGAGATTTAATGACAAAGGCCATTTCTCTATGAGGAGACCTGAGCCTGGGGACCCAGGGGAGCTGTGTGGTGGCTAAGCTACCATTCCTGGCATCTCAGGATCCAGTCTCATCATCTGGTCACCTGAGGTGTCTCTTACCTTCAACATGAAAGAGCTTAATAAGCATAGAATACCTGTTCTTCCATTTTCCAGCTGGTGTTCTCACACATGCCTTACTCATTATTTTTTTAAATGTTAAAAAAATATATATGAATTTAAAGCAAATACTATAAAACATAAACTGTTGTCAATTCTGGTCAAAAACCTAGCTGTTATATTATTTTTAGTACTACTCTGTTAATTTTTAAATTTTCCCTCCAAAAAAGAAATATTATGAGATAGATAAATATTGTAATCCCCATTTTACAGATAAGACTCACAAGCTCCCAGGGAAATCAAATAACCAATGCAAAGTCATAAAACAAATTAGTGATGTGAGAAATGGGCTCTCATGTCAACTGTGTCACAGCCAAGGTAGCTAGCTACCCCAGAGTTGAAAGCTCCCAGAGTCAGTAACTTATTTCTTCTTTGCTGTCAAGTAGAAATAGCCTGGTTTTACTCTGCCTTTAGAGAGCCTGGAAAAAAAGAAATGCATGATTTCTTCTTGGACTGAAAGACAATGGGTCTCTCTGAGGGCAAGTGCCTCACAATGGCCTGGTGCATGGTAGTTGCACAATAAAGATTTGTTGGGTTGAACTAAACTGAACTAAATCGTTGGTATGAGGAAAGGTGGTATACGGATTCCCCCTCCTGAACATCTTGGGTGAAAGAGCAATCACTTCTCCAGGGATGGTAGAACCCAGGTACCCACAAGTCCAATGCATCTACAGAGTTTACAGCTGTAGTGAATTATGCCTGTTGAGTAAAGCAGTTCCTATTTCTAATTTCATATGTAACAATGGAACTCAAAAGAAAGAAAGAAAGAAAGAAAGAAAGAAAGAAAGAAAGAAAGAAAGAAAGAAAGAAAGAAAGAAAGAAAGAAAGAAAGAAAAGAAAGAAAGAAAGAAAGAAAGAAAAGTTAAAGAACTTAGGACCCTTTGTCACTTGAAAATTTATTTTACTGTTTTTGTTTTTGTTTCACTAATAAATTATTTATATCTGGGAGCAAATGTGTCAAAGCATTTATTATAATGGATTCTTTCGTTTTGTTCAAAGCAACTGGAGGAAATATTTTCTAGATGTCTAGAAAAAGACATCTTAGGTAAGTTTAAGTTTTGAATAAGCATCGGAAAATCCTTACTTTTTTCAGAATCTTCCAGTGTTTTCTGGTTTGCCCTTCACTCCCTATGTACATATTTCCTTTAACATGTCACTTTTCCAGGTGACAACTGCCCTAAAGAGGCCAGTTTCCCACAGCAATATGTCAGAAACGATAAGCTTTTTGTGGTTACACACAGCTAAACTAGGACTTTTAAACACAGGGCTTTCCAGTCTATTACATGCTTACAAACCTTTGTTTTGCTGTCACTCGGGGGAAAAGAGTGTACAAATCAATTGGGCCAGGATTGTTTTTCTTCTTTGAATTAACTAGTGAAACCTTTTTCTTCTCTATTCCTTTTACTTACATGACTCGTAGTGTCTTAATTCCTCCTAATGGTACCAGCCAACTGTATTGCGGGGTCCTTCAAGTTGCAAGAGGCACAATGCTTTGGGCTCAAATCAATCATAGCTCTACAAATGAGAACAAACTATGGAACGCATGCTAAAATAGCAAAGCAAATTGTCTCTACTTTTAATAATGCAGCTTTGCACATGGAGCACATAATAACCTTTAAATTAAGAAATTAGTTACATTTCCTTGATAGCTCACATTCTTATTAGCACAATTGGCATACTTGCTTGGCCTCCCTCTAATTATTCATAAAATGTCATCTTACATGAGACATCTCATTTTCCATTCAATTTTTCAGTTTTTTTAAATAGGATTATTATTACTCTTACTATTGTTATTATTATTAAATTGCATATGCCCAGTATTTATGTAAAAGGAAGAAAAAGAAAAGAAAAGTTCTTGGTTATGAGATGGAAACTGGTAATTATGTTCTGCTAAGCATATCAGCGACGCCCAGCTGGTACAATTAAAGAAATAGCTGATCAGTTCCAGTTATTGATTCTGCTAACATGTTTGTTCACGGTTGCTTCTTGTCTAATTAGTTTTTTCTGCTTTCTCAGTCTAAAAGCATACCTTTCCAGACAGGGCTATTTTCAGGCATTAGTGAGCAAGACTTCCTTTGGTGGCCTTTTAGTTTTTTTTTTTTTTTTTATGCAATAGTTTATCTATTCATTTGTTCATTTAGCTAGGAGATGCCCTGAAAACTAGACTTTTCTCTGAATTCCTTATTGAATTTCAAATCTGGATTTTTACATGCTTCTCTTTTTAAATGGATATCTCCGGAGCATTGCCACAGCCGCATTTGAAGCTCTTGTCACCGGGGATGACGTGTGACCAGGGCTGCTCCACAAACTGGGACACACTGAAAATGCCTCAAAGATGTCGCAAGTCCCATTTGGTGAGGCTTGATCGAAACGATTATTCTCTCTCCTGCCAAAAGGAAATCTGTAACTCAGTGCAATTTCCATTTCCTTAATGTAGATTGTACAAGAAGTGAAAACGTGTTGGCTGCTAACAAAACGCAGGCACAATGCGTCAAGTTCCGGGAACAAAGGCTTCTCTGGTCTCCGTCTTGGAAAACTGACCCAGTGTGGCTCTGTCGCAGTAGCGAAGGCATGGGGCATGGGATCTCCGCCTCTGTCAAAGTGGGTGAAGTAAACCCTAGAAATGCGACACCAGATGCTGGTGTGAAATGGAGGCAGACCGTCCCTGGCCCAGCAGAGCAGTTTACCGATAAACCCTGCCCTCGCTCTACCGTGGTGCTCGGTAGAAACAGCACCTGTCACGAAGCTTGGGGCCGCTGGGGTGCCGTCAACGCTTGAATCACTTCATATGCAGGCACAAAAAAAAAGAAAGCTACTCTTTTTTAAGACAGCTTTTTTTTTTTTTTTTTTTGGTCCAATGCAAGATTTAGAAGCAAAGGCGTTTGTTTACCTAAGCATTAAAAATGAGACAGGAAAAAAAATTTGAGTATTTCGATAAGAATTTCTACTCTTTGGGTAAAATAGGATGAGACTGATCCATTTTCATCTGGTGTTTTCACTGTTAATTGCTGATTTAGTTGGTCCTGTTGCTATAAACCTTTCAAACCATGGAGGATGAGCCAATTTTCTTTCTTCAACAAAAGAGCATCTTGCAGATTATAATATTCCATTAACTTTACAGTTTTACTTTTAGTACCATATTGAGGCCTTGGGACACTTTGATTCAAACGATAGAAAATTAATTTCACTTTTTTTTATGACATTTGCCATGGAAATCTACTGATGGCATAGCTGCTGTAGCATAAAAATGACACAAGAAATTATGAATTTTATTTCCTTCAGGGAAAAGAAAGTAGACAATTAAAAGCTTTACCACTCCCTGTATCCATTCTAAAAGTTCACAGAAGACTGAAATTTGAGAGGAGAAAGAAGAAAGAAAAAGAAAGAAAAGAAAGAAGGAAAAATATGAAAACTTTTAACCATTTAAAAGTTCTGCTGTTAAAATCATTAGATTTGGGTGTAAAACATGATATAAAATAGGAATGAAAATGAATCACGGAAACTCAACAGCAAAAAATCTACAACAGAGGCAGATTTTAAACATGGTAATGAAACGCAGGTATGGACCAACTATGGCTCCTGGGCCAAATCCAGCTCACTACCTGCTTTTATAAATAAAGTTTTATTGCAACTTAGCCACATTCCTCTGTTTTCATACTTTCAGTGGTTGCTTTTGCACTATAATGGTAGACCTTAGTAGCTGCAACAGTATGTATGGCCCTCAAAGCCTAAAATAGTTATTCGTACTGTACAGAAAATGTTTGCCAACCCTTGGTGGAATGCATAAAATATTTAGATATTTTATCCCTTAGAAAGAAAATAGAAATAAGATGGAAGCTCTCTTGTTCTCTTTCTTTCTTTCTTTCTTTCTTTCTTTCTTTCTTTCTTTCTTTCTTTCTTTCTTTCTTTCTTTTTCCTTTCCTTTCCTTTCCTTTCCTTTCCTTTCCTTTCCTTCTTGCACAAAACAATCAAATATTTAGTTGTTGTTGTTGTTTTAATGCTTTATAATGCCAGGTTGTTTCCAAAAGGGAATCCCAAAGGAAATCCCAGTGAGAATCCAAACCTAAAGGAAAAATTGACACTTTGGAGCATTCCTGAAGAAATCAATGTGCTGGTATAGTTCATTTACTCAGATATTCAGAAGCTCTGTGCCAAAGAGGAAATCCTGTCTGCACACTTCTTATCCAGTGTATTACTAATTGGTAATGCTTTAGTTTCCATACTCTTGCCCAAAGTCACTCGTTTCCCTGCCAGTTCCTTCCATAGCTTTAGTCACCATCTGGCTTACTACTTTACACCTCTCTAACCCTATTGTCTCCACTCCGTCACACAGTCCCTGGCCTACTATTCTGTCCCTTGGGATCAGTTTACCTTTCATGTCACCAACCCCTATGATTATAGGTCTCTGGCACCCCATTTCCCACCCTCATTCCACTTCAAACATTTAGTCACTTCAGACCTTCCCCCTTTTTCCCATTCAAAACTTATTCAAAAGAGAGGATCCCAACTGTGTTCACTAGGGTATGGTAACTGGTAAGATGAAGACCATGCTTCCTCCTCGAAAAGGCACTTGATTTTATTATAGGACATACATCAACTACACCTGTCAATGCTTCAGGCTTCTGAGAGTGAGAAACCCACCCTGGGGGATGTTGTTTCTAGAGGGTAGTCTGTAAAGTTTGGGGTGAAGGGTGGTCACTGAAGATGAGGCTTGGATCATCTTCCTTATGCTTCTGAAGGCATGTGACCAAGCTCCTGCCCACATCTAAGATTTTTGGCCAACCATATGTTTTCTCTGCTACATCTGCTCCCAGCCTGCCATGTCCCTTCATTAGGTGGCATCAGGGACCAAATTTTCCATAAGCTGTGAATTCCTGAGGGCCACGACTGTTTCATATTCACCACTGTATCTCCAGTACTTGGCACAACATTGGGTCTGAACTCAGGCTCATTGAGTATTTGAATGCATGAGCATTCTGCTGCTCAAAATGCCCCCACAACTGTCCTCTTGACTCAGAGTAAAAAAGCCAACGTCTTCAGCAGGGTCCCCAAGTCCCAGCATAGACTGGCTCTCATGCCCTTTCTGGCTCACCCTCTGCTCTACCTTCTACTCCCTCTACTTTCCTTGCTGTCACCTCAGGGCCTTTGCACTTCTTGTTTCTTCTATCTAGTTATACAGATGGCTTACCACCTTCATTTCTTTCAAGGTTCTACTCAAATGTCATTCTTTCCCATAATCTTCCATCCTCTTAAGCCTGCTTTATTTTTTTCCCAAGCACTTGTCACCTTCTAAGATAATACATGATATACCTTCTTTTCCCATTTTTTTCTTGCTTTGTATCTCTCTCTATTAAAACATGAACTCCACAAAAGCAGAGGATTTGCTTGTTTTCCTCTTGATTGTCTTCCCAGAATGTAGGGTAGTACCTAGGACATACCAGGCACTTTGTAAGTCTTTCTTTCTTTTTTTTTTTTTTTTTAAGATTTTGTTTATTTATTTGACAGAGAGAGACACAGTGAGAGAGAGAGAACATAAGCAGGGGGAGCAGGAGAAGGAGAAGCAGGCTTCCCGCCAAGCAGGGAGTCTGATGCGGGGCTCGATCCCAGGACCCTGGGATCGACCTGAGCTGAAGGCGGACGCTTAATGACTGAGCCACCCAGGCACCCCTCTGTAAGTCTTTCTTGAACGAATTATTTAAAGGAATGTGAACAAGGAGCAGATTTACCATCCCTCCTTCTTCTTTCTTCCCACCTTGACTCTGCATTATAAATATGCACCATGGCTAATTTATAAGAATGTGCTTCTTTCCCTGCCTGCCACCCTACCCCATTGTGCCTTCTATTCCATGAGTTTCAACTCACCTTCCCTCTAACTTCTCAGATTAAAAAAAAAACCAAAAAACAAAAAACACTTTTTCCTCCCATCTCCAACTCCATATGATTAAGACCCTTGTTACAATGGACTCCTTCAAACCCACGCGGCTTTGCTGCCCAGCTGCTTGAAAACACACAGGAACTACATCATGCGTGGTTCTCTTGGCCCATCCCACCCAGTCCCAGGTGGCACAGATTTTCCAGACAGCAAATCTAATATATGTGGAGTCAACAGGCCGCAGTGTCCTGTGCCTACAGAGAAGAGAGCCTCTACAGAGTGATCATCATTATGTAGCCATATGACAGTCCTCTCCCCTGACATATGGGCTGGGAATTAGGATGGCTGTCACCCCACTTAGTTCCTAAATTGCTGAAGGGCAAAAGAGCATTTTTCGGTCCAGGTAAAACCTCATCGCTGCCAGCATGGTGCTTTTCTCTCAGTAAGCATTCAGCAGAGATACTGATAGACAATAGAAATGAGGAAATGGAAGAGAAAGTAGGCAATGCTTTAGTTATTTGTTTAGAATTATGACATCGCACCATATGTAGGTAATGGCGCTAGTGGGAACATGGCCCTGTGCACAGGAGAAGCTGTTTTGACAACACATGCAGTATGTATACGGAGAGATAGCAAGTGCAAAGAATGTATGTGCACAGAGTGAATCCAAATGCTTTTATATCTAAATGACTCCATGTTCTTTTCAGGTAACATCCGGTGTGCAAAACGAATATTCACAGAAAAATTAATTCTTTCATTTCTGTAATTTTTAATTTGTAAGCCAAATTAAAGTATGTCCTTTTCCAGAACTAAATGTTTAAGGTGAGGGATTTCTGGAAGAACCTTTGAGTCTCATAATTTCTAGATAAATTTAAATTTAACTAAACTAGTTCAGCTTTTATTTGTGATATCATTTATCCATTTTTCCATCGGGAGAATAAAGGACCAGGTTGCTGTGATGGCTGATGATAAAAACAAAACACAAAAGTACAAATGATGAAAAGATGGTGTGAGTTTACTCTGGTGAGCATGGGAGCTGAAACTGGCATTTGGGTCGGCCTGGGGTGACAGCTCAGCTGAACCGCTATACAATCGATCAATTTGCCCCACTTCCGTATCTGCTTCTCTTTCCTTCTACTGCAAATCTTACTGTTGTCTTTTCTTCCCGGCCCTTCTATCCCTTTTGCTGCTCCAAATACCCTTCTTATCACCTTGTTGGTGATGGCAGGAGAGGGGAGGCAGAGTGATGAAGGCAAAGGAGGGGCGCAGTCGGCCCTATTCCCACCATCACAACCATGAAACACTGACCCCACCCCAGCCGCCCCACCTGTCCACCAGAGCAGCCCCTCCTCATCCCAGCCCCTGATCCCCTATGCCCGGTCCCAGTGTCTCAGCATGCCCCCCTTATTACGTGCCTCATTCCAGAGTTCCTACCCTGGTTCTATACTCAGATCATAAGGTGCTCTTAACCCAAGCTGTGGCTCTTCTTTGTCTGGCCATGGGAACCATAGTCCCAGCCCCAGTAGCTTTAGGCCTACAACCAACACATGCAGGTTGAATGGTATGAAAAGAAACCTCTACTCTCCCCTCGAGGCCTGTGGTAAAGAATCCTGAGTATTCCCAGTATTCACCTTGGCACTAGCAATGCACTTCCCCATAGGAACATCGTCGTGCTTGGTAATCAGAATGTTCAGTACCAGGGGGCGGAGCAAGATGGCGGAGGAGTAGGAGACCCGGATTTCGTCTGGTCTCAGGAATTCAGCTGAATAGGGATCAAACCATTCTGGACACCTACGAACTCAACAGGAGATTGAAGAAGAGAGTAGCAACAACTCTCTGAACAGAAAAGCGACCACTTTCTGGAAGGTAGGACGTGCAGAGAAGTGAATCCGAGGCCATATTCGGGAGGATAGACGGCGGGGGAGGGGGCCTCCGTCGGCCGCTTCTGGCAAGTG